>NC_088218.1:19015801-19375801 GCF_036934945.1 Oncorhynchus masou masou
GGTAGGTCCAGGTTGTCACAAAAATGGATGGCTGCTGGTTAAATTGTGATTTTAATTAATTGAATGAATTTGGATTATATATATATTTTTAGTGATTTTCCGATTGCTCAACTCTGCTCACATACTCTGGGTGAGGTATTCTCATTCACTCACACTCTCTCTCTCTCACACACACACACACACACTCTCTCTCTCTCTCTCTCTCTCTCTCTCTCTCTCTCTCTCTCTCTCTCTCTCTCTCTCTCTCTCTCTCTCTCTCTCTCTCTCTCTCTACCCATAACCTGTTTCTCTGGACCCACTATTTAGGGGTCAGAAAGTGTGACCTCAATGGAAATTCACTGACCTTTGTAATGTCTACAACACAGTATACTAATGGTAGGAAAGTGGAGTGGCATTCTGTCATCCGTAGGATCACACTATTAAAAAACAGATTATGTTCACCTTGTTTAGCCTAAATACTATTATCAGGGGTTCTTAATGAGCCACACACCACATTCTCACCTCACCTTGTTAATAGAGCTCTGCACATGGTCGATGTAATAGTTTATTGTAAATGGTTTTCTTGAGAGACCGATTCACTCTTCCCAGGTTCTACTCACATCTAAATTTCAGCTTTAATTCATTATTCTATTTGACTGGCTCTAGTTACTGACACAAAGAGGGAAATTAGCCCACAATAGTGACTGTTCAGAGGAAAATGCAGTGCCTTGAATTGAATCGACCCCCAACAACATTTATCCTATTTACTGAGTCAACAACAATTGCCGTTCAAGAGTGCAATAGCAGTGGGAGGAGTCATTCAAACAGGTTGCTACTGTAGCTATTCCATCAGGTCCTAGAATAAATAACTTTGTTAGGTGATGTTCATTCTGATGTAAAACTGGATTTATAGCTTCTGGTCAATGTGTAACCAGCCACAGGAAAACACATCCACAATAACAGAACACTTATCTCTCTCTCTCTCTCACTCAATTCAATTTGCTTTATTGGCATGACGTAACAATGTACATATCTTTATCTCTCTGTGATACAGCATTTTTTTTACAGTAGGGCATTTCCATGTAAAAAGCCCCATGAGCACGAACATGTGAAGTTCACAGGAGCACATCAAAGTTGGTAGCAAATTAAATTAAGGCATACACTTTTTCAAACATTTTCCATCCTATAATTTAGGACTAAGCAAAGGCTTTGATTTCTAGCCAAACATATGGAAAAGGGGTCGTAGAAAACTAATTTCAACATTGATATTTAGTTTTGCAGAGATTATTTGCCTTCTGTAAGTGTAATAAATATTGTCTAGTGTCTTGTCACTCTGTTACCAAAAACCCACATATTTTTTCAAATTTCTCTCCCTCATGAGGAGGGAGGAAAATGAAAGTTCACAGTAGTAACAAGGAAAGGTAGACCTTCCAATTAGTTATGTTTTTACTAATAACTTGGTTTAGGATTAATTAAGTAATTAAAAAGCATCATTCTGTTACCAAATTGGTAACGGAATGCCCCCAAAAATCTGTTACAGAATGACTGCAACTGAGTTGTCCACAATGGGAATTCATAGTAGTCACAAACCACAGGTGGGTCACCTGCTACTGTCCTCATTTCCATTGGCATACTGTTATGTTCAGCGCACACCTACCCACAAGGCCCCGCTCTTTCCATTTACTATAACTAGCCCCTTCACCAACTGATCACTGACTGACACCGGACGTCCATGGACGTTGAAAATAGGTTACATTTGGGCAGTCCAAATCTGAAACAATCATATATGTCAGTTTCACAAGTTTGGAAAGTGTAGTACAGTGGATTAAAGTAGAGTTTAATAGAGTACAGTACAGTAGCGCACACTACAGTAGAGTACAGTGTAATCTACTCTACTGTACTTTACTGTAGGCCTACTAAACTCAGCAAAAAAAGAAACGTCCCTTTTTCAGGACCCTGTCTTTCAAAGACGATTAGTAAAAATCCAATGACATCACAGATCTTCATTGTAAAGGGTTTAAACACTGTTTAACATGCTAGTTCAATGAACCATAAACAATTAATGAACATTCACCTGTGGAATGGTTGTTAAGACACTAATAGCTTACAGATGGTAGGCAATTAAGGTCACAGTTATGAAAACGTAGGACACTAAAGAGGACTTTCAACTGACTCTGAAAAACACCAGGGTCCCTGATCATCTGTGTGAACGTGCCTTAGGCATGCTGCAAGGAGGCATGAGGACTGCAGATGTGGCCAGGGCAACAAATTGCAATGTCCGTACTGTGAGATGCCTAAGACAGCGCTACAGGGAGACAGGACGGACAGCTGATTGTCCTCGCAGTGGCAGACCACATGTAACAACACCTGCACAGGACCGGTACATCCGAACATCACACCTGTGGGACAGGTACAGGATGGCAACAACAACTGCCCAAGTTACACCAGGAACACACAATCCCTCCATCAGTGCTCAGACTGTCCGCAATAGGTTGAGAGAGGCTGGACTGAGGACTTGTAGGCCTGTTGTAAGGCAGGTCCTCACCAGACATCACTGGCAACGTCGCCTTTGGGCACAAACCCACCGTCACTGGACCAGACAGGACTGGCAAAAAGTGCTCTTCACTGACGAGTCGCAGTTTTGTCTCAGGGGTGATGGTCGGTTTTGCGTTTATCATTGAAGGAATGAGCTTTACACCAAGGCCTGTACTCTGGAGCGGGATCGATTTGGAGGTGGAGGGTCCGTCATGGTCTGGGGCGTTGTGTCACAGCATCATCAGACTGAGCTTGTCATTGCAGGCAATCTCAACGCTGTGCGTTTACAGGGAAGACATCCTCCTCCCTCATGTGGTACCCTTCCTGCAGGCTCATCCTGACATGACCCTCCAGCATGACAATGCCACCAGCCATAATGCTCGTTCTGTGCGTGATTTCCTGCAAGACAGGAATGTCAGTGTTCTGCCATGGCCAGAGAAGAGTCCGGATCTCAATTCAATTGAGCACGTCTGGGACCTGTTGGATCGGAGTGTGAGAGCTAGGGCCATTCCTACCAACAATGTCTGTGAACTTGCAGGTGCCTTGGTGGAAGAGGGGGGTAACATCTCACAGCAAGAACTGGCAAATCTATTGCAGTCCATGAGGAGGAGATGCACTGCAATACTTATTGCAGCTGGTGGCCACACCAGATACTGACTGTTACTTTTGACCACCCTTTTGTTCAGGGACATATTATTCCATTTCTGTTAGTCACATGTCTGTGGAACTTGTTCAGTTTATGTGTCAGTTGTTGAATCTTGTATTCATACAAATATTTACACAAAATAAAAATAAATGCAGTTGACAGTGAGAGGACGTTTCTTTTTTTGCTGAGTTGATATAGAATTATACTGTACTGAACTCTATTCTACTCCACTGTACTTTACTGTGCTCTACTGTGATGTCAAATGTATGAATCATAGACATCTATGATTGTGTAATGTGTGCTCTGAGAGTCAGGAAGCAAGTTCAGGGAGTGAGTGTTTTAATGAATAAATGTAACACAAACAACACACAGACATGACATTAGAAAAGAAACAATAACGCCTGGGGAAGGAACAATAGGGAGTAACATATATAGGGAAGGTAATCAGGGAGGTGATGGAGTCCAGGTGAGTCTGAAGATGCACAGGTGCACGTAACGAAGGTGGCAGGTGTGCGCCATAACGAGCCGCCTGGTGACCAAGAGGCCGGAGGGGGAGCACACGTGACAGATTGGTACAGATTTGTTCCGGAACAGCCCAACCAAATTTGGTCTTGTTTGGGGGCGGAGCTCATTAGAATAATAGCCAATTTGTAGAATAACACCCAAACATACAAAGGAAGATATGACTTTTTTCTACCTTTGTGTCTGTTCAGGATACATCATCATGAAGAGAATGACAATCATAATTATGGATTTCTGTATAGTACAGATCAGGGACCCATGATGTCATTCTGTTACCATCATTATGTTACCGGGTGTTAATTCACTTCACCTACAGTAATTCAATAACCAAAAGGATTTTTTTCTAAACTTAATGTTTCATGTCAAAGCTGACACCCATTCTGTCTGCAGACATCTTTGAAACTTAAAAGAGTTTTTGGAGAATGTGGCCACATCAAAAACGAAGGGAGATTTTACCATTATTTTGTTACCATACTCTACATCTGCACTGCTCTTTGAGTAAATGTGTTTTTGTCAAATTTGTGGTGGAAATTGTTCTTGTGTATTAAACTGAGTCTCAGAGTCATTCTGTTACCGTGGAATTGCCCCGTATCTATTCTTTCAGGTCCCTAAAATAAATACTTTAGTCTTTGATGGAAAACTGGCCTTACAGTTTCTGGTCAATATGTAACTAGCCATACACATCCATAATAACAGGAAACTAAGGACCATATGTGTGATATCTCTCTCTCGTGATCTCTCCTTGTTTCATTTCTAACAGCCAAACACCCCCTATCCACAGGAATGACCACTTCTGCAGCAAAAATAAACAAACATGACAAGACATGTTGGCCTTTGCTGAAATATCAACTTCCACGTCATTTTCAACATACAGAAACAACTACTTTCCTCCATCTGCTCTGATGTGAAGGAAATAAAGCAGTGAATATGTGCCCTTTCACCAATCCTGTGTTTGTTTGATCTGGATATTGTCAGATGAAACAGAGAGAGGAAACGCCCCTATTGAAGTTTTCGCATCATGGCTCAGGACACCCACACGTGGGTGGATTAATATTGTATATTTTCTCTCCACTGGGTGGGGCTATGAGTCAACAGATAGCCTACTGAATACCGGATAACTGCAACATTTACAGGTTTTTACAATCACTTTGGCACTAATTTCAGAACCTTGGTGTCATTTTTCAAAACTCTAGACACAAAAACTCACAACCGATGATCAAAATGCAAATTTTTCAAAACGAACACGTTTTCCAATTGCTTGGATACAATACACATAAAGGTAAGATCATTTGTTCATTGAACTAAAATCGCCTGTTCAAAATGACACAACTTAACATCAAAGTATTACCATTTCAAAATGCAATTCACACATTTCATCTGAGATGACTGTCTATTCATTTCATTACAATGGTCTAACTATCAATTGATACAACTGCTCAAAATGATAAGTAACTGTTGCAGTCCTCTTAATGCATAGTTTTATGGAAACTGACAAACAATATTCCATGTTTAGATCATGAAAGTTTCAGGATAACGAGATCCATTGACACCAATTTCCGTGGAACATGATCCAATTGGACTACATTATCTATGGATGTAATATTTCATCATCATTCTTTATCAGACACTGTTTCTATGGTCCCATGTACCACTTTACCAGACCATGTTTTCAGATTTCACATTACTGTACACTCACTTTATTAGGTACACCTATCTAGTACTGGGTAGGACCCCCTTTTGCCTCCACAACAGCCTGAATTATTCACGGTGTTGTATGTTACAGTTTTCTACAATCCCTTTGGCACTAATTTCAGAACCTTGTGATCATATTTCAATACACTAGACACAAAACTCAAAACAGTCGTCACTTGCAACACAGGCTGTCCAATGTTCCAAACATTGCGTTGTGCATTCATATCTTTAAAGAAACCTTGCACTTGCAGAATCATTGGTGCAAATATCTAATTTATCATGAAATACCATAGTTTCCCTGTGTAGTTGTTCGTTCAATCATTAAATATTGTAGTACAAAATATGTGACACATGTACTACACCTAAATACATCACTGTAAAATGACTAGTAAAGAGAATACTACAGACACAGTGGAATCATTGAACAAAATCTGAAATGTATTGATGAAATACAATAAAATCGCTACATAGGTTTCTTTGAATCAAAGCTAAAATAATTAGCTACAAAAAAATATACAAAAATACAGCAAAACATCAACTGCAGTGTTCCTCACCTGGCTTACTGTAAAAAGCTAAACACAGGATTGATTACTGTACTTCTATATTTCCATCAACCCTGTCTTGTGGATTTGGCCATAGGTTTTCATCCACGTCACAATGGATGTTTTGATTAGCCAAGCATCTTGGGAAGAATCTTCTGGCATGGCGAATCCAGGCTTGACACTGGTCTGCCGTGATGTCATTGCAGGTGTCATCCATGGCCTGTAGAAGGGTGGCTTGTTCGTGAGGGCGCCTATCATACCTTCCACCTCCATGTGGAGAAAAATTCCTCAATCGGGTTTTAGGAAAGGAGAGTATGGGGGTAAGTACAGGGTGGTAAATTGTGGATGGGCCTGAAACCATGGTTGCACCATTTGAGCTTGGTGGAACCTGACATTATCCCACACAATGACATAGGTCATGCCATCAGCTCTACAGACCTGATTTAGCTCATCAAGGAAGGTTACATTCGAACAGCGAATCATGTGGCTGCCTGCAACTCAATATATAGAGTAGAGGGCTTTAGTTGCTGTTTGACCTAACATTAGAACGGGCTAGATGCGTAATCTAAGCAACTTTGACCGTGGTATGATTGTTGATGCCACACATGGTGATTCCAGCATCTCAGAAACAGCTGCCTTCCTGGGATTTTTACGCACTACAGTCTCTAGAGTTTACAGAGAATGGTGCGATAAACAAAACACATTCAGTGAGCGGCAGATCTGTGGGCAAAAACACCTTGTTAAAACTTCTTAGGGCTGCAATCCCGTTAACGGGATCGATATGACAACAGCCAGTGAAATTGCAGGGCGCCAAATTCAACACAACAGAAATATCATAATTAAAATTCCTCAAACATACATGTATTTTATACCGTTTTAAAGGTAATCTTGTTGTTAAACCCACCACAGTGTCCGATTTCAAATAGGCGTTTACAGCGAAAGCACCACAAACGTTAGGTTAGGTCAGCACCAAGACACCGAAAACACAGCCATTTTTCCAGCTATAGATAGGAGTCACAAAAAAGCATAAATAGAGATCAAATGAATCACTAACTTTTGATGATCTTCATCAGATAACACCCATAGGACTTCATGTTACACAATATATGTATGTTTTGTTTGATAAAGTTCAGATTTATATAAAAAAACTGAGTTTACATTGGCGCGTTATGTTCACTAGTTCCAAAAACATCCAGTGATTTTGCATAGCCACATCAATTTTACAGAAATACTAATCATAAACGTTGATGAAAATACAAGTGTTACACATGGAATTATAAATATACCTCTCCTTAATGCAACCGCTGTGTCAGATTTCAAAAAAACTTTATGGAAAAAGCAAACCATGCAATAATCTGAGAACGGCGCTCAGAATTAGTTTTTAATTATCCGCCATGTTGGGGTCAACAGAAATCAGAAATAACATTATAAATATTCCCTTACCTATGATGATCTCCATCAGAATGTACTCCCAGGAATCCTAGTTACACAATAAATGTTTGATTTGTTCGATAATGTCCATTATTTATGTCCAAGTAGCTACTTTTGTTAGGGCGTTTAGTACACAAATCCAAACGCTCGTGCAGGTCCAGCAGAACGTCGGACGAAAAGTTAAAAAAGTTATATTACAGGTCGTAGAAACATTTCAAACTAAGTATAGAATCAATCTTTAGGATATTTTTATCATAAATCTTCAATAACGTTCCAACCGGAGAACTCCATTGTCTGTAGAAAAGCTATGGAACACAGGTCGCTCTCATGTGAAATGTGCGTGTCCAGGACCTGGCTCTCTTCTGCCAGACCACTGACTCAAAGAGCTCTCATCCGGCCCCACATCACAGTAGAAGCCTTATTCAAGTTTTTAAAGACTGTTGACATCTAGTGGAAGCCCTAGGAAGTGCAAGATAACCAATATCCCACTGTGTATTCGATAGGGCAGAGTTCAAAAACTACAAACCTCAGATTTCCCACTTCCTGGTTGGATTTTTTTCTCAGGTTTTGCCTGCCATATGAGTTCTGTTATACTCACAGACATCATTCAAACAGTTTTAGAAACTTCAGAGTGTTTTATATCCAATACTACTAATAATATGCATAATATGCCTGAGGAGCAGGCCATTTACTCTGGGAACCTCTGGGCACCTTATTCATCCAAGCTACTCAATACTGCCCCTGCAGCCATAAGAAGTTTTAATGAGAAAGGTCAGAGGAGAATGTCCAGACTCATTCAATCTAACAGAAAGGCCACAAATACTCAAATAACAGCTGTTTAAAACAGTGGTGTGCAGAAGTGCATCTCTTAACGTACAACACCATGAATAATTCAGGCTGTTGTGGAGGCAAAAGGGGGTCCTACCCAGTACTAGATAGGTGTACCTAATAAAGTCAGTGTACAGTAATGTCAAATCTGAAAACATGGTCTGGAAAAGTGGTACATGGGACCATAGAAACAGTGTCTGATAAAGAATGATGAAATTTTACATCCATAGATAATGTAGTCCAATTGGTTCATGTTCCATGATAATTGTTGTCAATGGATCTCGTTATCCTGAAACTTTCATGATCTAAACATGGAATATTGTTTGTCAGTTTCCATAAAACTATGCATTAAGAGGACTGCAACAGTTACTTATCATTTTGAGCAGTTGTATCAATTGATAGTTAGACCATTGTAATGAAATGAATAGACAGTCATCTCAGATGTAATGTGTGAATTGCATTTTGAAATGGTAATACTTTGATGTTAAGTTGTGTCATTTTGAACAGGCGATTTTAGTTCAATGAACAAATGATCTTAACTTTATGTGTATTGTATCCAAGCAATTGGAAAACATGTTCCTTTTGAAAAATTTGCATTTTGATCATCGGTTGTGAGTTCTTGTGTCTAGAGTTTTGAAAAATGACACCAAGGTTCTGAAATTAGTGCCAAAGTGATTGTAAAAACCAGTAAATGTTGCAGTCATCTGGTATTCAGTAGGCCTATCTGTTGACTCATAGCCCCACCCAGTGGAGAGAAAATATACAATATTCATGCACCCACGCGAGGGTGTCCTGAGCCATGATGCGAAAACTTCAGTAGGGGCGTTTCCTCTCTCTGTTTCATCTGACAATATCCAGATCAAACAAACACAGGATTGGTGAAAGGGCACATATTCACTGCTTTATGTCCTTCACATCAGTGCAGATGGAAGGAAAGTAGTTGTTTCTGTATGTTGAAAATGACGTGGAAGTTGATATTTCAGCAAAGGCCAACATGTCTTGTCATGTTTGTTTATTTTTGCTGCAGAAGTGGTCATTCCTGTGGATAGGGGGTGTTTGGCTGTTAGAAATGATTCTTCCCAAGATGTTTGGCTGAAAACATACATTGTGATGTGGATGAGAACCTACGGCCAAATCCACAAGACAGGGTTGAGGGAAATATAGAAGTACAGTAATCAAACCTGTGTTTTGCTTTTTACAGTAAGCCAGGTGAGGAGCACTGCAGTGATGTTTTACAGTAAGCCAGGTGAGGAACACTGCAGTGATGTTTTACAGTAAGCCAGGTGAGGAACACTGCAGTGATGTTTTACAGTAATCCAGGTGAGGAACACTGCAGTGATGTTTTACAGTAAGCCAGGTGAGGAACACTGCAGTGATGTTTTACAGTAAGCCAGGTGAGGAACACTGCAGTGATGTTTTACAGTAAGCCAGGTGAGGAACACTGCAGTGATGTTTTACTGTCGTTTTTTTCTTTTTTTGTAGCTAATTATTTTTGCTTTGATTCACAGAAACCTATGTTGCGATTTTATTGTATTTCATCAATAAATTTCAGATTTTGTTCAATGATTCCACTGTGTCTGTAGTATTCTCTCTACTAGTCATTTTACAGTGATGTATTTACATGTAGTACCATAATGAAACATGTATCACATATTTTGTACTACAATATTTAACGATTGAATGAACAACTACACAGTGAAACTATCGGTATCTTGTGTGTGGGTGATTTTAACTGACTGTTCCTATGGTATTTCATTATAAATGAGTTATTTGAACCAATGATTCTGCAAGTGCAAGGTTTCTTTAAAGATATGAATGCAAAATGCAATGTTTTGAACATTGGACAGCCTGTCCTTACAAGTGATGACCGTTTTGAGTTTTGTGTCTAGAGTTTTGAAAAATGACCACACGGTGCTGAAATTAGTGCCAACGTGATTGAAGAAAACTGTAAACACTTGTATGAAACATTTATACCAGGACATTTTATAATCAAATCAATTAATTGTATAATTTCAACTAGTATAATCGTAGGGAAACTATGTGACACTAACCTTTGCAACGAGTGAACAACGGTCTTCCTCTGTCTATCTACATGTTGAACAGTTGCTTATTGTCAATTTTTCTGTCATACACGTCAGTTACTTAGCTCTGTTTCCTGTCCACCAACAAACATTTCAAATCCTTTCAATTAGCCCCATCTCCTACTGATCCACTCACTGACCCCGCTCCTCTCACTCAAATGACTACTGTGGAGTGATGTGTGTGTGTGTATGTGTGTGTGTGTGTGTGTGTGTGTGTGTGTGTGTGTGTGTGTGTGTGTGTGTGTGTGTGTGTGTGTGTGTGTGTGTGTGTGTGTGTGTGTGTGTGTGTGTGTGTGTGTGTGTGTGTGTGTGTGTGTGTGGCTATGTGTGTGAGAGACAGAGAGAGCATGTGTCTGTGTGTGTGTGACTATGTATGTGTGTGTGTGTGTGTCAGTGTTTGTGTGTGTGTGTCTCAGTGTATGTGTGTGTGTGTGTGTCAGTGAGTGATGTGTATCCTTGGGATTGGTCCAGAGGTAGAAGTGCAGAGGCTTGAACACAGAGCCCTCCCTGTTGAGCATAAACCAGGCTACGACATCTTAACCACGGACACACTTCACCTTCTAACCATTCATCCTGGACTGACTCTGCTCTCCATCCACTATCTTCAGCTCCACAGACATACAGTCTCATCTGCCGCAGTTGCTGTTAACCAGCTTACCTGACCCAGCTCTACAACAGACAGGACAGGACTATCCGAGGAGGATGAGCAACATGGCCACGGAGATCGTTGCCTTCATCCTGACCATATCTGGATGGATCCTGGTCTGCTCCACGTTGCCTACTGACTACTGGAAGGTGTCCTCCGTGGATGGGACAGTCATCACCACGGCGACCTTCTGGTCCAACCTGTGGAAGACCTGCGTCACGGATTCTACAGGAGTGTCCAACTGTAAAGATTTCCCCTCCATGCTGGCTCTGGATGGTCAGTCCAAACTTTAGCTGGTTGCTATTTTTGCTGTGATGTTGTATTGTCATTGTAATTGTATGTGATTGTGTGTATTTTTGTGTTTGCGTGTGTGTTTGTGTGTGTGTGCATATGTGTGTCTGTTTGTGACTGTAAAGGAGTGTGTGTGTGTGTGTGTGTGTGTGTGTGTGTGTGTGTGTGTGTGTGTGTGTGTGTGTGTGTGTGTGTGTGTGTGTGTGTGTGTGTGTGTGTGTGTGTTTGTGTGTGTGTGTGATTTCTTTGACCTAATCACAGATGTGTTACATCTTAAGCATCCGTCTCCTGGGATGAATGGCTGGCTTTGAAAAAAGTGGTATTTGGAATTTGATAACCCTATCGGTTTGTTGGCTTAGGCCCAAGAGCCTCTAAAAGATACACTACCAGAGGCCAGAGCAGCATTTGAACCGGGTGTTCAAGCTGCCATTTGAGGATACAATGCTTTTAAAGTGGCAATGAAAGGAAAACTGAGAAAGTCAGAGCACTTTTACAAGTGTGAGATAACTCTGTGTTTGTCTCTTTATCTTTATCTCTCTCTCCCTCACACTCACACACACCCACACCCACACCCACCCAGTGTATATCCAGGTGTGTCGGGGCCTGATGATTGCGTCTGTGTGCCTGGGGTTCTTTGGAGCCACCCTGGCCCTGATGGGAATGAAGTGTACCAGGATCGGTGGCTCAGAGAGCACCAAGGCCAGACTAACAGGCCTCTCAGGCCTTCACTTCATACTCAATGGTGAATATTCATTATATTGTGTGCTTGTTGAACTACTCCTTGCTATTTAGACCAGAGCTGAGTCCTCTCCGTTTTCTCTGCAGGGCTTTGCTCCTTGACTGCATGCTCCCTGTACGCACACAGGATCACATCAGAGTTCTTTGACCCACTCTTTTTTGCTCAAAAGTAAGTGTTCAGCTTAACTGTGCTACTTAATGTCCTACTGCACTGCATGTAGACAAATGAAATGCAGTGAGCACATGTATTTACTAACTGGTCACTGGTTTTGCCGGCTATGCCCGTCCTCTCGTTGCCAGGTTTGAGCTTGGCGCAGCGCTCTTCATCGGCTGGGCTGGCTCGGTGCTCTGCATTTCAGGAGGACTCATATTCTGCCTCTCCTTGTCAGAGGGCTTCAGGCAAGTTTGTACAATTTAATTATACGATGGTCAATTACAGAAAAGTATTACTTTGACAGACGTGTTTCCCCCCCGTCCATTTACTCAGTGTGTTATGTAATCTGTAAGTACGGTACGTATCTCAACATCATGTTGACTGAGACACAGAAATGGAAAGTTATCTATAATAGAGTAGACGGACCGTAAAGCTTGTCATTCAGTAAGTCAATGAAGCAGTTTAATATGAACTGTAATGAAGTTGTTTAAGTACTGGGATATGCAGGGATCACTGTCAACATCTTGTCTCATAGTGATAACAATGTAAGGACATGCACTGTATGTTGATGACTGAATGTTTTCTTTGTGTATAGTGTCAACGTATATATGTGAAAGTCACCTTGGGTGGGGGGCCTAGGGAACGAGTGCATAGGGTGGGATGAGGTAACAGGCTGCTTCAATAACTGTCACTACAATTGGCCTAGATCGTCTTCTGAACTCAGACTTTTTTTGTGTTACCATGGAAATGGAATGAGGACACTGTATATCTCAAAGGAGTAACCCTTAGTGTTTTCCTCTAGTCGAGCAGAGTGCTCCTACAGTGGTGGTACGTCTATGGTAACCAAGCGTCACAAACCCGGCAAGTCTGCCAACAGTTTCTACAAATCGCCAGTTTCCACAGACCCCCGAGACCCAGCAGAACACTCAAGGCAGTTTGGAAAGAACGTCTATGTGTGACAACGGACGGACCACTGACATTGGGCATATGGTCATAATGAGGTGACCGTGGACTGTTTGACCCTTGGGCTAAGCTTGTTGAGGTCATCTTTTCCTTATTGAGACGGATTCCTGTGTGATTACATTACCTAAGGGTGTGATGCATGCTACCTGCTTTTATTTTCCTTGATATCGCACTTCTTTCCAATGCACTGTACATAGAACATTGTTTTTGATGTCTTCTCTGCCAAAGGAGACTCCTTGCTGTCTCTGTGCCTCTGCTGTATAACTGACTTGAACAATGTCACCCCCTGTGGCACAAACAATGCTGGTGGAAATAACCCTTGAAATCAGCAAGAGGAAATAGATTGTTGGCTCCTCTCTAAAACCACATTAGGTAATAGGTCTCTTCTGTCAACGGGCGATAAACAAAAGAAATCAGATAAGCTTGTTTTCTTCACAGGGCAGGAAATTCGGTTTGGCTCGGATCACAGTATGAACTCCCGGGTCACCTTGAAGGGACAAACGAACTGGTGCTCTTCCAAATCCATTGTTGCTCATTAGATATGCCTCAAGAACAAATATCAGGAATATGTGTCCGTTTGAGGTCATCGAAAGACATTACTCGATTGGTTCATTCCTGTACATCTCCCAATATGTTGTAAACAGTGGCAATGTCAATAAATGCTGTTTTTTTTGCATACAAGTAGGAATTCAGTGATCATTTTCTCTGAATGATCTGATGAAAGAGAATTTTATTTTATTTATTTATTTAACTCGGCAAGTCAGTTAAGAACAAATTCTTATTTTCAATGATGGCCTAGGAACAGTGGGTTAACTGCCTGTTCATGACAGATTTGTACCTTGTCAGCTTGGGGATTCGAATTTGCAACCTTTCGGTTACTAGTCCAATGCTCTAACCACTAGGCGACGCTGCTGCCCCAATTAAGTATAAAGAAAAGGGGGATTGAATAAGTGGATATTTTAATTTGGGGGTTTATCACTTTGACATGGACCTCTGTATGAGTGTCTCATGACAACTACCTCCGGAACTCAACTGTGGAGCCAATGCCTGTCTGCCGTATGCTGTCACCCTTTAGCAGACCACAAGTGAAGCCTAGATGAAGGAAGAGTCAATAGAGAGCATTGTGTGCTCTCAAGAACTGTCAAGTTCTTGTATTTTTGCAATATACCTCACACTGAAAGATGGCCTCCTACCAGCCACCACAGACAGAAAGGGGATTCCGTTGTCTCGGCTGATCACAGAGTTACCAATCAACAGCAGTCCTGCCCCAGTTGATCTTTGTTCAGACTCGGATATGGGAATCGGAAGTTTCCCCCCCGCCGCCTGCCATCTATCTCCACCTTCTGATCAATGGAAACCTTAACCCTGTTCCGCGAATCCTCTTGGCCCTCTGAGCCGGGGGACTCTCACCAGCTGGCATGGAGCTACAGCTGGCAGCCGCCCTGTCCTCTCTGCTCCAGTCCTGTGTATCCGTAAACAAGTGTCGGGTGTCCCGCAGCTCTGGTTGGTCAGAGGACCTACTCTGACAACGCTACTATGTTTGGATGATAGCCAGACATCTAGACAAAATCAATAATGGTGAGTGATTTCCCATTTTGATGTCCATATTTTTCAGAATGAATCAAGAGATGAATACACCATACTTTTTTTTTTACAGTTTTATTGTATGCAATAAGTCTAATATTCCTAATTTGTATGGATTGAAGCATCAGAATGGCCACATGATTCACAAGCATCCATAATTCATGTTTATCCTGTCACATCAGATTCTACATTCAACACGAAGAATCCTTGCGCCCCAAAGTTATTTCGGCCAAATTTACAGCAAATAATTTCCGTACACAAGTCGAGTCAGATTCGGACTGTGGTTGAGGCACAGTTTGAGGCACAGTTTGGTTGCCTTTCAACAAGACACCACCAGACCGTATGTCTATACTTTTATTTAGAGGACTGTAGAATCAAACTATTGACAGATAGAAATTCAAACAATGTTCTGTGTATGCATCTTTGGATGTAATCTTACTTATATTTCTTCAATTCTCATTGTATGTAATTCTGCAGCAGGTATTTGTGCTTTATAACCCATAATAACCCTGCCAGTGAACACAACCACTCTTTTGTTCATTCTCTCTTATTAGCCCTTGATTAATGAAAAGCATGAATTACCACCATATAGGTCCATGCATCACAACAGTGGGTCCATTCCAATGTCCCATCTACTTTGCCAATAAGCCGAGGGACTCGGTACAAAGAAGACCCTTCTCATCTTCACTCACCACAAGAAAATCCATTCCCCATGCAACTAATACCATCAGAGAGAGCCGTGGATTTAAGCATAATTATATGAGGTCAAAGACGTTATGTTTTAATTATATAAGTGAAGCAGGCAGCACACCTAGCTAATAACCTACCGCAGCCTGAGGCAATGTCAACGGACAATGGAAGCGCTTCAACGGACTCTGAAGTTGTAATTCCTCAGGTAATGAGTTCTTATTGAACTAGTTAAGGTCAGACCTGCACTGTATTTAAAATAATGATAATCTTGAGATGAGGTCAGGTTTTTCTCATAGCCTTTTGGCCATACTAGGTCTTGTTTATCTATTTCCAATACATTTGATCAGAATTAGTCAAATAAATCAAAAACCCAAGGAATCAGCTTGGGACATAGAGATTGATGTTTTTGAAACGTGAGATAAACGCTTAGGTCAACATCTTTAGCACCCAAACAAGGTTCTGGGAACCTGAGCAGCAACAGACCCATATCCACCCTCATGCAGTATGGGAAAAGTGACAACCAGGTAGAGCGACAAAATGACTGTCTCCTTAGTCGTACTGAGCCCTGCTACCAAGCTGTATGACTGGGATGAGCAGGTTTCTTCTACAGCACAGCAGGAGACTCGGGCTCTACTGGACGGTGGCTCCACCAAGGAGACACACCATCGTATAGACGAGGGGAAAAGGAATTGCCAAGTAAGTCAGATCTCGAAAAAAGAAACGCAACAGAGACGGTCACAATAAGACAACTTGAGGGTTATCTAGATATAGAGCATATAGACTGACTCCACACACCGGAGTATCAGGATGAAAATCCGCGTGATGCAGATCTGGGGCTTCCTGATGACAGTGCTGGGCTGGATCTTTGTGGCATGCACCATGGCCATGGAGGGCTGGAAGGTCACGTCCATCGGGGGCATGGGCGGCTCGGCTGTCATCAAGGTGGCCTGGTACTGGTCTAACCTGTGGAAGGCCTGCTTCACCGACTCCACTTCTGTCACCAACTGCCAAGACTTCCCTGTGCTCTGGTCCGTGGACAGTAAGTACCGTAGAGACATGCATCATATATTGTGTTCTAATTCTATTTCTATGGTGGGCATGAAGTCGTATATCAACAAGAGGGACACATCTGAAGACAACCAGTTAAGTTAATTTACCCAAATGATGTTAATATGTGAGTATTACTGTGCTTTGTCTTTTAAAGCAATGCAGACAAACCTCTGTGAGTTTAGACTGTTTCAGTACAGTGCCATTGGTTATTCCACTGAAGTTATAAAGCCTACTGTAGTGTAAAATGTGACCGTGCGTTCGGTTGTGTTCTAATCAACCAGACCACATCCAGATTGTGAGGGGCCTGCTGATGGGTGCTCTGTCTGTGGGGATGCTGGGGTTCGTACTCAGTCTCATTGGGATGGAGTGCACCTTCCTCGGGGGCAAGGACAAGGCGAAGTACAGGAAGCTCTTCACTGGAGGAGTCTGTCACATCATCAGCGGTAAACATATTCTTTCAGTTGACTTTTCTCTCTGTGAAAGCAACCTGGTAGATGCACACTGTAGCAGATTGAGAGTAGCTGACTGACTTACTTCGTCTTATGCAGGCTTTCTGGCTGCGTCGGGATACGCTGTCTACGCAAAATACGTCTCTGGGGAATACTTCAACCCCTATTTTGACGGATTAAAGTGAGTTGACTTGGATGCAGGTTTTTCCATTCAGTTACAAGATAATATTAATTATCTCTCTCTCTCTCTCACACACACACAGGTTTGACCTGGGGACTCCTCTGTTTCTTGGCTGGGTGGGATCAGCTTTCCATATGACAGGGGGTTGGTTCTACTTGGTCTCTGTGTGCAAACTGCTCTGTGGGGACGAGAGGTGAGTACAAGCATAGCCATGATCATCATGGAACAGTTATTCATTTACTCATAACACACTTGGCATTGATTTGTTCTTTCTCATTTTGTGTATCATCTCTCCCAGCAAAACCATAGTCATCCCTGAACTTCCCGAGGTTGAGAGCGACCAGGCCAAGTCCACCACACCACAGTCCCCAGTATCCCAGATCACTTCAAAGATCAAGGTTTCATCTGCATCTAAGATCTCTTCCAAAGCTGCACACTCAGATGTGTCTGCCATCTCCTCAAAGTCTCGTCAGTCCGGTCGCGCGTCCAACTCAGAGTGGTCTGGGCGGTCCTCAAACTCTGTGCAGTCTGACGGTGGGTCTTTGACGTCTGGTCGTTCATCGAGGTCGAGGTCTCATGGGTCAGTGCACTCCGAGGTGAGCAGCGGCAGCAGTACTACAGTGTCCTCTTTATCCAGTGGGTCAAGGAGGAGCGAGAGAGAATTGTTTATCAAAAACTCTTACATATGACCTGGTTCTGTTCAAGTATGTGTGATTTTGACTGGATTGAACTGAAGTAACAATTGTATATACTGTGTATGATGATTAGGGCTGGCAGAGTTAATCCGTTAACTTCATGGGATTTTAGTGAACTACTGTACTTTAAATCGGGATTCATCTCATTGTCTGAAAGCTTTCAAAATACAGTGAGAATATCCAAAATACATAATTTACACAGCTAAAAAAAACAATTTGATGTCAAAACACGTTAACAATGAGGTTAAATTAAGTGTGCTTTATCAATTTACCTGATTTGCTAACCATTGCTTTGGACAACTCAATTTGAGCAAATTATGAATTTGCGATGAATCACAACAGATCCTTTGATTAACTCGATTAAATGTTTGAATCGTATGACAGCCCAACGATGATCCAATTGTGAATCTGTATGTGGGGGAATGCCTCTGTATCTAATGGCCTTTTATCCTGGGTGTGTTTCACTATCATTAAATAAAACGCTTCATCACATTCATTGTTTAATGTGTTGCTATTGACAATGTCATTCAAGCAGGACTTTTCTGCCTTTCGACCAAGCTCTCTCTGACTCCGTGTTGTTGTTGTTCTCCCTTTTCAAACGATTCAACTGTAGTCCAATCACAATCAAGATATTTTAAGGTCTATAAATAATCACCAACTCTTTTAGATGTTACTTTCCTAATATTGTCAGCACAGTCATACCTGCCAAAGCAGTCAGGGAGGCTGCCTGTAAACAGTCTGTGTTTTTGGTGTTGCCACTCTATTCTGCCCGGACACTGTTCCCTATTTAAACCAAGAGTGATATGCCGCACAGCTGACAGACCGATGCTCCTATCTTGTGCTCTTCTAAATTAATATGGAATACTTTTTAAACAATGCATTTTTGTGAATTCCGTGACTAGATTGAATAAAACCAATAACCTTGAAATAGCTCCATTACGGTAACTTACCCTCGGAGGTCCCTGTGAGCGATCCTCTCCACCTGTCCAGACAGAGGAATGTGGAGAAAGTTGGTTCAGATCCTGGGCCTCGTGGTGTCCATGCTGAACTGGGTGTTTGTGGCCTGCACCCTGGCTATCGACTACTGGAGGGTGGCCCAGGTCAGGGGCCAGGGTGGGTCCTGAATCGTCAGTGTGACCTGGTTCTGGTCCAACCTGTGGAAGGACTGCTCTGAGGACTCTACCGCTGTGGTCAACTGTGTGGACTTTGGGGTTCTGAGGACGGTGAAATGTGGTTTGAGTACTAGAATCTCTCATCTCGTATCTGGTATCTCTGTGTGGAATAATCAGGAGTCTTACGGGTGCCTGTTAATATGAATCTTTCTCTAAACTGAACTTAATTAATTAAAGCATATTGGCAAGCTAACACAGCTATGATACATACTGAACAATACAACGATACATGATATTTGCAATATATTTTATTTGGCTACGCCAGGTTCAATTAATTTTTGCCTCCAAAGCAATGAGATCTGTCTGTGTTACACAGTGTACATCAAGGGAGTGAGAGGGCTTCTGATGACTGGTCTAGCCGTGGAGCTGGTGAGAACGGTTTCCTTTGTTGGAATGGAGTGCCCTTACATTGGATGAAACCAGAGAACCAATGACAAACTGCTATTTACAGCTGCCTCTCCCAGGACACATACCGTACAAATCACCTTAACTTAGAGGGTTTAAACTTCCTCATCCTGACTATATGTTTTTCTTCTTTGTCATTGGTTCCTAATCCCTGACGCATCATCATGCAGGCGTCTCAGACATCAGCAGTTATTGTTTAATAAACACAGTTGCAGCAGCCATTTTTACATGCCAAAGCAGACCCATCAAAACTAAGGCAATGTCGCAAATAGAACAATCTGAGGGAAGATGTTGGAATAACAAACCGTATGGGATTATCAAGCTGTTTTTCTCCTACATTTTCCCCTACTCAGGTATGATATTGGATCTGTTCTTTGGCTTGGCCTAGTGGGATGCTTCCTCATCATATTAGGACCCATACTGCTCTCTGACACTATATTCACAGTAGCCCATTCAAACAGGTTAAATGTACAGGACAGTATAAGTATAAGCATACATGCCTGATTTACATACACCACCACATATGCATGCTTCTCTAAATGAATGGTGTATTTTCAGTCTACAATGCGATTTGCATAAAGCTTGAGTGCATGTTTTCTGAATATATCTTAATACGCTAGCAGGGTGGAATTGGCCCACCCCTCCAGATCTCCCATGGTGCCCCTCACCAGAGAATTTTGAACGAGAGAAAACAGCCAATCAAAACAGTCACAGGAGCCAAAGGGATCCAACAAGTCCCACCTCTACAGTGTGATCGTGTGGCATGTTGCACTGGGATTGATGTTTTTTTTGTTATGTAGCTGTTCCATGTGTATTGGCATGTTCTTTTTCATTTTAAAATGCTATTTTCATTATTGTGGCATAACAAATTGTCCAATAAAGATCTACTTTAGGATACTGCCCTCAGCTCTACTCTATAGGCTATATTACATAGATCATTATCAGTTTGTCCAGAGAATAATTACATGAATCAGTTACATGCACCAGTGTCTTGTGACCTTAGCTGGGAGGGAGCAGTTCATCTACTGTGATTTGAGATAAAGGGCTATGAGAGAAACCTAGTGTCAAACCCCCATACGAGGGGAGGGAGGAAACCAGTTTCATGAATCCCCATCCCTGACGCTATCTCCCCCTGGTTCGTGGGAAAAGAAGACGTTTGCTTACGGAGCAAAACCCTGTGAGATAAGCCAAACGTCCACAATGTTGGTTTGACTGGGAGGCATCAGTGACATAACAATGCAAGTACCTGGCTGCACCTTGACTTCCACACACCGAAGATCTCTGAGCAACATCCATTTCTCTGGTAAATCCTCTTCATAAACATAGCTTTTTTTCCCCTGTAACCACTGCCAAGCTAGAGGAGAGCATCCTCCTTATCGGCCATCATCATGAAGCATAGGACGGTGATGATGTACATGGAGATGGATTCTGGTGAGCTCCACCCTGGCTATAGAGTACTGGACCTGGTCTGAAGTGGGCAGCGTGGTGCTCACCACCGGCAACTACTTCTCTAACCCCTGGAAGGAGTGTGTCTCAGACTCAACGGGGGTGTCCGACTGCAAAGAGTACCCCTCCATGCTGGGACTACCAGGTATGTTCTGGTCAGCTTGTCACAACTTGCATGGATGTGTGATTCTGTCTTAATATGGACACCTGACATCTGATGATACATGATGGGATATTGACTCTTACAACTTGGAGGGTTGTAATCCAGATCTTCAGTGCCGTTTGGTGCAGTTGATTGTCATTCAGCAGATGCTCTTATACTGTACTACATTACAGGCAGATAATGGGGCAGAAGTATGACTATAAATATCATGATCAACATTTTGCAGACGGAAGTAGCGACACCATAGAGTGGAATCCACAAACTCCAATATACACGGAGTACACAACACATTAAAAACACCCGATCTTTCCATGACATAGACTGACCAGGTGAATCCAGGTGAAAGCTATGATCCCTTATTGACGTCACTTGCCACTTCAATCGGTGTAGAGGAAGGGGAGGAGAAAGCTTAAAGGACTGTGGACTGTGTATGTGTGCCATTCAGAATGGGCAAGGCAAAAGCCTTAAGTACCTTTGAATGGGGTATGGTAGTAGCTGCCAGGCACACCGGTTTGTGTCAAGAACTGCAACACTGCTGGCTTTTTTTGACATCCAGCCAACTTCACACAATTGTGGGAAGCATTGGAGCCAACATGGGACAGCATCCCTGTGAAACGCTTTTGACACATTTTTTTTACATTTCAGTCATTTAGCAGACACTCTTATCCAGAGCAACTTACAGTAGTGAGTGCATACATTTTCATACTGGTCCTTCATGGGATTCAAACCCACAAGCCTGGCTTTGCAAGTGCCATGCTCTAACAAGTGAGCCACACAGGACTTGTAGTATATTGTAGAGTCCACACTCTGATGAATTGTAGCTGTTCTGAGGGCAAAAGGGGGTTGGTACAACTCAATGTTAGGAAGTTGTTCCTAATGTTTTGTATACTCAGTGTATAATACATAATTGTAGTCCTGCACTTTGGCTTCCTGTTTAACTGAGTGTTCTACTCTGCATCAGTGTTCCTCCACTCAGTAAGGGCTCTGTCCATCTGTTCTGTCATCCTTGGGTTCTTCGCTGGAGTCCTCACACTGATAGGGGGGGGGGGGGGGTGCACCAAGATTGGAGGATCAGAGCTCACCAATGCACGGGTCACCTTCGCCGGGGGAATCACCTATCTGGCGTCTGGTAAGATATGCTTACGGAGTACCTGATTAGTAACTGAAGTGGCGCGGCGGTCCGGAGTGGCACAACGGTCTAAGGCACTGCATCTCAGTGCTAGAGGCGCGACTACAGACCCTGGTTTGATTCCAGGCGGTATCACAACTGGCTGTGATTGGGAGTACTACAGGGCGGTGCACAATTGGCCCAGTGTCATCGGGGTTAGGGCTTGGCCTGGGTAGGCCATCATTATAAATAAGAATGTGTTCTTAACTGACTTGCCTAGTTACATTTTTGTTTTTTAAATGTGATATGATAATAATAGCTGTTTCCTCCTATGATTTTCTGGCCTGATCCTGTACTCCTGGTGGGGTAACAAAGTAAGATCAGAGTTTGTGGATCCCAATTTCAAGGCACAGAAGTGAGTTTTCAATGAGACTGCTGGAACACACTAGAACAACATTGGTTTCAAGTAGTTAAGTATACAGTATATGC
This sequence comes from Oncorhynchus masou masou, assembly GCF_036934945.1. Lineage (NCBI taxonomy): Eukaryota > Metazoa > Chordata > Actinopteri > Salmoniformes > Salmonidae > Oncorhynchus > Oncorhynchus masou. Next base: position 19,038,282 of record NC_088218.1, read on the forward strand.
ATTCAAATTTTTTCTCTTTGAAATGGGAGCAGCGGTTTTTATTGGCTGGGGAGGCTCGCTCTTGCTCATCACCGGTGGTTTCGTACTCAGTTTCTTCTCTGGAAAGGAGGGTCTACGCTCAACGTAACACTTTCCACAATATTCCTGCTTCACTCGAAAGACAATAGATTGCAACAAAGGAATATTTTTTGTGTCGGATATGTTCATCATCTCACAATTCAAATCTTCCAGTTGAAAGAAAAGGCCCTGCAGACCTAACTCCTATGGCACAGCTCGGACCAGACTGACTCCTATGGCACAGCTCGGACCAGACTGACTCCTATGGCACAGCTCGGACCAGACTGACTCCTATGCCACAGCTCGGACCAGACTGACTCCTATGGCACAGCTCGGACCAGACTGACTCCTATGGCACAGCTCGGACCAGACTGACTCCTATGGCACAGCTCGGACCAGACTGACTCCTATGGCACAGCTCGGACCAGACTGACTCCTATGGCACAGCTCGGACCAGACTGACTCCTATGGCACAGCTCGGACCAGACTGACTCCTATGGCACAGCTCGGACCAGACTGACTCCTATGGCACAGCTCGGACCAGACTGACTCCTATGGCACAGCTCGAACCAGACTGACTCCTATGGCACAGCTCGGACCAGACTGACTCCTATGGCACAGCTCGGACCAGACTGACTCCTATGGCACAGCTTGGACCAGACTGACTCCTATGGCACAGCTCGGACCAGACTGACTCCTATGGCACAGCTCGGACCAGACTGACTCCTATGGCACAGCTCGGACCAGACTGACTCCTATGGCACAGCTCGGACCAGACTGACTCCTATGGCACAGCTCGGACCAGACTGACTCCTATGGCACAGCTCGGACCAGACTGACTCATATGGCACAGCTCGGACCAGACTGACTCCTATGGCACAGCTTGGACCAGACTGACTCCTATGGCACAGCTCGAACCAGACTGACTCCTATGGCACAGCTCGGACCAGACTGACTCCTATGGCACAGCTCGGACCAGACTGACTCCTATGGCACAGCTTGGACCAGACTGACTCCTATGGCACAGCTCGGACCAGACTGACTCCTATGGCACAGCTCGGACCAGACTGACTCCTATGGCACAGCTCGGACCAGACTGACTCCTATGGCACAGCTCGGACCAGACTGACTCCTATGGCACAGCTCGGACCAGACTGACTCCTATGGCACAGCTCGGACCAGACTGACTCATATGGCACAGCTCGGACCAGACTGACTCCTATGGCACAGCTCGGACCAGACTGACTCATATGGCACAGCTCAGACCTGACTGACTCATATGGCACAGCTCGGACCAGACTGACTCCTATGGCACAGCTCGGACCAGACTGACTCATATGCCACAGCTCGGACCAGACTGACTCCTATGGCACAGCTCGGACCAGACTGACTCCTATGGCACAGCTCGGACCAGACTGACTCATATGCCACAGCTCGGACCAGACTGACTCATATGGCACAGCTCGGACCAGACTGACTCATATGGCACGGCTCGGACCAGACTGACTCATATGGCACGGCTCGGACCAGACTGACTCCTATGGCACAGCTCGGACCAGACTGACTCCTATGGCACAGCTCGGACCAGACTGACTCATATGCCACAGCTCGGACCAGACTGACTCATATGGCACAGCTCGGACCAGACTGACTCCTATGGCACAGCTCGGACCAGACTGACTCCTATGGCACAGCTCGGACCAGACTGACTCATATGCCACAGCTCGGACCAGACTGACTCATATGCCACAGCTCGGACCAGACACACATACATGATGCCAAACTCTTCCAGACTGACTCCTATGCCACAGCTCGGACCAGACACACATACATGATGCCAAACTCTTCCAGACTGACTCCAATGCCACAATTGGTCCAAGGGAGCAGAGGTGGCAGAAGGATCAGGACAACAAGGACCACTGGGACGTTTAGCAGGGGCGATTTAGTTTGAGCTGCAGTAGCTCCTGTACTGCAGGAAATACACTGCTTCATATCATTGGTCGTTAGTTACCATGAAAACATTATGGGAACTGACTCAATTTGATTTGGTAACTGTCTCACCACCTACACCTTGTAGATACCTCATGTATGACTGTTTTACTAACATATAACTGTGTTCCTTTAGTGAACTGAATTGACATCAAGGAAAGGGATGAATGTTTTCATTTCATTAAAAAAAACAACGTTTTATTGCTTGTCTAGCGTGTATAAATATTTTATATACAAAAACATTTTTTTTTTTTCATAGGACATTCAAATGTCTTACAAATTTCATGTAAATTGTTTTGACACAAATCATACAAGTACCTCACATGGAGTGCAATATCACATTTCATAAAACCTCTAAGGTGACAATTCCCTGTAGCTAATATATAATCTGTATATAAAATAAAAACACTGAAAACTGCCAGAAGGCAGATGGCTACCACTGTCATAGGTGTATATCTCAAGAGATACACTGTCCTGAACAGAGAGGATCCATTTGTTAAGTCTCTTCTATATGCAACTGTAATTCTAACAGTATCGGTAAATCATGTAGAAATATATTTGCCTTCCAAAGAATTCCTATGGGCGTCATATTGAGTTGTATCATTGTAGAACTGTAAACCTGTATCACCTCCATATGACTATATATCATCGTCACTCCAGTCGCTGACAGAGACCAGGCTGCTCTTCAGAGTGCTGCCGGTTCCTGCTTCATTCAAACCTGGGGAATGGATAAACATCATCAGAGGCTGAAGATGAAGGGTAAAGGGACCTGAATGGAGCTGGGTCTGTGAGAGTGAGTGAGACTGACCTGTTTTCTGCCCCTTCCCGGTGGATGTTCCCCAGACACTGGTAGTGCTGTCTGAGTCCAGGCTCTTCCTCACAGGGGCGGTGGGCTTGCCCACGGGGGCGGGTACCGATAGGTCATCCAACGAGGAGATATCCCAGTCATCCTCATCATCCTCGTTTGTATACTGAAACGCATAACAGTCCAGATTAACACGATTAGGATATGGGAACATTCTGACGTTGACAAATGTTCTGTTTGTTCTCTGTGTCTTATGTTACTCTGGGTTGATGATGACACTGCAGAGAGGAGACTACAGAGGATTTCTCACCTTGAGTTCCCGTACAACATCTTTGTCTTTACTCTCTGGTAAGATGCTCACTCCCCCTAGTGGCTTCTTTGGTCCTCTGTCTGCAAGCTGCTTCTCCAGGCTCTTAGTCAAGTCCCTGACCAAGTTATCTGGAAAGACAAATATGGTCAGCACAACGCATACAAACCTATGGGAAACAGTTTTCAATAAACACACAACTAAAAGAAAAGGTGTGTTGTTATCTGATATTAGCACTTAACTTCTTTGGGACTGGGGGGCAGTATTGAGAAGCTTGGATGAATAAGGTGCCCAGAGTAAACTGCCTGCTACTCAGGCCCAGTTGCTAATATATGCATATTATTAGTAGATTTGGATAGAAAACACTCTGAACACTGAAGTTTTTAAAACTGTTTGAATGATGTCTGTGAATATAACAGAACTCATATGGCAGGCAATTTTTTCTCCAAAAATCCAACCAGGAAGTGGGATATCTGAGGTTTGTAGTTTTTGCCTATCGAATATACAGTGTCTATGGGGTCATATTGCACTTCCTAAGGCTTCCACTAGATGTCAACAGTCTTTAGAACCTTGCTTGATGCTTCTACTGTGAAGGAGGGGGGAATGGGAGCTGAATGAGTCAGAGGTCTGCCAGAGTGCCACGAGCTGATCACACGCACTCACGGGAGAGGTAGCTGCGTCCCATCGCATTTCTACACACAAAGGAATTCTCCAGTTGGAACATTATTGAAGATTTATGTTAAAAACATCCTAAAGATTGATTCTATACTTCATTTGACATGTTTCTAAGAACTGTAATATGACTTTTCATCTGAACTTTCGCCTGGACTTGCCCGCACGCCATGAATTTGAATTGTGTACTAAACGCCCAAACAAAAAGGAAATATTTGGACATAAATGATGGACTTTATCGAACAAATCAAACATTTATTGTGGAACTGGGATTGCTGGGAGTGCATTCTGCTGAAGATTGTCAAAGGTAAGTGGATGTCAGAAGGTGAATTCACCAATTTGTAAGTCGCTCTGGATAAGAGCATCTGCTAAATGACTTAAATGTAAATGTAATATTTATAATGCTATTTCTGACGTTGTTGACTCCACAACATGGCGGATATATGTATGGCTTGTTTTGTTGTCTGAGCGCTGTACTCAGATTATTGCATGGTGTGATTTTTCGGTAAAGCTTTTTTGAAATCTGACACAGCGGTTGCATTAAGGAGAAGTGGATCTAAAATTCCATGCATAACACCTGTATCTTTTAGCAATGTTTATTATTAGTATTTTTATTATGTTTATTATGAGTAAATTGATGTGGCTCTCTGCAAAATCACCAGATGTTTTGGAACTACCGAACGTAACGCGCCAATGTAAACTGAGATTTTTGGATATAAATATGAACTTTATCGAACAAAACATACATGTATTGTGTAACATGAAGTCCTATGAGTGTCATCTGATGAAGATTAGCAATTATTGATTAATTTTATCTATATTTCTGCTTTTTGTGACTCCTCTCTTTGGCTGAAAAAATGGCTGTGTTTTTCTGTGAATAGGCACTCACCTAACATAATCGTTTGGTGTGCTTTCATCGTAAAGCCTTTTTGAAATCGGACACTGTGGCTTTACAACAAGTTTATCTTTAAAATGGTGTGAAATACTTGTATGTTTGAGGAATTTGAATTATGGGATTTCTGTTGTTTTGAATTTGGCGCCCTGCACTTTCACTGGCTGTTGTTGAGGTGGGACGCTACCGTCACGAATATCCCAGAGAGGTTAAAGAAGTAAATCACACAAAGGAGTAAATCAGCCTCGTGGTGTAAAAACAACAAAAGTCCCTCTTACTCTTTGTAGTCTTCTGTACGTTCCCATTCTGATCTTTGTAGTTCTGGAGCTGTTGTGGGTCGACCTCCTCCAACTCACTCCCCTCTGTCCACTCTCCCTCGCTCTCTACCACAGTGACTGCCGTTTTGGTCGTGTTGACCGCAGTGCTTCTGGGCTGCTGGGGTTTATATGGCTGAGCCTGGGTGATAATGGGCTGGACCTGTTTGGGCTGGCTTGATCTGGCCTGGACCGGTTTGGACTGGGTGAGTTTGTGATGGGGGGTTGTCTTGGGTTGTGTTGGTTTGGGCTGGGAGGCTCTGTGATGAGGGACTCTCTGCTCCTGTCTGGGTTTCTGAGGTGGCTCCTCCTCTTCCTCCTCTGATGATGACTCATCGTCTGAGCTGAAGGGAGGGGTCCTACGAGAACCAAGGCAATGTCATAATTTGAAATGAACGTACAATCAATCACTCCCTTATAAGGTAATAATAAACTAATACCACATAAATGAAGCCAGTGGTGAGGTAGTCTCTTTAGACAGGGTGTCTATCTGGCATGCATTGAGACAAACAGCAGGAGATTCTGACTAGGTACGTACTTGGGAGTGGAGGTCTTGGGCAGGGTAGTGGTAAGGGTCCGGGGGGCAGGCTGGGGGGTCGTCTGCAGCTGTTTGGCAGGCGCTGCTGGTGGTCCTGACATCACTTGGGTCACCTTGGAGGAAAGGCTGCTGGACAGCTGTCTGGCCTGGGTCACTGTAGGGAGGGACAGAACAATAACAATCAGCTGATTCGTTCGTTTGAGGACGTCTCGAGGCCTAAGTAGGTTAAAACGGTGACGAACATGACTCCTGTTGCGAGCAGCTTAAGGCTTAAACTGTTACATTGATTAAGGGGGACTTGTTTAATGTCACCAGCAGCAACTATCACAAGAGAATGGAATAGACCCACAAGATGAAACATGAACCCCTCCGCAAAAACCACATGAACATTCTTGAATGCATTAAAAGTTCTAAGTCCTCATACTCCCCACATGCTATAGACCACCAAGTGCTAACAGTCAGTATCTGGATAATATGTGTGAAATATCAACAGAGAAGTATATTTCCTGGGTGATTTAAATATTGACTGGCTCGCATCAAGCTGCTAACTCAAGAACAAACTTCAAACTGTAACCAGTGCCTGCAACCTGTTTCAGGTTGTCAGTCAACCTACCAGGGTAGTTACAAACAACACGGGAATGAAATCATCAACATGTTTTGATCACATCTTTACTAACGCTGCAGAATTGTGCTTTAAAGCAGTATCCAAATCCATTGGATGTAGTGATCTCAATATAATATCCATATCTAGGAAAATCAAAGTTCCAAAGGCTGTGCCTAATATAGTGTATAATAGGTCATACACCAAGTTTTGTAGTGATTCATATGTTGATAATGTAGAGCATATTTGCTGGTCTGTGGTGTGTAATGAGGAGCAACCAGACGCTGCACTTAATAAAATAGCTTATTCCAGTTACTAATAAGCACGCACCCATTAAGAAAATTAATGTAAAAACTGTTAAATCCCCTTGGATTGATGAGGAATTGAATGGTTGAGAGTAGAGGTCGACCGATTATGATTTTTTCAACGCAGAAAAGCTATCAAATTTAATCGTTTACCTTTGATGAGCTTCAGATGTTTTCACTCACGAGATTCCCAGTAAGATAGCAAATGTTCCTTTTTTCCCAAAATATTATTTTTGTAGGCGAAATAGTTCCGTTTGTTCTTCACGTTTGGCTGAGAAATTGACCGGAAATTGTGGTCACGAAAACGCCGAAAAATATTCCAAATTAGCTCCATAATATCGACAGAAATATGGCAAACGTTGTTTATAATCAATCCTCAAGGTGTTTTTCCAAATATCTATTCAATAATATATCAACTGGGACAGTTGGCTTTTCAGTACGACCGAGCGGAAAAATGGCTACCTCTGTATTTTACGCAATAATCACTCTGAGAGCCATCAGGTGACCACTTACGCAATATAGTCGCTTACGCTTATTCTTCAGCATAAATGCGTGAAACTATGCTGTAGACACCTTGGGGAATACGTAGAAAAGGTTGATAGCCCATTCACTGTTCAATAGGGACGCATCGGAACGTAGAGCTTTCAAAACATGAGTCACTTCCGGATTGGATTTTTCTCAGGCTTTCGCCTGCAATATCAGTTCTGTTATACTCACAGACAATATTTTTACAGTTTTGGAAACATTAGAGTGTTTTCTATCCTAAGCTGTCAATGATATGCATATTCTAGCATCTTGTCCTGACAAAATAGCCCGTTTACTCTGGGAACGTTATTTTTTCCAAAAATGAAAATACTGCCCCCTAGTTACAAGAAGTTAATAAAATCCATTAAGCCTCAAGTAAATAATGAAACATGTTCAATTTGGTTTAAATAATGCAAAAACAAAGTGTTGGAGAAGAAAGTAAAAGTGCAACATGTGCTATGTAAGAAAGCTAACGTTTCAGTTCCTTGCTCAGAACATATGAAAGCTGGTGGTTCCTTTTAACATGAGTCTTCAATATTCCCAGGTAAGAAGTTTTAGGTTGTAGTTATTATAGGAATTATAGGACTATTTCCCTCTATACCATTTGTATTTCATTAACCTTTGACTATTGGATGTTCTTATAGGCACTTTAGTATTGCCAGTGTAACAGTATAGCTTCCATCCCTCTCCTCACTCCTCCTTGGGCTCGAACCAGCAACACAACAACATCAGCCACCATCAAAGCAGCGTTACCCATGCTGAGCAAGGGAAACAACCACTTCAAGGCTCAGAGCGAGTGACGTTTGAAACGCTATTAGCGCGCGCTAACTAGCTAGCCATTTCACTTCGGTTACACCAGCCTCATCTCGGGAGTTGATAGGCTTGAAGTCGTAAACAGCGCAATGCTTGACGCACAACGAAGAGCTGCTGGAAAAACGCACGAAAGTCTTCTTTCTTTACTAACGACATGCCACTGGCTTTGAGCAATGGCCAGTGTGTCTACGTATGTGGATGACTCAACACTATACACTTCAGCTTCTACAGCGACTGAAATGACTGCAACACTTTACAAAGAGCAGCAGTTAGTTTTGGAATGGGTAGCAAGGAATAAGTTAGTCCTAAATATTTCCTAAACTAAAAGCATTGTATTTGTGACAAATCATTCACTAAAACCGAAACCTCAACTACATCCCGTAATAAATAATGTGGAAATTGAGCACATTAAGGTAACTAAACTGCTTGGAGTAACGTTGGACTGTAAACTGTCATGGTCAAAACATATTGAAACAACAGTATCTAAGATGGGGAGAAGTTTGTCCATAATAAAGCTCTGCTCTGCCTTCTTAACAACACAATCAATAAGGCAGGTCCTACAGGCACTGGTTTTGTCGCACCTGGACTACTGTTCAGTAGTGTGGTCAGGTGCCACAAAGAGGGACTTGGGAAAATTGCAGTTGCCTCAGAACAGGGCAGCACGGCTGGCCCTTAAAAGTACACGGAGAGCTAACATTAATGACATGCATGTCAATCTCTCATGGCTCAAAGTGGAAGAGAGATTGACTGCAATCATTACTTGTCTTTGTAAGAGGTGTTGACATGCTGAAGGTACCGACACCCATGCGTACCCCACAATACAGGCCACTAGAGTTCTCTTCACAGTCCCCAAGTCCAGAACAGACTATGGGAGGCACACAGTACTACATAGAGCCATGACTACATGGAACTCTATTCCACATCAGGTTAATGATGCAAACAGTAGAATCAGATTTAAAAAGCAGGTAAAAATACACCTTATGGAACAGAGGGGACTGTGAAGTAACAAACCCAGGTTGACACATGCATACACACAAACGATAACATAAGCACTATACACACACGTACATGGATTTTACATTGTAGATATGTGCTTAGGGTTAGTATGTTGTGACTTCCGTAAAGATTGGATTGTAATGTTTTTTAAATTGTATAACGGGGTGTCACGGTCGTCCTCCTCTTCATCTGAAGAGGAGAGGCGAGAAGGATCGGAGGACCAAAGTGCGGCGTGGTAAGTGTTCATGATGAATATTTAATTAAAGAAAGTACTGAACACTGAATACAAAAACAATAAACAAATAACGACCGTGGAGCTATCATAAGGACTGTGCTGACACAAGCAACTAACATAGACAATCACCCACAAACAAACAGTGCACCCAGGCTACCTAAGTATGATTCCGGTTCCGGTTGGAGCGAGCGGTCGCATCTACACTTCGGTCCGCAGGTAGTATAACTTTTCATTACATTTCGTTATAGTACAACGGTTTGATTTGTCTAATCTTAGCAATTTCTTCTTAGCCAGCTACATAGCCGTCTTTGTATCAACGACAATTGCATAATTATCGTATTTCGTCGTCCTAACGTATCTGCCCAGCAGCTAGCTAAGCAGCTAGCTAACATCCACTGTCCACTAGCACTGTAGAAACTATTACACTCTACTGAACGACTCGATTAGCGTAGTGTCAGCTAGCTACATAGTTGTCTTCGTATCCAAGATAATTGTGCAGTTTAGAGTGTGTAGACTTAGAGTGATTATCTTAATTTACCGAGGTTAGCTAGCCAGCTATTTGTCGTCCTTAACGTAGGAAATGCTGCTAGCTAGCTAGCCAACAGCTAGCCAACCTCTACCGAATTGAACTCCAACTACCCGGTCAACATTCCGCGTCGCTCCACAGGTAGTATCACATTTTCATTTCACTTCATTACAGTACAACGGTTTGATTTGTTTGATCGTAGCTACCCAGCTACATAGCCGTCTTTGTATCTAAGACGATTGTGTAGTCTAGAGCGATTTTCTAGGTTAGCTGGCCAGCTATTGTCGTTCTTCTAACGTAGCTAGCCAGCTAGCCCCCGAATAGCAGCACTGTAGTAACTATTACAGTACAACGGTTTGTTTTGTTTGATCGTAGCTAGCTAGCTACATAGCCGTCTTTGTATCTAAGACAATTGTGTAGCCTAGAGCGATTTTCTAGGTTAGCCAGCCAGCTATTGTCGTTCTTTTAAAGTAACGGAACGCAATCAACCTTGCTAGCTAGCCAGCTAGCCCCGAATAGCAGCACTGTAGAAACTATTACACTCGACGGAACGACTTGATTAGTGTAGTGTCAACATCGCAGCCACTACCAGCTAGCCTACTCCAGCAGTACTGTATCATTTCAATCATTTTAGTCAATAAGATTCTTGCTACGTAAGCTTAACTTTCTGAACATTCGAGACGTGTAGTCCACTTGTCATTCCAATCTCCTTTGCATTAGCATAGCCTCTTCTGTACCCTGTTAACTATGTGTCTATCTATCCCTGTTCTCTCCTCTCTGCACAGACCATACAAACGCTCCACACCGCGTGGCCGCGGCCACCCTAATCTGGTGGTCCCAGCGCGCACGACCCACGTGGAGTTCCTGGTCTCCGGTAGCCTCTGGAACTGCCGATCTGCGGCCAACAAGGCAGAGTTCATCTCAGCCTATGCCTCCCTCCAGTCCCTCGACTTCCTGGCACTGACGGAAACATGGATCACCACAGATAACACTGCTACTCCTACTGCTCTCTCTTCGTCCGCCCACGTGTTCTCGCACACCCCGAGAGCTTCTGGTCAGCGGGGTGGTGGCACCGGGATCCTCATCTCTCCCAAGTGGTCATTCTCTCTCTCTCCCCTTACCCATCTATCTATCGCCTCCTTTGAATTCCATGCTGTCACAGTTACAGCCCTTTCAAGCTTAACATTCTTATCATTTATCGCCCTCCAGGTTCCCTCGGAGAGTTCATCAATGAGCTTGATGCCTTGATAAGCTCCTTTCCTGAGGACGGCTCACCTCTCACAGTCCTGGGCGACTTTAACCTCCCCACGTCTACCTTTGACTCATTCCTCTCTGCCTCCTTCTTTCCACTCCTCTCCTCTTTTGACCTCATCCTCTCACCTTCCCCCCCTACTCACAAGGCAGGCAATACGCCCGACCTCATCTTTACTAGATGCTGTTCTTCCACTAACCTCACTGCAACTCCCCTCCAAGTCTCCGACCACTACCTTGTATCCTTTTCCCTCTCGCTCTCATCCAACACTTCCCACACTGCCCCTACTCGGATGGTATCGCGCCGTCCCAACCTTCGCTCTCTCTCCCCGCTACTCTTTCCTCTTCCATCCTATCATCTCTTCCCTCTGCTCATACCTTCTCCAACCTTTCTCCTGACTCTGCCTCCTCAACCCTCCTCTCTTCCCTTTCTGCATCCTTTGACTCTCTATGTCCCCTATCCTCCAGGCCGGCTCGGTCCTCCCCTCCCGCTCCGTGGCTCGATGACTCATTGCGAGCTCACAGAACAGAGCTCCGGGCAGCCGAGCGGAAATGGAGGAAAACTCGCCTCCCTGCGGACCTGGCATCCTTTCACTCCCTCCTCTCTACATTTTCCTCCTCTGTCTCTGCTGCTAAAGCCACTTTCTACCACTCTAAATTCCAAGCATCTGCCTCTAACCCTAGGAAGCTCTTTGCCACCTTCTCCTCCCTCCTGAATCCTCCTCCCCCTCCCCCCCCCCCCTCCTCCCTCTCTGCAGATGACTTCGTCAACCATTTTGAAAAGAAGGTCGACGACATCCGATCCTCATTTGCTAAGTCAAACGACACCGCTGGTTCTGCTCACACTGCCCTACCCTGTGCTCTGACCTCTTTCTCCCCTCTCTCTCCAGATGAAATCTCGCTTCTTGTGACGGCCGGCCGCCCAACAACCTGCCCGCTCGACCCTATCCCCTCCTCTCTCCTCCAGACCATTTCCGGGGACCTTCTCCCTTACCTCACCTCGCTCATCAACTCATCCCTGACCGCTGGCTACGTCCCTTCCGTCTTCAAGAGAGCGAGAGTTGCACCCCTTCTGAAAAAACCTACACTCGATCCCTCCGATGTCAACAACTACAGACCAGTATCCCTTCTTTCTTTTCTCTCCAAAACTCTTGAACGTGCCGTCCTTGGCCAGCTCTCCCGCTATCTCTCTCAGAATGACCTTCTTGATCCAAATCAGTCAGGTTTCAAGACTAGTCATTCAACTGAGACTGCTCTTCTCTGCATCACGGAGGCGCTCCGCACTGCTAAAGCTAACTCTCTCTCCTCTGCTCTCATCCTTCTAGACCTATCGGCTGCCTTCGATACTGTGAACCATCAGATCCTCCTCTCCAACCTCTCCGAGTTGGGCATCTCCGGCGCGGCCCACGCTTGGATTGCGTCCTACCTGACAGGTCGCTCCTACCAGGTGGCGTGGCGAGAATCTGTCTCCTCGCCACGCGCTCTCACCACTGGTGTCCCCCAGGGCTCTGTTCTAGGCCCTCTCCTATTCTCGCTATACACCAAGTCACTTGGCTCTGTCATAACCTCACATGGTCTCTCCTATCATTGCTATGCAGACGACACACAATTAATCTTCTCCTTTCCCCCTTCTGATGACCAGGTGGCGAATCGCATCTCTGCATGTCTGGCAGACATATCAGTGTGGATGACGGATCACCACCTCAAGCTGAACCTCGGCAAGACGGAGCTGCTCTTCCTCCCGGGGAAGGACTGCCCGTTCCATGATCTCGCCATCACGGTTGACAACTCCATTGTGTCCTCCTCCCAGAGCGCTAAGAACCTTGGCGTGATCCTGGACAACACCCTGTCGTTCTCAACCAACATCATGGCGGTGGCCCGTTCCTGTAGGTTCATGCTCTACAACATCCGCAGAGTACGACCCTGCCTCACACAGGAAGCGGCGCAGGTCCTAATCCAGGCACTTGTCATCTCCCGCCTGGATTACTGCAACTCGCTGTTGGCTGGGCTCCCTGCCTGTGCCATTAAACCCCTACAACTCATCCAGAACGCCGCAGCCCGTCTGGTGTTCAACCTTCCCAAGTTCTCTCACGTCACCCCGCTCCTCCGCTCTCTCCACTGGCTTCCAGTTGAAGCTCGCATCCGCTACAAGACCATGGTGCTTGCCTACGGAGCTGTGAGGGGAACGGCACCGCAGTACCTCCAGGCTCTGATCAGGCCCTACACCCAAGCAAGGGCACTGCGTTCATCCACCTCTGGCCTGCTCGCCTCCCTACCATTGAGGAAGTACAGTTCCCGCTCAGCCCAGTCAAAACTGTTCGCTGCTCTGGCCCCCAATGGTGGAACAAACTCCCTCACGACGCCAGGACAGCGGAGTCAATCACCACCTTCCGGAGACACCTGAAACCCCACCTCTTCAAGGAATACCTAGGATAGGATAAGTAATCCTTCTCACCACCCCCCCCCCTTAATGATTTAGATGCACTATTGTAAAGTGGCTGTTCCACTGGATGTCAGAAGGTGAATTCACCAATTTGTAAGTCGCTCTGGATAAGAGCGTCTGCTAAATGACTTAAATGTAATGTAAATGTAATCAGAGACAACTAATGACACCTGCCTCTGAGAACCATACTAGGCCGAAACATACAAATCCCCAAATCATAGAAAAACAAACACCCCAACTCACGCCCTGACCATACTAAATAAATACAAAACAAAGGAAATAAAGGTCAGAACGTGACACGGGGATCCATAATAAATACAAATACATCTACCTTGAGTGGGTTGTTTTGGTTTGACCCGCTGCTCGGGGGCAGAGTCATTCTCCGTCCTCTTGTCCTTCAGTTTCAGACGCAGTGTGAGAGCCACATCCTCACGGTGACGCCAATAGTCCGGAATGTCCTTCGCCGTACTCTCTCTCTCCGAGCGCAACTTAGCCATGAGATCACTGTACTCGCTGCCTCCGAGTCCCCTCAGACCCTACAGAGTTGTGTAGATTAGAAAACGGAAGACGCTTAACTATCATAAGGATTATCTTTAATGGGGAAACAAATGATCCCTCAAGTCTATTAGTGAAGTCAATTTGTTTTATGTTTTTGATGGTGTATCTGTCAGGCTGACTCTTTCACGGCATAGATCTTCCACAGAGTGTGATTTTAAAGATGCCATTGTGTATTTGTACTCATGAAGGTACAGTACATACCGGTTTGACTCCCAGGGACTCAAGCTTCTCTAGGAGTGCCTGCTCCAGGGCGGGACGCAGCTCCCTCTTGATGTTGGGGTTCTTCCTCAGGACACTGGTCACAGAAGACGGCTGCTTCATTACAACAACTGGCTTCTTTTCAGACACACTGGACGAGTCTATGACAAGCACCAGACAAGTACAGTACAGTTACACACATACACTTGATAACACACTCAAAATAACACTGACGCCTTTGTAGTTTCAGAGGACAGGCTGGGCAAGCATGAAAATGATTTGAGAGAGAGAGAGCGGTGCATATGAACTTCCTTTTCTTCTATTTACAAAGGACTTGTGCCATAGATAACTACAGCTAACAGCCACATGATTCTTGAGAGGGACGGGCAGAAGAGAACATCTTGCTGCCTTTTTGGTCCAACGTGGCTTTGACTGACTTGACTTCACAAATGCTCACTGACTACATGGCAGGCATCACAGACCGACTGACACGTCCGTGCAGTATGCATGCATGGAGTAGACAGACAGACGCTGCTGCCGTCTAGACTGTGTTACCTTTGTCCTCCTCAGACAGCTCCTCTATAGGGTCCAGTTTAGGAGCAGAGGGAGGCTGCTCTGATTGGACAACACAGGGGATCAGAGGTCAGACAAGAGAGGGAACTCGGGTAGATGGAACAATAACATTGATCTCTAATGGTGTCTTGTTGGGAGGTCTGATCAACAGGGAGAGATCGCTGACAGAACAGTCTCGTTACATGCTAGCATACCTTTTCTCTGAGCAGAAGGATGCAGATGTCTGGATTGACTGAGCTACATATCGTTGGGAATCTCCTGCTAATAACTTACCCTTCACTACTCTCTTTGGTTTAGGCTCTGGCGCTGTGGCTGTTATGATCACTGAAACATACAAAGTAGGAACAATTGTCAGCAATAACAGGTTCTTTCCAGAACTATAAACACCTAATATCCACGTTCAAGCTAACATTCAGATTAAAGCTAATATGCAAGCTCAAGATATTATCCAGATTCAAGCTAATATCCAAATTTGACAAATATAAACATAGTAATACAAAAAAAAAGTCAAAGAAAAAGTATGCATACCTGGAACTTCAACTAATTTAGTAGGTGGATTTGAGGACATGTGCTTTATCTGTGAAATGAAGAAGTACAATAAGATACATTTCTTAATTATATACATTTTTTTATGTTTTGTAGTCAACCCCTGCTGTTGAACCCCAAGGGCGTAATCTAATTTCATTTCACTTTTTATGAAGTCAGTGGCCCTGACGACTACACTATACGAGTGTGTGGAAACATGACACGTCCATCCGGCGCCATCAATCCAGGATTTCCTGTATGAGGGTCAAGTAGGCGCCCAATTTCCCGGTGGCCGGGTCGCCAGGGGGTGGTGGTGAGTGAACTGACCTGCTCTCGCTGAGAGAGGATGATTAGGTCCCGCTCCTGAAGCCGCTGGTCACTCTCCTCCTTCTGCCTCTGGCTCTGCTGCTGCCACTCCACCACAGACGACTCCAACCTGCTAAACTGATCCTGCCACTGAGAGGAGACATAGGACAGACATAGATGTTAGAGATCCCACTGCGATGGCTGCCTCTTTCAAGGCTCTCCGCTGACCATTAACTATTCAATAGAACTCACAAGTAGTTCTGTTCACCAGTATTCTTCATCAAAACTTAATATACCTGATTCTTTTCACTCTCATGGTTAGCCTTCATTTTTTCAATTTTTGATGTAAACCTTTCTTCCTGTAACAAAATAAATAGTTGATACATTTAAAAAAAAATCACAACTTGAAATATTTAAAGAGAAGAAGTACTGCTTAGCTGCTTACCAGTTTCTTGTGTTTCTGATCCATCTTTTGGACCACAATCTTGTTTTTTTCATCCATGTCTTGGTCAGTCTGCTGGGGAGCAGGACTGGGCCTCCTCTCAGGAGTGGTCATCTTGAGATCCACTTTCTGTACAGGTCACATCAAATCATTCAAACAAAAACCTCCCTGACTTACAGAACCAAATCACCAACGCATCAGTTTGAATTGGACACAGAACTAGGAAAGTCAGTGCTTTGCCAAATGGACTAGTGAACTCACTTGTTGAAGAAGAGCGTTCCTGTTGTGAAGCATCTCTATCTCCCTCCGGAAACCGTCTCTCATCTCCTCTATCTTCCTGTGTTCTTCTTCCTTCCATCTCTCTAGCTTTCTCATCAAATCCTGGTGCATGGACTGCTGGTCTCTTTCCTACAGATAAAAAGAGAATGAAAATGGTCGAAAGCTCTAAACAAATACGCAAGTGCAAACTGATCAATGCCATGGAAACAAGCACGGTTCTTATTGTCCCACCTGAGAGGCTTTGGCCAAGAGGGCTTGCCTCTGTGACTCCAGCTCAGATGTGGTGTAACTCAGCTGCCCTTTCAGCCGACTGATCTCCTCTTCATCTGCAATGCTTTTCACTTTCCTCTGGTTGCCTGTCCTTAACTCTGAGAGAAACATTAACAGAGACAGACTAATGGAGAAAAAGTTAGCCTAAGTAGTGTTTCAGGGCCGGGCTCAAAGATATACACCTCTCTCTTTCTGTGGGAGTGTGTGACATGTCTACTGCTGCTGCAAACTACAGTGGGATGTCATAGGAACTGGTTCTCCAGCATTGTAGACACACTGTGGTGCGCTTGGGGACACCCATACCAGTGGGACTCCCTATAGGAGACAGGGTAGTTGGCTGCAGTGAACCTTCTAACCTGACTGACGGTTACTTTCCCTACCGTTCTCTCTAAACTGATGATCAAACCTTTTAAAGTTCTCTTGACTTACGGCTGTCGTACTCGTCTGCATGGCGACGTTGCATATGATTCTGGAGAAAGGAGGAATTCATGAAGGCTTTATCACAATGTTGACACTAAAGGAAAAGAAAAGGAAACGGAATTATACATTGACAGTACATTCCCATGCAAAGATTGCAACGAATCAATGGTCTGAATACATGTTGTTTGCTACCTTCACTTATAGATCACATGTAAGGCCAATTTTGTAATAGGCAACTTGGGCTGTGTGTAAAAAATTAACACATCTGAACCCAAAGCTCAAGCCGCGACTATACTATCCACCATTAAGCTTTAGAGACTGTTTCCTGGGAGACAGATCGACATAGCGACATTACCATCCACCAATAAGCTTCAGGGCCTGTTTCCTGGGAGACAGATCTACATAGCGTGTGTGACGTGATTCACCCCATATGCCTGGCGTCACCTCGCTCCAGCTCACAGGGGAGGGGGAGTGACAGACGGGGCAGATTAAACGCCAGAGCAACCACATCACACGCCACATTTAACGCCCGACACCAACACAGCACGCATCTGTGCCTTCATTCAAACTGAACCGCACTGCCACCGATACCTTGTTGCCTCGCGTGCTGGTGCTTTACCATGCTGCAGGGGAAGTGGTGGTTTCTACAACAGAGACCCTTGTTGTTGTGTGCTGTAATTGCATTGCTGCTCTGGAATAACTTTGGAAATTGCCAGTGAAATTGAATTAGGTCTGGTCCTTGATCGAATCAAGGCGGTTGTGTGTCTGTTGGCATCCGTTTGCCGTGTCTTGATGTGCGAGACAGTAATAAAAAAGCGGACTAAAACGTTCATTTTCTAGATTGCATTGACAACACACAGGCTGAAATAGGCAGGACGTTTCTTGAATGATACAAGTACTACAATTTATGCAAAATTTCTGCGAATTGCAGACAATTAGGCTAGATACTGTGTATCAGATACACTGTGCATTCTGTATATCTGTTGAAGTTCCTGTATCTGTAAATGTAGCTTGACGTAATACATTTGAGTACCTGTGTGAAACAATCAACACATCTAGGCCTATTTTTGGAAGCACGGTGGCCCATCAATAATTGAGCTGTACAGACGCCTCGGTTATCAACGTGCCTGTTAGCCGGGCAGGGCACTCTCACCTAGCAACAATGCTCAGTCATATGAAACACTAGGTGTTGCCTTGGCAACAGCTGGGCCCTATTCAACAGCAATGCCCTTTAAAAATATAAGGATCCTTCTATTCTACATCTGTACAATAAATGCATACATTTCTGGTGTAACAAATAGAAGAACATCAAAACGACACGTTGACGTGAGACCAATGTCATTATGGAAACATTAATGAGGGTGGGGGAGGTGGTTCAGTCATTTTGGTTCCTTCTCTTACCACCCTTTTGTAAGTGGATTAAAAGAACTAGGTCTAATTATCACCAGCTGACACCATCTGCTCAGAGCACAATCCTATTGTTTAGGTCCCAAAACAAAGCTGATAATGATTACGTCTACCAATCCTTATAAAGTGGCCACATTACAGCTACGGGATGAGGTGAACCTATTTCCAATACTATGTCTCTGATTTAAATGGTATAATTAATTAAACCAAATCAAATTTGATTTGTCACATGCGTTGTAAACAACAGGTAGACTAACAGTGAAATGCTTACTTACGGGCCCTTCCCAACAATGCAGAGAAAGAAAGAAAAAAAATGATGTAAAAATAATAACACAAGGAATAAATTCACATTGAGTAACGATAAATTGGCCATATACACAGGGTACCAGTACTGAGACAATGTGCATGGGTACGAGGTAACTGAGGTAGATATGTACGAAGATGAACCTCCTGTTAGCATTCTCACTCCTCTGACAATGATAATTGAACAAAGCTAAAGCAGCTCTGAATATCACCTGGGGAACAATGGCTAAGAGGGGGACCCAGGAGGAAGGGGGGACTAACTGTTGTACAATACAAATGGAAACCGACACCGAGAAGAAGCAGCAACGTGAGGAGGTGTTCAGTACCTTATGGCAATTGGTCATGTTGATCATAGCCTGCTGGTTGAGGGCAATGATTTTCTTCCTCTGCTTCAGCTCTGTTTTCAGTACCATGGCCTGGTCCGCCTGCTTCTGCTGCTGGGCAAGGAGCTGCTGGTGCTCGTGGGCCTGGGTTTGCAGTCTATCCTCGGCTGCCCCCAGGCTCAGGGTCAAGTACTCCTGGGAGTGCAGCAGGTACTCCACTGTCAGCTGGGCCAGGCGGAAGAGCTTGAGCAGCGCTGGGTCCACGGGGTTCTGGCAGCGGACACAACGCTCCCCCTCCACGTTGCAGAAGGTCACCCCTGTGATGTGCTCCTGCAGGGTCTGGAAGTCCAGCTCGCTGGCCACCAGGTCCACGTCCACCGCGCTGATCCGGCGCCAGTCAACGCTCTCGCGCCGAGGCCGGAATTTGAAAGGCGGGATGGTGGTGGATGTGGAGGCAGACATGGCTGGTGGTGGTGGTGCTGGAGGACACCGGCCGCTGGAGGAGGGCTGGCTCAGGGGGGAGTTTAGGAGGGAGGGGATCCCAGCTGATGAGTGGGTCCCTTGGGTCTCTGGCTGGTATGGGTAATAGACGTTATTGTAAAATGGCTGAAAAAAACAAGACATTTATACTAGGTTATTGTTTTTTGTTTTATTTGTGACAGACAACAACAAATAGATTATTGTGTGCTACAGATTAGAAATGCAGCATCTCAATCAAGGTCAGGGAGAAACAAACCTTCTGCAGGTATCACAGAAATACAACAGCAGTATAGAATATGGAAGAAAAAAGCAAAGATTCTACCTCTCAGCACATGAATGAACCATATGAGATGAAACAAAAATGGCTAAGCATTACAGTCGTATTCGAAGGTAATCTACCCAATTCTTCCGATGTCAAGTTGAGCCGTGTTGTCCTTACCATCGTGGATTTCATGAGCCTTTATGAGATCGAACACAGAGAACGAGTAGTCGTTTCCTATTGGTGCACGCCCCCTTCAGCTGTCTGTAGCGACACCGAGACAGGGCGTCCTCTCGATCACCATGGAGACAGAACAGTGCGTCTCCCTGGGGAGACATATGTTATCAAAATATTGCACCTAATCAATCCTAAATGATTCCACAATGCACGCGACTGCAGCATCAACAGTATCCTCGCAAGCTGAATGTATTCAATGTTTTTTGTGAAGCCACTCATGCCACTGACACTGCAGTAATAACATATGACCATTTTTAATTAATATTCTGTTATTCTACCCACGTGATATCTGTCTGGCTAACATCTGCAACAAAAATGCTTAAACGTCAGTCTTTTTTTCTATTTGTGCAATAAAAGCCACATAACCAATTGAGTCAAGTGAAGTGTCAAGCTCTCAACGTGCATGACATTGCTTGATTGCTATTACCAAATAATGTAAACCAAATTACGCAGCTATTCTCATCGAACTAACGTTAGATACTTTGTGGCCCAATTTTTTTAGAATTAATGACTGTTGACAAATAACCATATTTATATTCTGCAGCATCACCCACTTCTGGTTGCCCCTCTCAAATTACGGGCACTGTGCCTCAAAACAGTTCAAGTTGGGACAAGTTGAGCCCAACAAAAGAACAGAACGCATGTGGAGAAACAGTTTTAGGATTTTTTTTAACGTCAGTTAGCTACCTAGCTATAAATGTAACTAGGCTATATTAGTTAATAGCGTAGTAACTAGCTATTTAGCTAGCTAAGTAACGTTTATTTTGTAGACATGAACAAAATAGCAACCAGTAAATTAGCTAGCTCACACGTCTGTATTTTCAAAAACATCCCTAGCTAAGTAGCGGACTAAACTCCACTCCATGGTGAAGGGAGAGTGGAGTTTAGTCCGTTAGTTACTACCGTCGGCTCGCTAGCTAGCTAAATTGGCTAACGGACATTTAATTTAGCAGCAAACAAATTGATTGAACATGGACTTCATCATACGTGCCTTTTTGAGTGTGTCTCATAAAATAAATAACATTCTGATCGAACTCTAAGTTTTAGTCAGAACTCAAACTTGCCGTCCGCAACGTTTTTAAAGTCCATAAAAACTGTTTTTCCATGGGACTCGGGCTTCTCTGAGATCTTCGGATGGAGTGAGACTTGAGAGACCGCGGTGACGTAGCAGCTGCTGCACACATTCCAAAAACTCTGCTCATCCCGTATCCCCTCTCCAAAGAGGGGGGAGGGGAATTAGGGAACTCAAACTGCAGAGATTTAGGAAAGGGGATTGACAAAAGTGGGTGTTAGTCTGTTATCCCCTGAATACGCAATTGCATATACCATATACACATTTAGAGCCACGGTGCTTTTAACATTTAGTTGGCTGTTGGCCGTTACTTTTTAGCCACCGTCGTTGTTTTTACAGGCAAGAAAAGCAACCGCGCAAAAAGGACAAGGCTGCTGCGCTCAAGGTGGTTTTCGTCCTTAAGCAGTTTTCAGTGGCTAAAGGACTCCCCCTTGTGGTGTAGATTATGAACTTCCCCACAGAGATGTGTGCCTTGTTCTGTCAGAAGATGTCAGTAGTAGGTCCTTTATAAAAATGCTTATGATTATGCATCACTGGCATGAGGCATTTTCAAGATAAGGCTGAGCAGTTAAAGCCTAGTATTTCTGGCAAAACCTATTCCTATTTATTTGTATCATATTATAATACTTTTATCACATTTTCAAGACAAATTATAGTTAATTTGGTCCTTTGGAATCACAGTCCAGATGTCTCATAATAAAATAATACAATTTTGAGATTATTAACATGAGTGCACTGTCAATGACTCAACAATACCCTACACACTATTATTAGCATGACACAGACAATAGGACATCTAACTCACTATTATCAAGGGGAAACATGTCAGCTGTTTTAGTTGAGGTCAGTCAAGCCAAACAGCTGTGGGGGCAGGGAGAGAACACAGCACCTCCTTGTTAAAAGAGACAGAAAGACACTGTGGGGTGCATCGTGCCAGTCAGTGTACACACACACACACACACACACACACACACACACACACACACACACACACACACACACACACACACACACACACACACACACACACACACACACACACACACACACACACACACACACACACACACACACACACACACACACACACACACACACACACACACACACACACACAGTGAACATTACATTTATCATTTAACAAGGGAGTTGAGGTAGTAGGGCAATCCTAAAACTCATACTTTACTTTCCATCTTGAGAGTGCCTTTCGTATCACATCAGCTTAAAGGGGTGGTAGGGAGCCTAGTGGTTAGAGCGTTGAGCCAGTAACCAAAAGGTTGCTGGATCAAATCCCTGAGCTGACAAGGTAAAAAAAATATGTTGTTCTGCCCCTGAACAAGGAAGTTAACCCACTGTTCCCTGGTAGGCTGTCATTGTAAATAAGAATTTGTTATGAACTCACTTGCCTAGTTAAATAAAGGTACAAAATGAGAAAGATAATCTAGTGCTGAACCTGCTGCTGTGGTAGACTGACAGTAGATGAGCAGTGGATGCTGGTTCAGTCCCCAGGCTGTACCACTAGCAGCAGTTAGAGGTCCTGATGAATAGTGGATTTAATTCAGACAGACAGGATAGCCTTGGGCAGACAGACAGAGACTTTTCCCTCAGGGGGCTTTTCCAGGAACAGGCAGGAAGCTCGTACTGGTGTGGTATGTCATCCCAATGAAGCATCCCACAGTTCAGCAAAAGGACAACATGTTGAAGATGATGTGTAGAGGTCCAAGTTTCACCCAAAGGCGTCTGACCACACGCCCATTAGATGCTTACTCCAAAGGTAAAGGTGAAACCATCAGAGCCACTTCTGCAACTATCAAGCTGAGTGACAGGACAATTGCAAGACAATTGAGTTGCTACACTGTCGTCGCAAGGCATCTTATCCTCCACTTTTCTCCATATCTGGAGCCTAGTGAACGCGGTATAACAATTGTGCACTATCTCAGAGCTGAACTTTCTATAGAAATGCTCCTTTTCCTTTCATCCAAGCCACTTTGTTGTCTATTTTTGACAGGCGGGCCGAGGAGTGTTTAGATACAGTGTAGCGAGGTGACTCGGCCTCGTAGGAAGGAAACATGAAAGGAAATAGCGGCGAGGACAGAGGCAACCCATGGATCCTTTTATTGTCTACCCACAAACACGTGTTGCTAAGTTCACTGGGAACCGAGGACTCTGTGTTCACAGGTTGTGCGTGATTCGTTCCTGGAGCTAGGGGCGGAGAAGGCTCTAATAGTGTGAGAGAGAAGGAGATAGAAATAGAGAGATTACCAAGAATCTCAAAAGTAATAAGAGGTAAGAGTCAGGGAGAGATACCTGTTTGCTGCATGTGGACTAGGACTGTGCTTTAGTGCTCTAAAATGGCTGATTCTTCTATCCTTTCCTGGAAGGTGAAAGGTCTACGTTGTTTTCACTCATCTCCAACCTGGTTCTATATCACTGGTCATCAAACCAAAGGTCAAATAGGGGGTGCATATATTTGTTCTGTTTCACACATATACAAATGTGTAACCTGTATACGTGTGTGGTGTGAATTTGAAATGTGTTTTTGCATATCCCACTCCCCCTGAGAAACCCTCGGTGAGTGGGGGCCACGGTCAGGGATCAGCCATTATTGACAGCGACCCTGGAGAAATTAATGCTAAGTGCCTTGATCAAGGGCAACAACAAAAAAAAACAGTTAGAACCAGTGTGCTAGCCACTTTTCGGTTACTGGCCCAACGCTGGTCAGCAATAAGGAAGGGAAGATAGTCCCTAAGAGTCACAGCTTAAGAGTGTAGGTGGGCGCCAACATTCATGGAGGAACTGTGAGACATTAGCACTTCTCACCATCTTCCAAGATAGTGCTATGTGCAACACTGAATAGTATCATTTGTATGTTAGTGAGTAGCACTCACCGGTTCTGATGATGGTTATTTTTTACATCAGTGCAAGATGCATCTCAAGGTTGCTGCTTACAGCCCTGTGTTCACTAGTTGTAGATCTGGGCTGAGGGCATGTCGATAGGTCCCTGTGCTTTATGTCATGTGACATCACATCAAGCTGTGTTTCACTCCCTTTGGCCTGGCTCCAGCACACAAAAAGTCATCATCTCATTATAACACATCCTTTGAAAGCAGTAGTCATGTCTAAATGGCTCCTCCCCACTTGTCTTCCCAGAATATTCAATTGGACAGCTTTTAATCAATGAAACATTAAAGAGCCATCAATCCGGTGAACAAGTCTCCTTGACTTGTGTGATGCAGCGCTTTCAGACTTTCAGTCTCTCTACGTAACTCACTGTGTAACGTCTGTACAGTATCACTCTGGTGTTGGAGGTAGAGAGTTCACACAACTGCAGTGAGCCAAGCATGGCAGGAGGGGAAGTGTTTGAGTACTTGCTATGCAATAGGGAGATGGGAAGTGGACATCACCATGTATTGACATAGATCATACTGTATATTGATGTACCTGGTTAGGAATGTTAGCAAATGAATAGGGTTACGGCTCCACTTTCTACTCAATTGAAATACTTGAGTTCTCTATCTCAGTGTGCAGGTAGAGAGCATCAGTAGCTATCTTAATTTGATAGGTTGAAAGGTGTAGCGGTGTAGATTTGAAAGGGCGATATCCAACATGGTCCCTGGCAATTCTCCAGCCGGATTCTCTCCCAATTCAGAGAAGGGATCTCATTCCTGTCAAGCCAGGACAAGAAAAGCACTTAACTTGACATTTAGAAAGGCTCAGAGATTTTCTCTAGAGGCCAGAGGAAAAAGAAAAGAAAAGAAGAGGATGTTATCGCAGACATGTGTTTAAATGTCAAATGTGCTGGTAGCTCTGTGACCACGGAGATAGCAAAAACCTGTCCTCTGGCCTATTTGGAGTTCACATATGAAGCTTTCTCTACACATTCTCTTTTTTTATCAAACATTATCTTCCAAGGCTTAGTGCTCAGCGAAAGGTCATCATCCCAGAACAATCATCTTATGTAGCATATTAATGCTGCTCTAACCCTTTCAGATACTACTGTAATACAAATTGATTTGAAACTGTCCACACATTTGGGCTGGAATGAGATTTCACTGGTCTTCATGACTCACCTGAAGTCATAGCTGCCTCAATAAATGAACAGACAGTTCTATAATACACACACAATCAAAAACATAATAACAGACATATACCTGAACAAGGTTAGTATTCTCCTGTGTCCTAAATGGCACCCCATGCCCTATATAGTGCACTACATCCCTACCTACTGTAGCGAATAGGGTGCCATCAGGGACGTATCCTACATCTACTTCAGGTGTCCCTTTGAAGCAGTCATCTACGGGTCCCGGTCAAAAGTAGTGCACTACATAGGAAATAGGGTGCCATTTGGGATCTACTTCAGGTGTCCTTTTGAAGCAGTCATGTTTTAAGACCTCTCTAGATATTCAACCACTGCTCTTGAATGATAGAGCACTCGCTGCATCATTCATTCATCGTTCCAACTGCTGCCTGTTGAAAGAATCATTACAATGTTATTTCAAATGGTGTTCCTTTACGTTGATATACAGTACCAGTCCAAAGTTTGGACACACCTACTTCTTCAAGAGTTTTTCTTAATTTTTACTATTTTCAACATTGTAGAAGACATCAAAACTATGAAATAACACATCTGGAATCATGTAGTAACCAAAAAAGTGTTAAACAAATCCAAATATGTGTTAGATTTTCAATTTTTCAAAGTATGACAGCTTTGCACCCTCT
The DNA here is from genome assembly GCF_036934945.1 of Oncorhynchus masou masou. NCBI lineage: Eukaryota > Metazoa > Chordata > Actinopteri > Salmoniformes > Salmonidae > Oncorhynchus > Oncorhynchus masou. The sequence goes on from NC_088218.1 coordinate 19,063,922, forward strand.
TGGCATTCTCTCAACCAGCTTCACCTGGAATGCTTTTCCAACAGTCTTGAAGGAGTTTCCACATATGCTGAGCACTAGTTGCACTCTGTGGTCCAACTGTGGTCCAACTCATCCCCAACCATCTTGATTGGGTTGAGTTCGGGTGATTGTGGAGGCCAGGTCATCTGATGCAGTACTCCATCATTCTCCTCCTTGGTCAAATAGCCCTTATACAGCCTGGAGGTCTGTGGGGCCATTTTCATGTTGAAAAACAAATGACTGTCCCACTAAGCGCAAACAAGATGGGATGGCGTATCGCTGCAGAATGCTGTGTTAGCCATGCTGATTAAATATGCCTTGAATTATAAATTAATCACTGACAGTGTCACCAGCAAAGCACACCCACACCATCACACCTCCTCCTCCATGCTTCACGGTGTTAACTACACACTCGGAGATCATCCGTTCACCTACTCTGCATCTCACAAAGACATGCGGTTGGAACCAAAAATCAAACATTTGGACTCATCAGACCAAAGGACAAATTTCTACCGGTTGAATGTACATTGCTTCTGTCTCCTGGCCCAGGCAAGTCTCTTCTTCTTATTGGTGTCCTTTAGTAGTGGTTTCTTTGCAGCAATTCGACCATGAAGGCCTTATTCACACAGTTGAACAGTTGATGTTGAGATGTGTCTGTTCCTTGAACTCTGTGAAGCATTTATTTGGGCTGCAATTTCTGAGGCTGGTAACTCTAGTGAACTTATCCTCTGCAGCAGAGGTAACTCTGGGTCTTCCTTTCCTGTGGCGGAACTTTAAAAGTTCATGAAATGTTCAGATTGACTGACCTTCATGTCTTAAAGTAATGATGGACTGTTGTTTCTCTTTGCTTATTTGAGCTGTTCTTGCCATAATGTAATTGTCTTTTTCCAAATAGGGCTATCATCTGTACAGCAACCCTACCTTTTCACAACACAACTGATTGGCTCAAACGCATTAAGAAGGAAAGAAATTCCACAATGAACTTTGAAGAAGGCATACCTGTTAATTGAAATTCATTCCAGGTGACTACCTCATGGAGCTGGTTGAAAGAATGCCAAGTGTGCAAAGCTGTCATCAAGGCAAAGGGTGGCTACTTTGAAGAATCTCAAATCTCAAATCTATTTTCATTTGTTTAACATTTCTGTTTACTACATGTTTCCATATGTGTTATTTCATAGTTTTGATGTTTTCACTGTTATTCTACAATGAAGAAAATAGTCAAATAAAGAAAACCCTGGAATGAGTAGGTGTGTCCAAACTTTTGACTGGTACTGTAATTGGCTTCATTAATCATTTAAAGGTCAACAAACATTTGTTTTGAGGTTTTGTTTCAGCTAATCCTACAATCTAGTCTACTAAGGGGTGTTGGGAACACAACATACTCTATTTTCTATTTCTGTCAGCTCTCACAATTGTTCATCCCAAATTGCACCATATTCCCATATAGTGCCCTACTTTTAACCAGAGCCCTATTGGCCCTGTTCAAAAGTAGTGCACTATATGGGGAATAGAGTGCTATTTGGAATGCAGCCCATGTCACTGTGGAACATGTCACTCAGGGAATGTACTATAAAATACTCCCTGTTGGCTGCCTTAAGGAATGTGCCAAGGTGAGATTCACTATATTTACGGCCGGAGGGAGATGCCTAATCCATGAGTATATTTTTCTTACCATTTCTGCTCTGCTCACTGAATATTTTGAGGCTTTGATGTACAGTTGTCTAATGCACTTACCTAAGCAGCCCAGCATAACAAGCTTTCAAAGATTTCCCAGTGCAATTCTCCTAGTTTTGTGCAATGTGACTGCATTCTAATGTTAAGATATCCGTTTGAAGCTTCCTTGCTCCTCCTCTGGGGAAGGTGTTTTCAGTAGATAATGACTTTCTGTGATTCAGACTGGATCCACAGGCTGTTCACCTTGTTTTCTTACCCAAGTTGCCCTGTTAAAAGTCCTGAATATCCACACATATTTCTGCATGAATTACACCATGATTCATTGACATTATTACACATACTGCTTTGGGAAAAACAACAGCAATAAGAGCTGTAATAACAGAAAATCCTTTTAGACAAATACACATTTTGTTTTTATATACTGTATTTGGGATATGACTTTAACATATATAAATATTGTTGACTTTGTGAGATTTGAAGCACTATGGGATGATTTAATGTTGGCCCTAGTCTTTAGTGGTGGAGTAATACATTGGCTGGTGAGGGCTAGTCTGGTGCCAGGGTCTGTGTGGCACAGCTCCCACTTCCTCTTTGACTAAGATGGCACCCTGGGTTAACTCAGCACCCACACACACAGATCAAGGTATTTAGCCCTACCATTACCAAGAAAGGCCAGTGAGTGTAGTCTCTATCCAATTCTGCATCCCATGAATGTCCTTCCCTATAGATGGGTTAGCTGATCGCTAGCTGATTGCTAGCCATCATGACAAGGAACTGCCAATGCAGGAATTGTAAGTGGCTCATTTCATATGGTTTCAATTTGTTCTTCATTACCATGTCTTGTTTTGAGATGTTTTGACTGATTTCATGTCAATTCTAACATGAAAAAATGTGTTAGCTAGCTAACCAACAACTGGAACGAAGTATTTAAGAGACAACTAGTTGTTACGGTTTTCTAGGTGTGAAGGAGTCGGACCAAAATGCGGCGTGTAGATTACGATCCATGTTTAATGAACTGAAGAAACACGAATCAATATACAAACACTACAAAAACCACGAACGCAACGAAACAGCCTAATACTGGTGCAAACTACTACACGACAGACATAAGGACAATCACCCACGAAACACTCAAAGAATATGGCTGCCTAAATATGATTCCCAATCAGAGATAACGATAAACACCTGCCTCTGATTGAGAACCACTTCAGACAGACATAGACTTATCTAGAACACCCCACTAAGCTACAATCCCGATACAAAACACACCACATACAAAAACCCATGCCACACCCTGGCCTGACCAAATAAATGAAGAAAAACACAAAATACTTAGACCAGGGCGTGACACTAGTGCTCATTGTGAAAATGTATTTATGTTTTCAATAAACATATAGTTTACATGTTGTCACGACGCCAGGACAGCAGAGTCAATCACCACCTTCCGGAGACACCTGAAACCCCACCTCTTCAAGGAATACCTAGGATAGGATAAGTAATCCTTCTCACCCCCCCCCCTAAATGATTTAGATGCACTATTGTAAAGTGGCTGTTCCACTGGATGTCAGAAGGTGAATTCACCAATTTGTAAGTCGCTCTGGATAAGAGCGTCTGCTAAATGACTTAAATGTAATGTAAATGTTGTCAAACAATCTAAGCCAACGCGGTCTGTTTTTTCCCCATAGTTAGTTGCATATGCGTTGGTTTTGTTGCTAAACAACCAACCCATCTATGCATCCATCCGATATACCAGACCTGTGTTCAAATGCTATATGAAATCATTCCAAAGACCAAAACTGCAAACCCACCCATTTGGTACTCCAGACAGACTCAAGCAAACCCTTATATTTGAATGATTTAGTATAGTATTTGAACCCAGCTCTGCTATATACATCTATTGGAATCCTATGCTAATCCAAAAATAATTGTATGTATCCCGTTTCACCCATTACTAAGTCATCTATGGTTTGACTTGAGACTTTTTAATGCATCCATTACACAACTATAGTGTGATTTATAATGAACACTGACATATCTTTCAAATTATTTGATCAGGGCCAAGGCAAAAGGACACCTGAGAATTCACTCTCACAGCTTCACACTTTTGACCCACTTTAAATGGATCCTTTGAAATGTGACATACACAGTAATATACAGTACATGCCAGACAATTCTAAAGAATATGTTCAAAATAACTATGTATGTGGTTGAGCTTCTTTACATGTTTTTTTTTTAAATTTTCTTCTTGAAATCTTTCATTATCTCCTTCAATTATGTCTGTAACTCAATCAATGTAACAGCACCACACAGTCAAGGAATTACTTCAATGAACCTTGCTACAACGGATAATTTCCCCTCTGCCCGGAGACTGCCTGCAGAGGAGACTGCCTGCAGAGAGGAGACTACCTGCAGAGAGGAGACCCCAGCACTGAATCACTCCTGTGAAATCAACAGCAGGAGACAGAGGGAGGTAAATCACAGTTGGAAACACTTGATGACACATCTAAGCTCTTTATCTCACACAGCAGCACTTATAATTAACATATTTTAATGTAAAAAACAAAACATGAACGCATGAATTCACAGGAAGGATTCTGATGCTTGTGCATCCATGGATTGCACCATGCAGTATGTCAAAGCTGCCAGTACATGCGTTTCAACTAGTTTAATTCTAGCTTTAAATAGACAGGGAGGACAGCAATTACTTGTGGACCTTTTCACATGTGATTTTCCCCCCGCAGAGCGGTAGAAGGCCTTGCAGTGGTGAGTACTTCCTCCCCCAGCTCTGGCCCGATGGCAACGCGCTGGAAGGCTGAGGTGACAGACTCCGGTCGGAACCCAACAGTCCTCCTCCAACTCCCCAATTTCCTGCCAAATCACAGAGACAGGTTCTGTGTATTTCCTGTTTGGACAGGAAAGTGGGTAATGGCCCTCCTGTCACACAGAGCAATCATAGCTGCCATGGTAACCTTGGTGGGCAGAGCATGAGCGAGAAGGCTTTTATACAGGCCCAAGAGGAAGACATTGGAGCTTTACCATTGTGTAGTTGGACCATGGGGGACAGTGGGGGGCGGAAGCTTGGCACTGGAGCTCCACAGGGCAGGGGGTCTTTACAGAAGCAAAGGGCTTCTATCTAACTCATCTATGTGCTGGCACACACACACACACACACACACACACACACACACACACACACACACACACACACACACACACACACACACACACACACACACACACACACACACACACACACACACACACACACACACACACATATGCACGCACAGTCAGTTATATGCAGCCATGGCGAATGGCACAGTGTGTGATTCATGCACCTATGAAGTTAGATGTCACTTCCTGTCCAGAAAGTGGGTTGATTTGGAGGGCCATCTCAGCTCTCCAATGAGGATTTCTCTTGGATCTCTTCAACCAGAACTACTCAGAACTATTGAAACTGAGAGGACATGTTATGTACCCCCTCAATGTGATCCAGTTCTAGGACAGAAATACAACACATAAACAGAGCATGAATGCAAACAGTCACATGATCTGTCCTCACATCTCAGGACACCAGGGAACTTTAAAAGATGTATATATAAAAAAATATCTAATCTCCTGTAGTCGCCTGTGCCCGTCGGGGCTGTATATCAGCGGTGAGGTGCTGAGTCTGCACTCTGAGGGGTTGTTCCTCATACCGCTGCCTGCTTGTCTGAGTCTCAGGCCCTATAAACATCACAGCCACAGAATTACAAGACTCTTTACCACACCACACTAACTGGGACTGGTGCCAAGCGGGTAGCCAGCTAGCACAGAACATTCCCATAACGATTCTGAGAACCAACATTTGTTAGCCGGGACGGCTGATGCGGATGTTTACAGTCACCAGGACTGGATTTTTAAAATTCTGCTCCTGATGAGACTGAATTCAATTGAATAATAAGACCCCAACCTTTATTGAGTAATGTCCATCAGCTCGATCTTAAGCTGTAATCAATGATTGTGGCATTGGGAATGGCTCCAACTGCCAAACGTCTGTTCAAAGGTGTCCATGTGACCATCAACAGTTGGCAAGTGGGTTAATGTTCAACCAACGAGGAGAGGAAAATGGCGAGAACGTATCTGTCTAGTTTGTTGTGGTGTTCTGTTTGAACTCATTCAACTGCGCGGGGTCCCTTAACAGCGGTGATCTCTGCGCTATAAGAGGACACAGCTGTTGCCTTCAACCCTTTCTACAACACAACTTCTGCTGTATTATCCACAGTCTCTCACCGCTAAAGCCAGGCATGTGTTTATCTAACACTCACAGCTTATGGCTTTGTTCTCCTGGCTGCAGTGACACAAACCACAATGTCACATTTTTTCCGGTGCTGATCAAAGCTGTGATTATGTTACCGCAGGACAGGACGGGGCAGGACAGGACGGGGCAGGACAGGACAGGACAGGATAGGACAGGACAGGACAGGACAGGACAGGGCAGGACAGGACAGGACAGGACAGAACAGGGGCAGGGCAGGACAGAACAGAACAGGACAGGGGAAGGACAGGACAGGACAGGACAGGACAGGGGCAGGACAGGGGCAGGACAGGGCAGGACAGGGCAGGGCAGGGCAGGGGCAGGACAGGGGAAGAACAGGACAGGACAGGACAGGGAAGGACACGACAGGACAGGACAGGACAGGGGCAGAACAGGACAGGACAGGACAGGGGGAGGACAAGACAGGACAGGGGCAGGACAGGACAGGACAGGACAGGGGCAGGACTGGACAGGACAGGACAGGACAGGGCAGGGCAGGGCAGGGCAGGACAGGGGCAGGACAGGACAGGGCAGGACAGGACAGGGGAAGGACAGGACAGGGGCAGGGCAGGGCAGGGCAGGACAGGACAGGGGGCAGGACAGGACAGGACAGGGCAGGACAGGACAGGTAGGACAATGGCAGGACAGGACAGGGGCAGGACAGGACAGAACAGGGACAGGAAAGGACAGGACAGGACAGGACAGGGCAGGACAGGACAGGACAGGACAGGACAGAACAGGGGCAGGACAGGGGCAGGAGCCATGTGCTGGAGCAGTCACGGCAAAAAGACGATGGAATACTAAAGTGCTTCACCACATCGTCATAAAAGCCTTTGATGGTGGGGGTTTCAGGAAAATCTCAACAAAAGCTTGAGATCGGTATAAAAGCTTAAGAAACATGCATTTGTTAAAAAGCTTAGTGGAAGCACTTACAGTCATTATGATGCAGATTGAGAACAGCATGAGAATAGGCTATATTCACGCACACTGTCCTGCACGAGTGGGCTATGCACACTGTCCTGCAAGGCCATGCAGGTTATGGTGTAATTTTGGAAAAGGCGGTAATGTTGGAGGTGCATTGCAAAGAAAATGATCAGGAAATGATTCCACACACGCACAAGGCTGCCGGCCCAGACAGCATCCCTCACCGGGTCCTCAGAACAGGTGCAGACCAGCTGGCTGGAGTGTTTACGGACATATTACATCTCTCACTATCCCAGTCTGCTGTCCCCACTTGCTTCAAGATGAACTGAACTAAATGAATATTGCCCCGTGCCACTCCCTTCTGTCATCATCAAGAGCTTTGTGAGGCTAGTTAAGGATCATATCACCTCCACCTTACCTGGCACCCTAGACCCACTTTAGCAGGGAGAACAGCCACGGCCTGTTCTCCCCGCTACCATCCAGAAGCCGAGGTCAGTACAGGTGCACCAACGCTAGGACTGAGAGACTTAAAAACAGTTTCTATCTCAAGGCCATCAGACTGTTAAATAGCCATCACTAGCCGGCTACCACCCAGTTACTCAACCCTGCACCTTAGAGGAATCACTGGTCATTTTAATAATGTAATTTTAATGTTTACATACTGCTTTACTCATTTCATATCTATATATTGTATTCTATTCTACTGTATTTAGTCAATGCCACTCACATTGCTCATCCTAATATTTATATATTTCTTAACTCCATTCTTTTACTTTAGATTTGTGTATATTGTTGTGAATTGTTAGATACTACTGCACGGTTGGAGCTAGGAATACAAGCATTACACTACACCAGCAATAAAATCTGCTAAATATGTGTATGTGACCAATAACATTTGATTTGACACACGCACGTAGTGGTTGCAAAGGTTCTTTGCTTTCCTTTAGTCTGTCGCTATTGGACCTGTCCAAGGTTCTGGAACGCTATAGCCTAGTATAGACCGTTCAGCTCAGCACAGGGTTCACTTTAAATCCAAGAAGACATACGACATTTGTTTGAAAGTCATGTAGTTACTAATAGGAATTTGATAAACCAGAAGTTTGACATCAGAAACGCCTTTGCAAACTGACAGAAACGGAATTTGATGTCCATTCATGGGGCTGGCCAGTGTAGGCTATAGGCATAATCACGTATCCCCGTTTCGATTGGCTTAAAAAGTAATGTTTTAGTGCGAATATTGTTATGGTGGCCAATGGGTATTTCACGTAGGCTATGTTCATGGATTGGTCGATTTTACAGCAAGTGATGATAAATGATTGGTTCATATGTAGATGGCTCTCTATCCTCCGCTTTCAATGTATTGCCCTGCGCACAGATGAACAATTGTTGTTGAGATGTTGACTTGAAGAGCCAGCCTTAAAGCGACAAAAGTATTATTTAAAAACATTGCCGTGGTGACGCAAAGGTTTAAAATGAACAGTGGACCGGTAGGCTATAGAGATGCATGGGTAGTGCGTGTGCGCCTGGTGGTTATGCTACTAATGACAGCGTGATGCATTTATGCGAGCTTGCAGTCGCCGCCTCCGGACAGAGCCGTTGTCGAAGAAGATGCTGAATCAGCTGCGCACTCGTGAGATAGACTACCCCGGGTAGGCTATGTCTGTTTTTCAAATTTCAGAAATGTCTCATTTGCTTCTGACAATAGAAGACGATACATTGGCATAGCGTTGGGAATAGTTAAAAAAAAAAACATTTTGCTACTGGAAATAAATAGGAGACATCAAGTTTGACAACTGTGACCATCTAGGCTACGATGAAGCAGGGTGCACGAGGAGTTAGAGCATTTGGTTTGGCTGGAGACTTTATGTTACCGCTTATATCAATGGCATGACTATTTCAGCACGCACAATGGAGGATAAATCCAACAAACTCATTTTGATTCCGATACTGGCCGTGGTCTTCTTGATGATAAGCTATCAGTACATTTGTCCAGCCGGCAGTAACTCTTTTCGCTTCCTAACTGGGGACAAGTTGAGTGGAATGTTCCGCCAATATCACTCGGGGGACGACATTTACGCGTACCAAGAAGGGCTGGAGTCGGAGGGTTCCTCAACAACTCTGTCCAAATTCAATTTTACTGACCGAGACCTTGAGCGACACGTGGATTTCAACATCAAAGGAGATGACGTTATAGTGTTCCTTCACATCCAGAAGACCGGTGGGACTACTTTCGGACGGCACCTTGTCCGAAACATTCACCTCGAACAGCCCTGTGATTGTATGCCAGGACAGAAGAAATGTACCTGTCACCGCCCGGGCAAAGCGGAGTCCTGGCTTTTCTCCAGGTTCTCTACTGGCTGGAGTTGTGGTCTACATGCGGACTGGACCGAGCTGACTAACTGCGTGCCTGTAGTGATGAACAAGAAAGACAAGAAGGATGCTCAGAGGGACCGACGGTATGGGGTCTCAATTTGATTCTTGTTCCTGTAGCTAATCAGTAGAGCCTAAACTGTTTGTGGCCAGGAGAAACAGTGTGAGATGCAAGTGTACATTGACAGAATTAAATTCAATGATCAGATAGGTTTGAAAGAATAATGTAGCCTATACTACATTTCTATAACAGGAACAATAGCATGCAACACGGGTGGCAACCTGGCCCTAGGGGGCTGCAGTGGGCAGGCTTTTGTTCCAACCCAGCTTGAACACTGATTAAAATCATTATGGTTTGTATTAAAAGACTATTATGATTAACCTCTCTTTTGAATAGAGCGTGCTAAAAGCTTGATTAAACGCATAGAAGACAAGGCGCTTGACTAAAGATATTTACAATTTCCTCCCTTGCACCCATTTTCCTGTTGAAAATGAATTAGCCCTTTTCTGAAGGCTTTAACAGGCAGTAGTTATCCTCACAGAGGGCTACTGTACACTACCCCTTTATAAATGGTTATAAACACATTATAAACACATTATAAACTGCCTCTATGTCAGGGTTATTCCATTTTGGGGTAGAAGGGCTGAAACACTTCTAGTTAAAAAATAAACAAGGTTTTTACTTTTGGGTTCGGCTTGACATTACAATCATTTAATCTTGTTGTCTTTTTGGTTGGTGCATTTGTCCTCTTGTTGGTCCTGATCCCATACTTCTGACTGTAGCTTTAGGATGTACTGTAACCATAGGGATAATACAAGTAGAGCACTGTAGATTATCCCCATGGTTTTTTATTGATATCAAGAGTTCAAAGATATTTTAACGATAATGAGGGTGTTATAAAATACCATAAAGACTGAGATAGTAAAACCTGAAACAGTAAATCTGGTTCAACGCACGTAAGTATTCCAGAAATATGATCTGCTTGTATAAGAAGAATAAGCATGGAAATGAAACGGGTCAAACCATCAGACCAGAACCATGGCACTGGTTTGTTAAGGGTCCAATGCAGTCATTTTAATCTCACGATCAAATCATTTCTGGGTAGCAATTAATTACCTTCATTTGAGAGAGAAAAATCTCAGATAAAATGGTAAAATATTAACAAAAATAGCTTGTTAGCAAAGAGCAATTTCTCAACAAAGATATTTTCTAAGACTGTCTGGAAGTTGTCTGAGTGGGGAGGGGATAACTGAAAACAAGCTGTTATTGGTAGTGAGGTTTGGAACTCTCTTTCTTATTGGTCTATTAACATATTTGCCTCCTGGTGATGTCACCCCAAAATTCCATCCCACCAAAACAGGCTGAAATTTCAGGCAGCCTTTTCAAACTGCTCTTACAGTAAAGGGCACTATCATCATTTTCACAATTTTACTGTATTATTCCAACCTCATATTGTGGAAATATATATAAAACACATGAAAATCATGTTTTTGACTGCACTGGGACTTTAACATGGGAAATTGAGAGGTTGCCACATGCTAGCCTATAGGCTAGCATGGAGCATCTATGGGGACATGATGGTCTTTAGTGGAGACAGAGCTGCCATCTGTCTATTGTTGCCCTCGGGTCATCTCACAGACACCCCATCATCTGGTCTCCCTGGTCGAGGCTGTGTCAGGGCTGGTGCCAGGGCTCTGACAGCGTTGGCATTTCCAGGCAGTCCCCATGCAACTTCAGAGCATGGGACGCTTCAGTCAGGCTAACGCATGAAAGGTCACATCAGATCCTGTCACATCAGACTACTTTCATTGGAGCGACCAGCGTGGGTGAATGTGGATGTATCTCGTATTCCTAACCAACATAATCAGGATTAGGCTCTGCCCTAATACTAAAATCCATCCATCCATCCATCCATCCATCCATCCAGCCATCCAGCCATCCAGCCATCCCTCCCTCCCTCCCTCCCTCCCTCCCTCCCTCCCTCCCTCCCTCCCTCCCTCCCTCCCTCCCTCCCTCCCTCCCTCCCTCCCTCCCTCCCTCCCTCCCTCCCTCCCTCCCTCCCTCCCTCCCTCCCTCCCTCCCTCCCTCCCTTCTTGACCTCCGTCCTACTTTCCACATAATCTACCTTGACCAACCCCATCAGTGAGTCATGTGAGGTTACTGCCAATCACTAATAAGAGCACCGTGCCACTGAGTCCAGCATGGCGTGCTCCTCACAGCAGCAACACACTACTCCAACCTTAGAATCTGCTTCATTTGTCAGTGGCACTGCCCATTATCTTCGATGACAGTTTATTTTCTTCAATTCATTGAAAATAAATTGAAGTCAAACCCTGAGGCTGATGGACACGGCTTTTACTCAGAGCCTGTGAACATTAGGTAATGTGTTTCTTCCGCAAAGAGACACCACTACTAGAATAGACAGAATAGACAAAAATATGTTATTAACATTTTGCTTTGTGGAGAGATAAAACATCCTACCCAGGACCCACTGCAGTCTAGTAGTCTAATAATATGGGTTTGTGCACATAATCCAGTACACTGATGATTCAGCGTTGTCTTCCTCCTCCACGTTTCACTGGCACTAGGTCCCAAAACAGACCATAAGAAAATTAGAAAAAATCCATCTGGTGGGAAATTTCTGACATTAATCTTGTCCTGCACTTAAGTCAATTTCTCATCCGTTAAATCCCTCAGCTCAAGATTCCCATCTGAAGAGAAGGCTGTTTTATGTAAGCTCCTCTCCCAGTTAGTTCAGAGGGTAGATTGAAATTCAAACAGTATTTACAGTGAATTTCACTTAACTCTGTCACAAGCCATTTCACAGACACATATAGCAAGGAAGTCACATCAGATAGGACAAAAATTAATAAGAATAAGTCATTAACATACAACTGATAATATATGATCAGAAGGTGATTATCAGTGGAGGTGTAGCCCCAGGTGTATTCATGTATAGCAGATGTCTCACACTCCGAGGTGTGTGTGTGTTCCAGACACTCGGTATAGATCAGCAACACACACACATGCACAGAAAACCTCTTCACACATCATTAGACACAGCATCCCGGTTCTCATTCACCCTTTCTTTCTTGCATAAGGCAAGAGAGAGAGAGGTATGATTTCCGACATTAATTAGCCAAGTTGGTATAAGGTAACTCTGTCATTAGTGTGTTCTCTCTGTGTAGTTTCTATAGACCTGGGTTTAACTAGACCAGGCTTCCCAAACTCAGTCCTGGGGTGTACGTTTGGGTTTTTTCTCTAGCAGGACACAGCTGATTCAAATAATCAAAACATGATGATGAGTTGGTTATTTGAATCAGCTGTGTAGTGCTGGAACAAAAACCAAAACATGCACCGGGGGGGGGGCAGGACTGAGTTTTTATTTTACTAGGCAAGTCAGTTAAGAACAAATTCTTATTTTCAATGACAGCCTAGGAACAGTGGGTTAACTGCCTGTTCAGGGGCAGAACGACAGATTTGTACCTTGTCAGCTCGGGGATTCAAACTTGCAACCTTTGGGTTACTAGTCCAATGCTCTAACCACTAGGCTACCCTAGACCAAAGGTCCATTCAGTTATTATTTTCCATAGAAGTTGGTCAATTGATCATATGCCTGAATAAAGTCTTGTGTCAGCAACACTTTCTCCCAGCAATTGACTGGGAAGTCTTTCAAAAAACCAATGTGTCGTTGGTTAGGATCATATTCCAGAAATGTATCAGTCCCTATTCAGAACATGCAAAAACGTCATATGTTCCATTGTAATGTAATATCATGCATTCTGCAGAGGTATTCAGAGGATAGTAGTAATCTCCACACTCCTTTACGGGAGATGAGAGATTACATCGTTTTATCATCTGGAGGTAGATTAAGGAGCAGATCCCGATTTATACACAAACTTGTCGCTCTTCATGTGTATGTATAGCACATCACTAAAGTCCCGAATACAAGCCTGTTGTTCTTCATGTGTATGTATAGCACATCACTAAAGTCCCGAATACAAGCCTGTTTCTACTTGTTCCTTTCCCCTCTCTTTTTCTGCCTTATCATGTGTTTTGAGTACACAGGTTTCACGATAGAGATTCTGTGTGCGTGGTATTACAGTAACAGCTATGTGTGTGCGTGTGTGTGTGTGTGTGTGTGTGTGTGTGTGTGTGTGTGTGTGTAGGTAGGGGTCGACCGATTGTGATTTTTCAACGCCGATACCAATATTTTTTGGAGGGCCAAAAAAAGCCAATACCGATTAATCGGCCAATTTTTTGTATTTTTTTATTTGTAATAATGACAATTCCAACTACTGAATGAACACTTATTTTAACTTAATATAGTACATCATAAAATCAAATTAGCCTCAATTAAATAATGGAACATGTTCAATTTGGTTTAAATAATGCAAAAACAAAGAGAAGATAGTAAAAGTGCAATATGTGCCATGTAAGAAAGCTAATGTTTAAGTTCCTTGCTCAGAACATGAGAACATTTGAAAGCTGATGGTTCCTTTTAACATGAGTCTTCAATATTCCCAGGTAAGACATTTTATGTTGTAGTTATAGGACTATTTCCCTCTATACCATCTGTATTTCATTAACCTTTGACTATTGGATGTTCTTATAGGCACTTTACTATTGCCAGTGTAATAGTATAGCTTCCGTACTTCACCTCGCTCCTCCCTGGGCTTGAATCAGGAACACAACGACAACAGCCACCCTCGAAGCAGTGTTAACCATGCAGAGCAAGGGAAACAACCACTCCAAGGCTCAGAGCGAGTGACGTTTGAAACGCTATTAGCGCGCGCTAACTAGCTAGCCATTTAACTTCGGTTACACCAGCCTCATCTCGGGAGTTGATAGGCTTGAAGTCATAAACAGCGCAATGCTTGACGCACAATGAAGAGCTGCTGGCAAAACGTAAAGTGCTGTTTGAATTAATGTTTACGCGCCTGCTTCTGCCTACCACCACTCAGTCAGATACTTAGATACTTGTATGCTTCTATGCTCAGGCAGATTATATGCAATGCAGGACACGCTAGATAATATCTAGTAATATCATCAACCATGTGTAGTTAACTAGTGATTATGATTGATTGATTGTTTTTATGAGATAAGTTTAATGCTAGCTAGCAACTTACCTCGGCTTACTGCATTCGCGTAACAGGCAGTCAGGCTCCTTGTGGAGTGCAACGAGAGGCAGGTCGTTATAGCATTGGACAAGTTAACTGTAAGGTTGCAAGATTGAAACCCCCGAGCTGACAAGGTGAAAATCTGTCGTTCTGCCCCTGAACGAGGCAGTTAACCCACCGTTCCTAGGCCGTCATTGAAAATAAGAATGTGATCTTAACTGGCTTGCCAAGTTAAATACAGATAAAATAAAGGTGTAAAAAATAAAATTAAAAAATCGTCCAAATCGGTGTCCAAAAAGACAGATTTCCATTTGTTATGAAAACTTGAAATCGGCCCTAATTAATCGGCCATTCCGATTAATCGGTCGACCTCTAGTGTGGGGTGAGTGCTGCGTGTCGCTCACCCAAGACAACCCAAAGGATTGGAAGTGACTTATTTAGAAGAAAGAAACTGCTACGATTAACATGTCGAGCTACTGTAATTACTAACATGTCAGGTTTGAGTATTAGAGTAGTGGCATGCCAATGGCTGTGTCAAAGAAATTCTAAATACTTTTGTCTGACTGAATTTCTGTAATATAAGGTCATTTGAAATAGAGACATAAATTGACTGTTTTCATGTTAGTTGTTTTCTGAGAAGCAATCAGGACATGCTCATAAGTGATATGTGACTGTGTTTTTACCTGTTTGGTCATCTGTGTATGTAGGCCTATGCTGTGGTTCCATCTATTACTGTATGTAGTTTCAAGAGCGCCCTGGCCAAGATGGGCAGCACCAAGTCATTACAAAAACAATTAAAGACAGACAACGTGAAAAACTACAAGTAATCTAGTAAAAAACATTGAATTCACAAGAGTATAAAACAGCAAATTAAGAACATTGACAGGTCAGGGAATCAGCCTCAAAATCCTTCATCAGTGATTTAAAAACACCAATTGGGACAATTATTCTTTGGTGTCTCCCCGCCTACCCTCCGTTCCTCTCACCCTCCTTCTCCTACTCCCCTCTCCCTCTCACCCTCGCCCTCCTTCTCCTACTCCCCTCTCCCTCTCACCCTCGCCCTCCTTCTCCTACTCCCCTCTCTCTCTCACTCTCACCCTCCTACTCCCCTCTCGCTCTCACCCTCACCCTCCTTCTCCTTCTCCTACTCCCCTCTCCCTCTCACCCTCCTTCTCCTACTCCCCCTCTCTCTCAATTTAATTCAATGGGCTTTATTGGCATGGGAAACATGTATACATTGTCAAAGCAAGTGAAATGGATAAACAAAAGTTTCTCTCTCTCACTGTCTCTCTCCCTCTCTCTCTCTCTCTCTCTCTCTCTCTCTCTCTCTCTCTCTCTCTCTCTCTCTCTCTGTCACACACACACTACCCAAGATCTACCTGGTAAATCTTTCATTTTACTCCACTGTCTCCACACCAGTATCCCTGGGGCTTTCCTGTAGCTCCCAAAATAGCATCCCAGATCTGAGACCATCAGAGAGCCACAGTTAGCCCTCTCTCTCTCTCTCTCTCTCTCTCTCTCTCTCTCTCTCGCTCTCGCTCTCGCTCTCTCTCTGTCTCTGCCTCCCCCTCTCTCTATCTGTCTGTCTCTCTCTCTCTCTCTCTCTCTGTGCTGTATCGAGTAACATACCTTCTCTGCCTATTCTTCTGTGGGCTTGTAATGGACTGCACATTGCACTGTGGATGTGCAGTAAGTGTGTGGGCATTTGTGTGTGTGCGCGCGCGTGTGTGTGTGTGTGTTGGCACATGGGCATGTGTGGGTATAGAAAGGTATTCTATTATCACCACAACTGGCAGAGCATTACAGTAGAGGAAGTGATCTGCTCAGTCACGTCCACTAATTGCTCAATTAATATGCACAACTCTATTTAATCCAACAGCATCAGCCGAACGAGTGGTGTTAAGTTATGACAGCGTCTCTAAAGGAAACAAGGATTTCCCACACAGCTGTTCACGCTTGGCTAGCACGTAGCATCTTTCCCTGCTTTAAATGAGTGTTGCATCAGCATTCACTTTTCATCTGTGGAGAGAGACTATACACGCCGTCGAACAGAAGAGAGTGAAGAAGTGATCTGATTGGTCCCTAATACAGTTGAAGTCGGAAGTTTACATACACTTAGGTTGCAGTCATTAAAACTGGTTTTTCAACCACTCCACACATTTCTTGTTAACAAACTATAGGTTTGGCAAGTCGGTTAGGACGTAATTTTTCCAACAATTGTTTACAGACAGATTATTTCACTTATAATTCACTGTATCACAATTCCAGTCGGTCAGAAGTTTACATACACTAAGTTGACTGTGCCTTTAAACAGCTTGGAAAATTCCCAAAAATGATGTCATGGCTTTAGAAGCTTCTGATAGGCTAATTGACATAATTTGAGTCAATTGGAGGTATACCTGTGGATGTATTTCAAGGCCTACCTTCAAACTCAGTGCCTCTTTGCTTGACATCATGGGAAAATAAAAATAAATCAGCCGAGACCTCAGAAAAAACAATTGTACACCTCCACAAGTCTGGTTCATCCTTGGGAGAAATTTCCAAATGCCTAAGGTGTCACTTTCATCTGTACGCCTTGACCTCAACCCTATAGAAAATTTGTGGGCAGAACTGAAAATGTGTGTGCGAGCAAGGAGGCCTACAAACCTGACTCAGTTACACCAGCTCTGTCAGGAGGAAAGGGCCAAAATTCACCCAACTTATTGTGGGAAGCTTGTGGAAGACTCCCAGGAATGTTTGACCCAAGTTAAACCATTTAAAGGCAATGCTACCATATACTAATTGAGTGTGTGTAATCTTCTGACCCACTGGGAATGTGATGAAAGGAATAAAAGCTGAAATAAATCATTCTCTCAACTATTATTGAATAAAAGTGGTGATTCTAACTGACAGGGAATTTTTACTAGGATTAAATGTCAGGAATTGTGAAAAACTGAGTTTGGCTAAGGTGCATGTAAACTTCTGACTTCAACTGTACATGGTGACAGTCATGTACATTCAGGAAGAGAAACATTGTTTCTGTCCCAAATGGAACGCTATTCCCTATTTAGTGCACTACTTTTGACCAGGGCCCATAGTGCTCTGATTAAAACTAGTGACCTTTAGTGAATAGGATGACATTTGGGACTCACAAACTGAGAGAGACACACTAACAGTCCCATTCTGCCAAGTGTGAGCTCTGACGTTACTTGATGCTCTGTATCAAATATTCTCAGTGAGGACTTAGTGAGCTCAGTTGCCATAATTGGGGCTAGTTCGATTTTTTTTACCTGACCATGATAATCTCTGGGCTCCAGTCATTACAAGTGAATTACCCCAACAACACCACACCTTCCAATCCTGGAACTGGCTTGAGCATCAATCAGTCATTTAACAAAATCAATCTCACACTAGAGTGAATGAATCTGTTCAATCCCACACTTGGCTGTACGGGCCGGAGACAGTGCTGAGAGTGTGAATGAACAAGAGTCTGACCCATAGAACTGGAATGAGTTTCATTCTATTTCTAGGATCTGACCTTACTCTACAGACAGCTCAGGCAGGTCTTTCAACTCCCATGGAGTTGTCCTCCCTGCAAGCTCTAAGAAGGGCCTTTGTATATATAGTATCTATGCTCTTTTATCCATCACTTATATCATTCTCTGCCTCTTTTTTATCACTTCTCCCTCTCACCCTCTGTCTGTATTTTTCTTAGACCCTGTGGTGCAGCGAGGGTTTATAATGTAGAGCTCCAGCTCTTTGTTGTGTCTGTTTGTCTCCCTGTCCCTCTTTGCCTCTTCTTCTATAACTTCCTCTCTCTCTCTCTCTCTCTCTCTCTCTCTCTCTCTCTCTCTCTCTCTCTCTCTCTCTCTCTCTCTCTCTCTCTCTCTCTCTCTCTCTCTGTGAGTTTTCATTAAGTAGATCTCTAGACCAGACTGGGGAGGATATCTCCTACAGTCTGACTGCTGGCAGTAGTCACACAGCTCCACATGGCTCTGGCTCAATGGACACACTGATGATCCAACTCCCATCTGATGATTTCCCACATTAATATAACTCCCATACTGACATTCTAATATTCTGAAAGAAATGTTTAGGTGATGTGATTTTAGATGTTATCTTCAGTTCCCTGTTTTGACAATCTTTCAGGCCCTACAGTAAGTATTGAATGAATCTGCCACTAAGTGATCTGCCACTAAGTATGACCACATTACCAAGGACACAACCTCCAATCCCAGCAGCAAATTCCACCTCTTGCAGGGGGGTCGGGGAGCAGGAGGTCACAAACTCACATCCTCTGGGTCTCCTGCAGAGAAGCTAATTCACACACCAGAAAGGGGTGTCGGAGAGTGTTTGAGGGTGTTAAGTTTGGGAATAGGACAACCGATGGGGTTATTGTGAAGATGAAAGTGTATGATAGGAAATGGTACGCCTCGTGTAGCCTATGTGGGTGAATGTAGCTTCAGTGTGGTGTTAGTGACACGTTTGAATTGGATTTGCATTGGTTGTGTGGTACACTCCCCGAGAACCATCATCACCCTAGCTTCAGTGTGAAGTAGAAACATCCACCTCTTTCAAACCGCTTTATCTACCCGTATCACACAATATGGCGGAAGTAAGGGTAGGGTAGGAACGCTAGTACACAAGTACCAGGTCAGGCAACCGTGATTTATTGAAATGTCTGATGGACTTATTCACCTCATTGGATTGGAATCACAGACAGTAGTCTCAGTTTGGCCAAACTTCCTATGGGGGGACAGTGCACAGACTTAAAACAGTCAACACAGCAGAAGAGTAAGAGATGGTGCTGCAGTGGATAGCAGCCATTTTACAGGCTCCTGACCAATTCTTGTTTTTTTTGTGCATAACGTGTTCACCATAATTTCCTATGAACGAAAACAGCTTCTGGACAGAACAGCGACCACTAACCTCGATTTGGATGACAATTTATATTTCAATGATTCGACAGCTCTGGACTTGCTGCTTACTCCAGACCAGGCACTAATCCCCGGGACTCGAAAGAGGAAGCGACAGGGCAAGACAGGCAGACGAGCCGCCATCCTGATGAGATTATGTTGACAAGGAAATAAACCACCTTTACCCTCTGTTCTTTTGGTGAACGTACAGTCACGAGAGAACAAACTGAAGAACTTTAATATTCAATGTTTCTCTGAGTCGTGGCTGAACAAGGACATGGATAATATACAGTGCATTCGGAAAGTATTCCGACCCCTTGACTTTTCCCACAATCATTTCAGCAGCACTCCACCAATCAGGCCTTTGTGGTAGAGTGGCCAAGCGGAAACCACTCCTCAGTAAAAGGCACACGACAGCCCGCTTGGAGTTTGCCAAAAGGCACCTAAAGGACTCTCAGACCATGAGAAACAAGAATCCCTGGTCTGATGAAAGCCAAGATTGAAAATAACTGCGCAGCGATGCTCCCCATTCAACCTGACAGAGCTTGAAAGGATCTGCAGACAAGAATGGGAGAAACTCCCCAAATACAGGTGAGCCAAGCCTGTAGCATCATACCCAAGAAGACTCGAGGCTGTAATCGCTGCCAAAGGTGCTTCAACAAAGTACTGAGTAAAGGGTCCGCACCGCTCTGATTCAGAGGGGTTAAATGCGGAAGACACATTTCAGTTGAATACATTCAGTTGTACAACTGACTAGGTATCCCCCTTTCCATTTTCAGTTTTTTTATCTTTAATGCAGACTATACTATTTACCAAGAGAGTTTTCATCTAAATTTTTCATGGCTATCTATTTGCCACTACAAACCGATGCTGGCACTAAGACTGCACTCAACGAGCTGTACAGGGCAATAAGCAAACAAGAAAATGTACATACAGAGGCGGTGCTTCTATTGGCTGGTGATTTTAAAGCAGGGAAACGGAAATTAGTTTATTTTCATTTTTACCAGCATATCACATGTACAACTAAATGCAACAAAAATGTACATCACATTTACTCCACACATAGAAATTCATACAAGGCTCTTGCCCTCCCTTTAGCCATTCTCTATCCTCCTGATTCATGTTTACAAGAAAAAACTCAAACAGGAAGTACCAGTGATGCCCTCAATACGGAAGTGGTCCGATGAAGCGGACGCTAAGCTACAGAACTGTTTCGCACAGACTGGAATATGTTCTGAATCCTACTATGCCGGCTCTGACACTCGTCGGATGTGGCAGGTTTAGCAAATTATCATGGATTAAAAAGGTAAACCAAGCCGCGAGCTGCCCAGTGACGCGAGCATACCAGATGAGCTAAATGCCTTCTATGTTCACTTCGAGGCAAGCAACACTGAACTAGTGTTGTCACAATACCATCATTTTGACTTCAATACCAGATTTAGTATCACCATCACAATACTCGATACCATCACAATACTCGATACCATCACGACACTCGATACCAAAACGATACCACGGCAAAAAATAAGGCATATTAGACAATGCCACAGAATGGCACCTGATCCAGACAGATAAACTCAGCTGCTGCTCTGTTAAATGTTTGGGCATCTTTTGAGCGCCTTTTTTTAATCAACATATTTCAGAGACAGCCATATATAAGTGAATTAATCAATTATACAATCATACAATCAATTAGATTTTTTTTTTACCAATCTAACTACATAATGGTAATTTATTTGAATGGTAAATCTCTGTTGATACATTTTGTAAATCAACATGTAGCCTTATCCACAAAACAGGTGAATACATATTCAATAGGAGTGTGTTGAGTTATTGAGCTTGTTTTAGCAGATTTCATGGGGCTACAGATGACAAACAATCTGTTTACCTTCCATTTGGGACTTATTTTATTGCACTGATCAACAACATTTGCATAGAAGTAGCTTATTTTATAAAAACGTGCTCTGTCTCTTTAACCAGTAATAACGTCATTCATAATGCAGTTAGTTCGCTAATGAGAGACCTAATAAGTGAATTAATAACATTTTGGCTTTGAAATCAGTATTATTTGCTGATTTCATTTTGCTGATCACAAACAAAGGACTAGGGTAGTGAATTGATGTCAGATTTATCTGTAAGCTAGCAAGGAAAGTTATCCTACAAAGCTGGATGCTACCAGTATTTCATTGCAAAGGGTTCTAGCCTGTATAGACATTGTTTTGTGAACAATAATTAACAGTTTCAACATTTCTACAGGCAGTGTCGCATTATTCAAGTGTGTTAACTTCTGTGCAGTGGGTATCTAACATAATGCCGACCAGAGTCCCAGTGCAGGTTAGCAATGAGTAAGTGGAACAGGCACGCCTATAACAAGGGGTCGGATGTGCTTATAGACAGAATTGATCCGTGAGACACATTTGACAGAAGTACCGAAAGTAACATAAATTCTAGCACCTAGTATCAAAAAAGTACAGAAGTTTTGGTATACTGTGCAACACTACTCTGAACCATGCATGAGTGCACCAGCTGTTCCGGACGACTGTGTGATCTTGCTCTCCATAGCCAATGTAAGTAAGTCCTTTAAACAGGTTAACATTCATAAGGCTGCGTACTCATAGCAGCTGACCAGCTGGCAAGTGTCTTCACTGCTATTTTCAACCTCTCTCTGACTCGGTCTGTAATACCTACATGTTTCAAGCAGACCACCATAGTCCTGTGCCAAAGAACGCCAAGGTAACCTGTTTAAATGACTATCGCCCCGTAGCACTCATCTGTAGCCATGAAATGCTTTGAAAGGCTGGTCATGGCTCACATCAACAGTATCATCCTCAAAAGGTTCAACAGCTGCACCATTGAGAGCATCTTGACTGGCTGCATCACCGCTTGGTATGGCAACTGCTTGGCATCTGACCGCAAAGCACTACAGAGGGATGTGTGTGCAGCCCAGTACATCACTGGGGCCGAGCTCCCTGCCATCCAGGACCTCTATACCAGGCTGTGTCAGAGTAAGGCCCTAAAAATGGTCAAAGACTCCAGCCACCCATAGACTGTTCTCTCTGCTACCACACGGCAAGCGGTACCGATGCACGAAGTCTGGAACCAACAGGACCCCGAATAGCTTCTATCCCCAAGCCATAAGACCGCTAAATAGTTACCCTAATATCTACCCGCACTATCTGCTTTGTCCCTTTTTGAACTAACTCTTTTGACTCATTACATACACTGCTGCTACTAATTATTATATATCCTGTTGCCTAGTCACTTTAACCCAACCTATATGTACAGTTGAAGTCCAAAGTTTACATACACCTTAGCCAAATACATTTAAACTCAGTTTTTCACAATTTCTGACATTTATTCCTAGTAACATTTCCCTGTCTTAGGTCAGTTAGGATCACCACTTTATTTTAAGAATGTGAAATGTCAGAATAATAGAAGAGAGAATTATTTCAGCTTTTAATTCTCTCATTGCATTCCCAGTGGGTCAGAAGATTACATACACTCAAATAGTATTTGGTAGAATTGCTTTAAAATGGTTTAACTTGGGTCAAACATTTCGGGTGGCCTTCCACAAGCTTCCCACAATAAGTTGGGTGAATTCTGGCCCATTCCTCCTGACAGAGCTGGTGTAACTGAGTCAGGTTTGTAGGCCTCCTTGCTCGCACACTCTTTTTCAGTTCTCCCACAAATTTTCTATGGGATTGAGGTTAGGGCTTTGTGATGGCCACTCCAATTCCATGACTTTGTTGTCCTTAAGCCATTTTTGAAGTATGCTTGGGGTCATTGTCCATTTGGAATACCCATTTCTGGAGGATTACAATTGTTTTTCTGAGGTCTTGGCTGATTTCTTTTGATTTTCCCATGATGTCAAGCAAAGAGGCTCTGAGTTAGGTAGGCCTTGAAGGTAGGCCTTGAAATACATCCACAGGTACACCTCCAATTGACTCAAATGTCAATTAGCCTGTCAGAAGCTTCTAAAGCCATGACATCATTTTCTGGAGTTTTCCAAGCTGTTTAAAGGCACAGTCAACTTGGTGTACGTAAACATCTGACCCACTGGAATTGTGATGCAGTGAATTATAAGTGAAATAATCTGTCTGTGAACAATTGTTGGAAACATTACTTGTGTCATGCACAAATTAGATGTCCTAACCGACTTGCCCGAAACTATAGTTTGTTAACAAGAAATTTCGTGGAGTGGTTGAAAAACCAAAAAGTTTTTATTGACTCCAACCTAAGCGTGTGTTAACTTCCGACTTCAACTGTACATATCTACCTCAATTTCCCCTGTACATCGACTGGTACCCCTTGTATATAGCCAAGTTATCGTTACTCATTGTGCATTTATTCCTCTTGCTATTCTTTTTTATTGAGAATCTCTCCATTGCTGGGTAAGTAAGCATTTCACTGTTAGTCTACACCTGTTGTTAATGAAGCATGTGACAAATACAATTGTATTTGATTTGAGCCATTTTCCAGTAAGTGACTCAATTCCACCTCATCAAGCCAGTTTGTGTTCTTAATGGTAATGAATGAGAATTGTCTTGGCTAATATTGATCCCATTTCCTCTATGGAAATGTGAGTTCCTTGAAAGCCTAAGCAAGCGAGGGGGAGGTGAGGGGAGGCAAGGGGGGAGACAGCAAGAGCGTCAAGTTTGCCCCACACACTCAGGTTAATCAATGAGAGGCTGTCTGCGCTGCAGATGAAGGAGACTTGGAGATCAGGCCATAAGAGGGGCATAGAAATAGACATAGAAATAGAATTCTAGGTCTATGGGAATACAAGGTGTTTCAACATCTCTTGCTCCTATTTGAAGTGTCCCATCCATTCATTTACGTTAGTCATTGAGTGCTTTGTCTGATATAGCAGCATACTGTTTTCTTAGAGTTGTATTTTTTTTAAATCATATGAGTTTGTGTCCAAGTATCTTCCTGACTATCATGGGTCCGAGTACCCATAACACCCTCTGTTTCCCTCAGACATTTCTAAACCGGAGAAATGTGTCAAAAAGGTCAGCAGACACTGCAGACACTGTATAGTTTACTAAATGCCAGTGGATACAAGTCCAGCCGTGTTAAATGCCATAAGCCAACTTCGCCCATTTTGTTTCAAAAAAAATATTTGACCAATTATCTTTATTCAACCATCCATCAGACAGACACTGGGAGTCCTGGCAGGGCAGTATTGATTGCTTGTCCAGAGTGCCCAGAGTGTTTCTATGCACTGTTGGAGTGGTCCGTTATGAATGATTGAGAGGCACTCATCTTATTAGGGTGGATAGAGGCCTCTCTCTTCCACTAGGGTCAGATGCATCTGAAATGTCACCCTATTCCCTATACAATCCACTACTTTTGTCAAAATAAGTGCACTACATAGAATAGGGTGCCATTTTAGCCACAGCCTTTGCATTGACCAGAATATGAGGAGGAGTGTTCTTCTGAATGAAAAGGATTATCTAGTAGTGAATTACGTTCTTGCTCATTTACATGCTTTCCCTAAATTGCTTGGTTTACTATTTTATTTCAATAAATATTAGTGACTATTAGTAAATTATATCGGCTTCTTACAGTGCATGTTCATATTCCTTGTTGCAACACAATTTGAATTGAAGCGACACAGGGATTTTGTGAGATCAACACAGAGAGGAGCTGGGCTCATTTGCCTGCACTTCTCTGACTGAGCTCTGTGGAAATAGTTGTTTGTTTCTCAAGGAAGTCATCAGGCAGGATCAGTCCTCCAGTCGCGCTTATAGAATCCGATCTGTCTCATTCCACTATGGAAACCCAGTAGAAATCACAGGTCTTCATTAGAGGAGTAGCAACCCGCTACAGCTGTTGAAACAGTGGGAGGCAGTTGTAGTGTAGACGGTCATCTAAGGTCAGGGTTAATGTACCGGTTTGAGGATGGTAAGCTAGATCTGTCCACGTACCTGCAGCGTTGAACCTTTTTCTGCAGTGGGCTGAATAAGGGTCACACAGAGTGCTTCTTGGTAGTCTTAAAACAAGAAGTCACCTGCACCATGTCAGATATAGAGTTGAAATGTATTACATTTTGAGTTTGCATCCCAATATAACACTTTATATACATAATGGAATAAGGAAAAATATAAAAACCGTTTGACATAAACCCACACTATTTTTATGTGTTAAAAAAAGAAGAATGTTTATCCCTAGCTGTG
This sequence comes from Oncorhynchus masou masou, assembly GCF_036934945.1. NCBI lineage: Eukaryota > Metazoa > Chordata > Actinopteri > Salmoniformes > Salmonidae > Oncorhynchus > Oncorhynchus masou. Next base: position 19,089,400 of record NC_088218.1, read on the forward strand.
TGTTGCCGCTTTCCATGTTGTCTGTTGTCTGTAGCTTGTGAGGTGTGGAAACACTTTGTTGCTTTTATGAATTTTGTCTTGCTGCTTTTTGTTCTATGTTGCTCTGTCTATATGCTACGTCTTGCTTGTCCTATGTTGCTCTGTCTGTATGCTATATCTTGCTTGTTCTATGTTGCTATTGTCTATATTGTAATTGTTTTTAATAACCTGCCCAGGGACTGCGGTTGAAAATTAGCCGGCTGGCTAAAACCGGCACTTTTACTGAAACGTTGATTAATGTGCACTGTCCCTGTAAAAAAATAAAAATAAACTCAAACTAAACTAAATTAGGAAAAAATATGAATAACATTCCACCCATGAGGCCACTAGGTAATTTGACTGCAGGAAAGGTCTACACAGAAGAAATGGAGAAGATTCCCCATGTAATGAGGTTGTTCAGTTGGCACGATGTCCCATTTTAGTTAGGTCGAAATGATTGGGAACAAAGTGGCTGCCAGCTTAACTCTCTTTTTTTGTCACCATATACAGATGCAAGCATGGTTCGACTCTCATTTATAAGGGATCATAATATATGTCTATAAGCACACAGAGTATATAGGATTCGGCGTTAAATAGTTTTGGACTTTCACATTTTCAGCTTGTTTTATTTAGATTCCATCCCCTTTTAAAGATGACTGGCACTACCACGGTAAAGCAAGCCACTGAGGCTGCAGGGTAGCCTAGTGGTTAGAGTGTTGGACTAGTAACCAAAAGGTTGCATGTTCAAATCCTCCCAGCTGAATGACATCTGTCATTTTTCCCCTGAACAGGCAGTTCACCAACTCTTCCTAGGCTGTCATTGAAAATAAGGAATTGTTCTTACCTGACTTGCCTAGTAAAATATATATATATATTTTTAAAGCAAGCCCTTAGGCTCTGGTCAGCTTCAAGTGACTGGAGTTTCTTCTGTGCTGTAGAAATGAAACAAGTATACTGAACAAAAATATAAATGCAACACATAGCAATTTCAACTAGTTCGCAGTTCGCATAAGGAAATCAGTCAATTGAAATTAATTCGTTAGGCAACAGCTCTGGTGGACAATCCTACGGTCAGCAGGCCAATTGTACACCTGCAAAACTTGAGACATCTGTGGCATTGTGTTGTGTTACAAAACTTAACATTTTAGAGTGGCCTTTTATTGTCCCCAGCACAAGTTGCACCTGTGTAATGATCATGCTGTTTAATTAGCTTCTTGATATCCCACACCTGTCAGATGGATGGATTATCTTGGCAAAGGCTCACTATGTAAACAAATTTGTGCACAACATCTGAGAGAAATAAGCTTTTTGTGGGTATGGAAAATGTCTGAGATCTTTTATTTCAGCTCATGAAACATGGGACCAACACCTTACATGTTGCGTTTATATTTTTTTGTACAGTATATATGTAAATGCATGGAGTGTAGCCCGTCTGTAAGTCAACATCCATCCTGTTACAGAATATGCTGTTCGCCCAGGTCAATTACATGCCAAACGTGTGCATGTTGAAACAACGTGTGTGTGCACTGTTGTTTGCACAGTAAGATAAGCGGAACACTCAATTGTTTGATGACAGACTCTATTAACTGTTTACTGATACCCCGACCTTCCCAACCACTCTGTCCCTCGAACACGCACACACACACATGCACACGCACGCACGCGCACACACACACACACACACACGCGCACATACACACTGACGAGTAATCGGAGCACTTTGACATTCGCCCATTCATGTCAATAGGTCACTATGGAAGAATAGAAGGATGGAGCTAGAATGTCTGGATTGTGCGGAGACATATTGATGGGCCTGTCCTGTGGTTATGTAGAATCTTAATTGGACCAGTATTGTCACAGCAAAATAATCCTGCAGCAACAGGATTTGAACGGTTAGTCCATAATGTTGCTTGAACAGTGGTTAGGCTATTAGCTGGTCAAAATGGAGTAACATGAAAAGTGAAATACTCTTAATATAACTGTGTGTTAGTGCGGGTTTTCTGTGAATGTATGCATATCCAGCGGTGCAGGACAATTCTCAGCAACAAAAGAGTGATCAAATAAAGATCCTACATCTGTAATGGGGGTCTAAAATGCCCTCTTCCCAGAAAGACTGTGTAGGCAGCAGCTCTGGGAGTGTGTGTCCATCTCTCTGTACAGCTCTGGGAGTGTGTGTCCATCTCTCTGTACAGCTCTGGGAGTGTGTGTCCATCTCTCTGTACAGCTCTGGGAGTGTGTGTCCATCTCTCTGTACAGCTCTGGGAGTGTGTGTCCATCTCTCTGTACAGCTCTGAGAGTGTGTGTCCATCTCTCTGTACAGCTCTGAGAGTGTGTGTCCATCTCTCTGTACAGCTCTGGGTGTGTATCCATTTCTCCCCACACTCTCAGTGCCAGTTTAATTCATTTACAGCCTGTGCTGTGGTCTAATATCCATTACGGCTTGGAGTGTGTGTGTGTGTGAGTGCGTGTGTGTGAGTCTGTGTGAGTGCGTGTGCTCTCACGCTCGCGCGTGTGTCATGAAAAAAAACTTTGTTAGGATCTATTTCTGCTGACACATTAAAATATCGGTCGATGGTAGTCTGCCACCCGACAATAATCTCCTAATTACCTTTGAGGGTGGTGTGTGTGTCCCCTGCACCAAAAGGTCAACAGTCAGATGGTTCTTTAAATGGCAGTCACAGAGCCATTATTACCACTTCAGTGGTGCAGACTGACATTTCCCTTTCCTTAATTACCCCTAAGAGTTTTGGTCGAAATCAATATTTGTTGATCAGTATAGAGACAACATCTGACATACTCTGACTACTCAACGCCATTGCTCACCGTTGAGAAAATCCTGTTCAAGCAATTCAGTTTCTGTTCAGGCAAAATGTTAGCGGCTCAGTGTTGACTATGATATCTATCGTATAAAGTGTCTGTTCCCTTCTCCATCAGAATGTACAAGTGAATGATGCTTTGTGAAGCTTCATCTCCTCTGGCAGGCTCAACTCTTTTGCTACCCGCTCCTCATGAATCTCTAGCAGCTCGCCGTCAGGAATCTCTAAGTGAAAACAAGCAGCGCTCTGCATTTGACACATACAAGATGTTTACTTTGCCGTGTAGCTGCAGTTTTCAAGGTTTTAGTCTTGATCTCAATTCTCAAACTCCCCGTTGTACCTGTCGGGTGCCCAAAACGGTTCCCCTACTTTATTTGACTACGGGATAATGTAAAAAATACTGCAGTGCGGTGTGATCTGTATTAGAAAAAAAGTGATTCTATACACTACACTCTCATCTTTAGCCTATATTCCCTTTTTTGATTGGATGTTCGATAAGTTCATCTTTTTCAGAAAAAGAAACATACTACTTAAATGTAGCTATTTGTTACGTAGTGAAAGGAAGATACCGAGGTACGCATATTCAGGAGCTAGGGAGGCAATAGGATGAAAAATGTCTCTTATTCAGTACTAAAAATGAGATAGCCCACTGTGCTCTCAGCTCATTAGGATCACTGTTGAGAGAGAGCGTTATTAGAGTTTCCTATCTTCTAATGCTATTTTTAAATGTGAGAAATATGGTATTTTCTTCATTCTTTTCATCGCCCCATTTCCACCTTTTTCTCTCTCTCACATGGTCAAATAATTATAGCTCATTGCCACCTCCTAGCTCATCAGCGAGTGTTACATAGAGGGAGGGAAAGTGAAAGACGTGTGCCAGTCTCACTCTCTCTAACGCTCCCACTTCTCCCACTTCCCAGTTCTGTCATTACGGATTGGAGAGCACGGAGGAAAGGAGACAAGGAAAGGAGACATGGAAAGGAAGGAAGTATTGAAACGAATGTCTTTTTCTGTCTTTGCTGCTGCAGGAACTTCTACTACATCACCATGCTAAGGGACCCTGTCTCCCGCTACCTGAGCGAGTGGAAGCACGTGCAGCGGGGCGCCACCTGGAAGACAGCCCTGCACATGTGTGACGGCCGCTCTCCCACCCAGGACGAACTGCCCGCCTGCTACAGTGGCGACGACTGGACCGGGGTCACGCTGACCAACTTCATGGACTGCCCTTCCAACCTGGCCAACAACCGGCAGGTCCGCATGCTGGCCGACCTCAGCCTGGTGGGCTGCTACAACGTCTCCACCATCGGCACCGAACGGGACCGCGGCCGTGTCCTACTAGCCAGTGCCAAGAACAACCTCCGCAACATGGCCTTCTACGGCCTGACCGAGTTCCAGCGCAAGACGCAGTACCTGTTTGAGCGGACGTTCGGTCTGCGCTTCATCCAGGCTTTCACGCAGATTAACAGCACGCGGGCGGCCAGCGTGGGGGTGGGGGAGGGGGCTCTGCGGCGGCGCATCGAGGGGCTCAACGCCCTGGACGTGGAGCTGTACGAGTACGCCAAGGAGCTGTTCCTCCGGAGGTATCAGTACAGCCGCCAGACACAGCACCAGGAGCAGAGGCTGAGGAGGAGGCAGGAGAGGCAGGAGGAGAGGCAGGAGAGGCAGGAGGAGAGGCAGGAGAGGCAGGAGGAGAGGCAGCGGCTACACCAGCACACAGCCCCCATCTCCAAAGCCAGGAGGGAGGAGGAGGAGAGGGAGATAGAGGGGGTGGAAGGGGAGGAGGTGGGAGGTGTAGCCACCACAGAGGACTACAGCAGCCAGGTGGTGAGATGGTGAGGCCGCAACATCCATGAAAGGACTAGTACTTCCTGTCAGTCTCTCTCTCTCTCTCTCTCTCTCTCTCTCTCTCTCTCTCTCTCTCTCTCTCTCTCTCTCTCTCTCTCTCTCTCTCTCTCTCTCTCTCTCTCTCTCTCTCTCTCTCTCTCTCTCTCTCTCTCTCTCTGCCTTGGGCTGCCCAATGGTGTCTTAATCTTTCAAATAGATGTATTTATTATTACTATTTATCATTATGTTGTCAACTTTTGTTTCTCCTCTCATGCAGAGTTTATTGTGTGTGTTCATTTTCTAATGCTTGTCTGTTCTTCAAAGTAGGTGAACAACTCTAGTGTCAAATGGACATTCTACAAGATTTGATCAGAATCTCCATGGGACTGTACGTAAACAAAATAAGCGCCTCAGGATTCTTGAAAATAATGTGGTTCGCTTAGGGTTGCAAAGGGTGGGTATATTACTGGAAACTTTCGAAGTTTACCAGTAAACTACCAGGATTTTGGTAGCTTTCTTTTTATATTTTATCAGATGACATCTACTGGCCATTTTGGGTACTTCAGATTATCACAGGTGTCAGTAATTATCTGTGGCCCTCTATGTGGCCTTATCACATGTAAAATGTATAAAATAATCAAGTAAGATGATTTTAAAATAAGAAATTAAATGTAAAACTTGTAAAATATTATCCTAATATAAACCATCAATCAAAACCATTGGTGTTTAATATGAGGGTTTCAGCATTAAACACCTTTATATTTTTTTCACACGCTTTTATTTATTTGACTATGTCTTTGTTGTATTTTTTTTGGCGCCAATGTGGTGGTAGTTGTGAAAAAAAGTCAATAGTTGGAAGAGTTGCAGAGTTAGATGAAAATAATGCCATTCTTAATTAGATGCTTTTTTCATTAATTAGCCAATTTTCTCTTGAACCATATGATCTATCCACGAGAAACTCATGGACAATATGGACACAGATATTTAAAAAAAAATGTATTAATATATGAATTTAAACATTTTCAAAGTTATTTGATTAAATGACCAAAGTTACCAAAGATTACATTTTAATTACCAAAATTGCTGAAGATTCCATTAGCCTAGCTTTACAACATAGGACTTGCTCATGATTTCTAAAGTAAGATATGTAAGTAAATAACACAATCAATTATTCATTAACCACCCTCCCATACTTTGGTTATTTAAGACAGGACTTGTATTAGTTTACCTTGTAAGTTTACTTTCCAACTATGAGTTAGTATGTACAGTATGATGGTATTCAAGACATTCACCTGTAGGAAAGTTGTGCATTAAATGTACGCAGCATACCACTGATTTCCAAGCTTTCCAAAAGCTGTCCTTTTTTCTGCTTCCGTTCACATTGTGTGTTATTCATGACAAAGAGAAGTCTTGATGACATCCACTTCTCTTTGCACGCTTTCTCTGTCAAATTCACGAACGCACACACGCACACACACACACAGACACACACACAGACACACAGACACACAGACACACAGACACACACACACACTGTGTGATGGAACTCTGTTTAAGATGTTAGAAATAAATACCGGGGGGCACAATAGGCTGGCTGTCTGAACCAATTAGAACCTTCTTACATCATAGTGGTGTAGAGCAGCCGTTAACCATTAGTTGTGGTTACAGGCAGTTCAGGGTGAAATGAAGCGTTTAAAGTGCGATTGAGCTTGACTCCAACGCAGCACAATAAAGAGTAGGCTATCTGAATATCTTTCTCCTTCATCGGGGTACATAGTCACTTTGGGGATTTCTACATAATAGAGAGGCTGGTGTGATGTGATGAAGAGAGAACAGAACCAGTGATGTATGGAGGAGGAGGAGGAGGAGGGAGGGAGGGAAGGAGGAGAAAGTCAGTGTGTTCTTACCCCAAAATAGCCTCTCGTCAGCCCAGCTGCAGTTCTAATTGCTATCGCAGTAGGAGAGAGAAAGAGAGACTTATTGAGGTCAATAAATCTACAACCATCATTACTTCTTATCAAGTCAACCCAGTAACAGTGAGAGAAGTTGTTTTTCTCCATAACTACTACCATGCACTACTCTGAATAACACTGAATAAAGCAGTGTGATCCCAGTAGAAATCCATTGTTGCAAGAATTCAGACCAAAATGAACCTGTGTCAAGTCCACCGCTTCTCCAAATGGCACTTGTTCTAACCAGAGGAGCTCTTTCACGTTTACAATCATTAACATGAGCTGTGAAATGGTTTGTGAAGCATGGAGGGATATGACATATGGCATTCAGTAGAATCGTTTGGTGACATCATTTCTACAGAACAAGCTATCCAGTCACTCCTCTTATTTTCTGAAGATCTCTCACTGTTGATTGAAATGGGTCATTCCGGTGGTTCGGGGTTGACTAATTCACCTTCAATATACATTGAAATGAAATGCAGCCAGCCCCGAACCACACGGAGTCCTTATACGCAGTACACTTCTGTCATATTCAACATATTATGTAAAATTGATGTTTGGGAATCCAACTTTTTACATTTTTTTTATAGTAAAGTATCTGTGGTCTGTAGAGACGCCTGTAAAAACAAAAGATTTGTCGATTTACATTCCAGTTGAGTTATATGGGAAGGGCGGGTGCTGATCAAAAGACAAGCGGTTAATCGAGAAACGTGAAAATATGTGGATAGAAAGGGAGGTGTGCAGGAAGGAAGAGACAAACACTGTAAAGGGTTTTTACCAGACAGAAACGGTTCCTTCCTGGTTCCCAGTCAGTGTGAAACACAGCACCAATCTCTGTATGCCCCCCAAATGGTACACGATTCTCTATATGTGCACTACTTTTGATCCGGCTCTGGTCTAAAGTGGTGCACTATAGGGAATAGGGTGCCATTTGGGACACAGGCCCTGAGTAGCCTGGGAGGACACTGACTACAGAATAAACCACTGAGTTGGAATCGCATGCAGTGACCGTATACGTCCATGTGTACAAAAGTACATGCACATCTACGTTACACCATGTTGAGAGTAGTGAAGTATGATGTCATTGTCAAAAATCTGTACATCTGAACACTGCTGAATGACAGTAGATACTATGATAGGAGACCGCAGGCTCCTGTTGGCATACACCTGCACATTCTCAAAGGGGTCAAATGCATAACACAGATTCCAATGATTTGGGGAATTCATCAAAGGAGCTTCTCAACCATGTTTACTGGAAAGGTAGAGGAAGAGATTGAAAGGTTGACAAGAAACAATATCTAACAATCAATTGCAACAAGAGACAGGAGGAACTTGTTGCACGCATAGATAGCCCAACTCATTTATATTCATATTCAAGTTTCCATCCTAGCCTATCACTCCTCTTTATTGTTCTCATTGTGTTATGGTAGCAAGATACTATACTGAGGTATTTTTTTGCTGTCAGAGTTCACTCAAGTGTTTCTTTGCATTAGATACTTGCTTTCAGCTTTGAATCTGAAGTGAGATCTGGGCTCCCACAAGGTAGGGTGGACAGTGGACATTACCCCCCTTTGATGTGGGACTCAAATAGTACAGCCTCAAATAAACATTTAAGCACCACGAATCTGACACTAGTTTGTTGGCTATTTGATACTATCAAATGATGAAATGTGTTGAAATAATTCAATTGGATGAATAATGTATCACAGCAAAATAGCCTCCAGACGAAAAGCAGGATGATACAGTTTACTATCAGTTTCCTTATTAGGAAGTGGTTCTGTGATTCTCCATAATGTAAGATGTAAAACAGACAGAACATTAACAGCAGGACGTCTTTCCCCCAGCTGCTCCTTTCCCCCCAGCCGCTCCTTTTCCCCCCAGCCGCTCCTTTTCCCCAGCCGCTCCTTTTCCCCAGCCGCTCCTTTCCCCCCCAGCCGCTCCTTTCCCCCCAGCCGCTCCTTTTCCCCCAGCCGCTCCTTTTCCCCCCAGCCGCTCCTTTTCCCCCCAGCTGCTCCTTTTCCCCCAGCCGCTCCTTTTCCCCAGCCGCTCCTTTTCCCCAGCCGCTCCTTTTCCCCAGCCGCTCCTTTTCCCCAGCCGCTCCTTTTCCCCCAGCCGCTCCTTTTCCCCAGCCGCTCCTTTTCCCCAGCCGCTCCTTTTCCCCCGCCTTTTTCCCCCAGCCGCTCCTTTTCCCCCAGCCGCTCCTTTTCCCCCAGCCGCTCCTTTTCCCCCAGCCGCTCCTTTCCCCCCCAGCCGCTCCTTTCCCCCCCAGCCGCTCCTTTTCCCCCAGCCGCTCCTTTCCCCCCCCAGCCGCTCCTTTCCCCCCAGCCGCTCCTTTCCCCCCAGCCGCTCCTTTCCCCCCCCAGCCCTTTCCCCCAGCCAATCCTTTCCCCCCAGCCACTCCTTTCCCCCAGCCGCTCCTTTCCCCCCCAGCTCCTTTCCCCCCAGCCACTCCTTTCCCCCCAGCCACTCCTTTCCCCCCAGCCACTCCTTTTCCCCCCAGCCGCTCCTTTTCCCCCCCAGCCGCTCCTTTTCCCCCCAGCCGCTCCTTTCCCCCAGCCGCTCCTTTTCCCCCAGCCGCTCCTTTTCCCCCAGCCGCTCCTTTTCCCCCAGCCGCTCCTTTTCCCCCAGCTCCTTTTTCCTCCCCCCAGCCACTCCTTTTCCCCCAGCCGCTCCTTTTCCCCCTCCCACTCCTTTTCCCCCAGCCACTCCTTTTCCCCTCAGCCACTCCTTTCCCCCCAGCCGCTCCTTTCCCCCAGACGCTCCTTTTCCCCCGACGCTCCTTTTCCCCCAGCCGCTCCTTTCCCCCCCCCACTCCTTTCCCCCCCAGCTCCTTTCCCCCCAGCCACTCCTTTCCCCCCAGCCACTCCTTTCCCCCCCAGCCACTCCTTTTCCCCCAGCCGCTCCTTTTCCCCCAGCCGCTCCTTTCCCCCCAGCCGCTCCTTTCCCCCCAGCCGCTCCTTTTCCCCCAGCCGCTCCTTTCCCCCCAGCCGCTCCTTTTCCCCCAGCCGCTCCTTTCCCCCCCAGCTCCTTTCCCCCAGCCAATCCTTTCCCCCAGCCACTCCTTTCCCCCCAGCCGCTCCTTTTCCCCCCCAGCCGCTCCTTTTCCCCCCAGCCGCTCCTTTCCCCCAGCTCCTTTCCCCCAGCCAATCCTTTCCCCCCCCAGCTCCTTTCCCCCCAGCCACTCCTTTTCCCCCTCCCACTCCTTTTCCCCCAGCCACTCCTTTTCCCCCTCAGCCACTCCTTTCCCCCAGCCACTCCTTTCCCCCAGCCGCTCCTTTTCCCCCCAGCCGCTCCTTTTCCCCCCAGACGCTCCTTTCCCCCCCCCACTCCTTTCCCCCCAGCCGCTCCTTTTCCCCCCCCAGCCGCTCCTTTCCCCCCAGCCCACTCCTTTCCCCCCCCCCCAGCCACTCCTTTCCCCCCCCAGCCGCTCCTTTTCCCCCTCCCACTCCTTTTCCCCCAGCCACTCCTTTTCCCCCAGCCACTCCTTTCCCCCCCAGCCACTCCTTTCCCCCCAGCCGCTCCTTTCCCCCCAGCCGCTCCTTTTCCCCCCCAGCTCCTTTCCCCCAGCCAATCCTTTCCCCCCCCAGCCACTCCTTCCCCCCAGCCGCTCCTTTTCCCCCAGCCGCTCCTTTCCCCCTCCCACTCCTTTCCCCCCAGCCGCTCCTTTCCCCCTCCCACTCCCCCCCAGCCACTCCTTTTCCCCCAGCCACTCCTTTCCCCCAGCCGCTCCTTTTCCCCCCAGACGCTCCTTTTCCCCCGACGCTCCTTTCCCCCCAGCCGCTCCTTTCCCCCCCCGCTCCTTTCCCCCCAGCCGCTCCTTTTCCCCCCCCCACTCCTTTCCCCCCCAGCTCCTTTCCCCCCAGCCAATCCTTTCCCCCCCAGCCGCCTTTTCCCCCAGCCGCTCCTTTCCCCCCCAGCCGCTCCTTTCCCCCCCCCAGCCGCTCCTTTTCCCCCCAGCCGCTCCTTTTCCCCCTCCCACTCCTTTTCCCCCAGCCGCTCCTTTTCCCCCCAGCCGCTCCTTTTCCCCCCAGCCACTCCTTTTCCCTCAGCCACTCCTTTCCCCCCCAGCCACTCCTTTCCCCCAGCCGCTCCTTTCCCCCCAGACGCTCCTTTCCCCCCTCCCACTCCTTTCCCCCCAGCCGCTCCTTTTCCCCCTCCCACTCCTTTCCCCCCAGCCGCTCCTTTCCCCCAGCCAATCCTTTCCCCCCTTTCCCCCAGCCGCTCCTTTCCCCCCCCCCCAGCCGCTCCTTTCCCCCCCCAGCCGCTCCTTTTCCCCCAGCCGCTCCTTTTCCCCCAGCTGCTCCTTTTCCCCCCAGCCGCTCCTTTCCCCCTCCCACTCCTTTTCCCCCAGCCACTCCTTTTCCTCTCAGCCACCCTTTCCCCCAGCCACTCCTTTCCCCCCAGCCGCTCCTTTCCCCCCAGACGCTCCTTTTCCCCCTCCCACTCCTTTTCCCCCAGCCGCTCCTTTTCCCCCTCCCACTCCTTTTCCCCCAGCTCCTTTCCCCCAGCCAATCCTTTCCCCCCCCCGCTCCTTTCCCCCCCCAGCCGCTCCTTTCCCCCAGCCGCTCCTTTTCCCCCCAGCCGCTCCTTTTCCCCCAGCTGCTCCTTTTCCCCCAGCTGCTCCTTTCCCCCAGCCGCTCCTTTTCCCCCAGCCGCTCCTTTTCCCCCAGCCGCTCCTTTTCCCCCCCAGCCGCTCCTTTTCCCCCAGCCGCTCCTTTCCCCCAGCCGCTCCTTTCCCCCAGCCGCTCCTTTCCCCCCCCGCTCCTTTCCCCCAGCCAATCCTTCCCCCCCAGCCGCTCCTTTCCCCCAGCCGCTCCTTTTCCCCCAGCCGCTCCTTTCCCCCCAGCCGCTCCTTTTCCCCCAGCCGCTCCTTTTCCCCCAGACGCTCCTTTTCCCCCGACGCTCCTTTTCCCCCCAGACGCTCCTTTTCCCCCAGCCGCTCCTTTTCCCCCAGCCGCTCCTTTTCCCCCAGCCGCTCCTTTTCCCCCAGCCGCTCCTTTCCCCCCAGCTCCTTTCCCCCAGCCAATCCTTCCCCCCCCAGCCACTCCTTTCCCCCAGCCGCTCCTTTTCCCCCAGCCGCTCCTTTTCCCCCTCCCGCTCCTTTTCCCCCTCCCACTCCTTTCCCCCCCAGCCACTCCTTTTCCCCCAGACGCTCCTTTTCCCCCGACGCTCCTTTTCCTCCCAGACGCTCCTTTTCCCCCGACGCTCCTTTTCCCCAGACGCTCCTTTTCCCCCCAGCCAATGAGTTCCTTATTCCTTGACTCTCATCTCATTGTTGCTTGTGTTAAGTAGGGGAGAAATAAATACCTGACAACACTGGGTATAGAAGTGAAAACATTTGGTTTCGGAATCATATTGGCATGTTTCTGGTCCTGGGCCAAATGTATCATGTTCTTGTTTCTCTCAAGTCATACCAGAACAATGCATCAAATACCCACTGAACTCTGAGACAGATATTGGATGGTTAAATGTTGATTGTTAAATGTTTATTTATAATGAAGTGATATGGAAATATCAATTAGAGTATACAGTATATATAAAGTCACCCTTTATAGGTATCTAATATTTTTATAGAAACCACATCAATGTTGTAAACCTCATACTGGCATATAATAAAATCTGATAAAAGGTTTTCTATTTACAGGATCACAGTACAGTATACACAGTATTGTAGGACAATATATTGCCATGGTAGTAATGTCAGAATGAAGTAGAACACTGTATTATATTTCCTGTCTATGGATGTCCATATCCGTGGCTACTGTCCTTTCGGCGGAAGCTGTGTTACTGGGCTTACTGACGACAGCCTGGCTGAGTTTGAGGTGAGTCCTGAACCTGGTCCACCAGGGGCCCCAGTGGAACACACTGAGGAAGGCCTGCTTGAACTTGTCCCCGGCCAGGGTGTACAGAGCCAGGTTAAAGAAGGTGTTGAGTCCCGCTATGGGCCTGGATATGATATAAGCGGCGTGGACCCAGTGCTCCACCATACATGACAACCCAGGCTTCATCCTGGTGTCTATTCTTAGGATCCTCAGGACGTGGTACGGCAGGAAGCATACCACGAACACCACCAGGATCAGTATGGTAAGGCGGCGTGCCCGCACCCGGCAAGGGCTGTGGGTGTGGGGCCCCTTGGCTAGTTCCCGGGCGATACCGGCGTAACACAACACAACCACCACCAGGGGCAGCAGGTAGCCCAGCACGGTCAGCAGCCAGCCGTACCACCCCACTAAAGCCGGGTCGCCGCTAGCAAAGTCCAAACACTGGGTCTTGTTGTTTTTATTCTCCATGGTGATCATGGTGAGCATGGGCACAATCTCCGCCCCGGCTATAGCCCAGACTGCGGCGCACGCCAAGATACCCCACCTCTTCTGCTGCACCTGCGCCGTCCTCAGAGGTTTCGTCAAGACTACATATCGAAACACAGCCAAACAGGTGAGAAACAGTATACTACCATATAGGTTAAAGTGGAACCCGAAACGCACAAAGCGACACATGAAGTTGCCCAGGGTCCAGGATTCACCGTTGGTGTAGTAGTAGACCAGGAAAGGCAGACTCAGAACATACAGAAGATCCGTCAATGCCAGGTTGACCATGATGATACAGCTAGACTTCCAGGGTCGTAGCTTGGCCAAGTAGATGGCGATGGAGGTGATGTTACCCAGCAGTCCCACAGCGAAAATTACACTGTACATGATAGGCAGGTAGTAGAGTTTCATCAGGCTGTCCACGTTGGTGCAGTTATGGTCGGATTTGTTCCTGCTGTAGATGACGCTAGACATGACCGTGCTGTGAGTGTTGTTATCGGCCTAGAAGAGGAACCTAAACAGAGACAGTGTTATATAATTATATACGTATATAATGAGCTCCAAAAGTAATGGGACAGTGACAAATTTGTTGTTGCTTTAGCTCTGTACTCCAGCACTTTGGATTTGAAATTATGCAATGACTACAAGGTTAAAGTGCAGACTGTCAGCTTTAGTTTGAGGGTATTTTCATCCATATCGGGTGAACCGTTTTGAAATGAGCTTTTTGTACATATAGTGGGGCAAAAAAAGTATTTAGTCAGCCACCAATTGTGCAAGTTCTCCCACTTAAAAAGATGAAAGAGGCCTGTAATTTTCATCATAGGTACAAAATGAGAAAAAAAATCCAGAAAATCACATTGTAGGATTTTTAATTAATTTATTTGCAAATTATGGTGGAAAATAAGTATTTGACCCCACTGGGTGAGTGTCCATAACCATATCCAGTCCCTAAAGTTGGTCCTGTTAAAGGAAACATTAACAAGACCCTCTTGCATGATGCTAGTCTAGTTACGGTTAATGTGTCCTACAGCATATCTAATGTTCTGGCAGCATTCCAGGCTCATTGGAGCAGTAATGGTAGAACATACACATGGTTGCAGACACTTATTGAGGATTTCATTTCTGGTTACAAGGGCAGACTTGCTATCCAAGCCACACACACGTACAAAGCGAGACTTAATCGTGGCTTTGACCAGCCTTTTTGGGGTTGGTAACTCCATGTCTAACACATATCAGCTGGCTAAACAAACACAATATACTGCATGATCTCCACCTGGGTAAGGCGCCGCACCATGCGCTGAACGACCTCATTGTTTCACTTGAACTAGAGAAATGGTTCAAGTCAGACAATATTCAGAATATTTAATATGCAGAACTGTTAGCCACCATTGATGCACAATTCTAGAGGATATTTTGGCTGTATTTGTTTTTATATGACCTTCCCTTTTATTTTTCTGGACCCAACATTTCCAACTCGAGCTCCATCCGCCCTTCGTGAGTGGTTGTTAGAGACCAATTCATAAAAATGGGATCACTTTGCTGGCTATTGTTGTGTGAAGGGTACTGATCCGTTCTTAACAACTCGGTCTTGTTGTCATGCGACTGTAATAAATATGTCATTTGCACCTGTAATACATTACCACCGGTAACTTTTGATGATACTAAACTGATGAGAGTGCGATCATCGCACGCTATTCTGATGCTATCCAAGTGTCTCATACCCAGTGGCGTGTGATAAGTGAGATGAATTCTTTCTCCTACGGGGGGCTGACCTGTCCAGCTAACCACACTTTCTGCTTGAAAATGACTGAAGATTTCACAATGGGACAGCTGAATATTCTCGGACGGGTATCCATGTACACTGACATTGCACCCTGGTGGGAGGATACCTTCTATGAGAAGAGCACCAGGTCTCTGATGGAACCCACGGCCATGGTACAGGAGCTTCTGTAGGATACCTGCTGCCATCTTGCACGCTCCCAGGTCGAAGTCAACCTGGTCAAGAAGACGTCAACTATCCCGACTAGTGTCTCCATTGCCTCAGCCAAATACGCATACACAGGGTGGGACTGGGTGTACCGCGCGTTCCGTCTTGGCAAACCTGCTTGTGGTAACTATAACTTTAACACAGGGTTGCTTTTGCAGATATTGGATCACCTATCTTCGTGAGACCACTTCTCCTTCTTTCGTTATGGCACCTCTGGTTCTTTCCTGGCCCAGAGGTGCCAAACAGGAGATTATTGTAGTCGAAAATAGAGAGAGTAAACTAATGTGAACGATGATGAAGGCCAGTGATGAAGACGCGTCTAGCGACTTGCTGGCGCCGAGGACCAGGATGATGACTCAATCACGATTTATGCCATTGTTTGAATGGCAGACCATCAGTGGGCTATCACATGGGTCAAACACCTTATCTGTGGTAATCTCGAGGAAGAGACATTACCACAGAAATCCTAGGGTCGCTGAAGGCAGGAGAGGTGAAGACTGATTAAACTTGAAATGAATGTTATTGTGTGAATTAAATGATCATGTTTGGATTGTTTCAAGAGTTCACAAAGAGCTATGAATTATGATTTATTTTATTGTACTGTAAGTGCTACGGATTTGTTGTTACAGAGACACTGTGTTATTCTGTTGGTTGGACGGCGGATAGTTCAAAAAGCACCGACACGGGCGTGCTCTTATCACACAGTGTTGAGATGTGGTGATTAGAGAAGTGTCATACCTTTTGTTTAGATTTTTTGGGGCCTTGCAAAGTGATGTTAATTAGATGATGGGAGATACTGGGATTTGCCATTTTTGGAAGAAAAAAGATGGGGTTAAACGTTGATCATGGAGTCATCTGTAAACTGATCTCCTGATGTACGTTTGTATGTCATAGTAGTGAATTTTCTATGCCGTTAAAGACTTAGGATATTTTGTATTATTTTTATTGTGAAGATTTCTGGTATGTACCATTTACTAATTGTAATCCTATTGCGTAACTGGAATAAATCGGATTACTTTTAAATGGATACAATCCGTAGTCCTCACATTTCTGAGTAATATTCCTTGAATTATTATTATTATACTACTACTATAACTATTACTATTCCTGCTACTACTGCTACTACTACTGCTACTGCTACTACTACTGCTACTGCTGATGATGCTGCTGCTACTACTACTACTACTACTACTACTACTACTGCTACTACTACTACTCCTGCAACTGCTACTACTACTACTCCTGCTACTGCTACTACTACTGCTACTGCTGATGATGCTACTACTACTACTACTACTACTACTACTGCTGCTGCTACTACTACTACTGCTACTACTACTACTCCTGCTACTGCTACTACTACTGCTACTGCTACTACTACTACTACTGTTACTACTACTGCTGATGCTACTACTACTGCTACCACTACTGCTACTGCTGATGCTACTACTACTGCTGCTGCTACTACTCCTGCTGCTGCTACTACTACTACTGCTACTACTACTACTACTACTGCTACTACTCCTGCTACTACTACTACTACTACTACTACTGCTACTACTACTGTTACTCCTGCTACTACTACTGATACTACTACTACTACTACTACTACTACAGTACTATTACTATTTCTAATACAGTCACTTACCCTCAATTTTCAACACTAGCCTCTAACAATTTCAACTTCTAAACATCTTCTATTAACATAAAAAATTACCCTTTCTACTTCCCTCTGCTCTCATTATCACAAAACGTGTGAGACAGTCTCAGGTTTTCTGGCAGCATAAATAAACAACAAAAAATCCACACCATGACATTGCAAATTTTACACCTCAGGTCTAATTATTTTTTTCTCATCTTGTTCCTTACTTTTCACTCTGCACTTCATGTATTCTTCATTTTAGAAAATACTGTAACAGGTGAAGCCACCTAGTAGGTATGATCAACGCTATACTAGAATTAAAAAAATTATACTTAGAGTTTCTTTGTACTGAACACATTGAGTCAGAAGCCCCGTTGATAACTGGTTATAAAATGTGTCCTTTGTCCTGGTCTTGTCCACATTCTGATTGTGCCCACATTTTTAGACAGGTGTAGATGATTAAAATACGCATTGTGATCTGTCCGTGATCAGATCTTCCTGACCACCTCCGGAGGTAGACAGGGACCCAGTGTGTTTGGATATTATCAATCAAGTATAAACCGATTTTCATTTAAATCATCACTATACCGGTCTCTAAATTTGACAGGAAACACCATGTCTTAAAATAAATACATTCATATTATTTTGAAAGAATATCTGTCAAATAATCTGCATACTGGGAGGCACAAGGGAATCTAGTCACAATGCAGGCAAAATACACATTTTAATACCATTTGTAGATGCCATGGCTACAATGTGGGCACAATACGTGTGGCAAATATCAGGACAGAAGTCACATGTTAGCATCAGGTATAAGCAAGGCTAGAGATACAGTCAGTGATATGGCAACTTACAGTTAGTCAGTCAGTCAGACAGTGCTGCTCCCTCAGTCATCGGTATCCTCTCTGAGATTTACCTCCTCCTCTCTCTTATACATCAACCACCTCTGGTCCCTCCTTTCAGCTACATTAACCTCCTACAGCACTGTCTGGCCCCCACCATGGGAAAACACAAGCATGTCACGCACTGTGCCTTTGTTGGGTGTTACCTCATTGACTTCTGCATCGAAACCCTTATTCACAAAGAATTCCGATCCTATTTCTGTATTTGACATGAATGTATTGAAAATATACGAGAAGTACAGTACTACTTCCTCTTCACTATGGGTACAGTACCACATTCCTGTGCAGCAGTTAAATAAAGGGAGGAATAACATGGAGTACATTAAGCAGCGTTATTCCCCCTCAGTGCTGGGGGTTTAGTGGCTTAGTATTGCTGTGCTATGATGTCACATGTCCTACATTTAGCATCAGCCGGCAGGTTGACACAATGAGGGAAAAAAGTATTTGATCCGCTGCTGACTTCGTACGTTTGCCCACTGACAAAGAAATTATCAGTCTATAATTTTAATGGTAGGTTTATTTGAACAGTGAGAAACAGAATAACAACAAAGAAATCCAGAATAACGCATGTCAAAAATGTTACCTAAATGTACATAGTTCACCTACATTTCATCTCTAGGACAGACATAGAGATTTCCAATTCTGCGTTACCAGGGGTGTAAAGTACATCAGTAAAAATACTTAAAAGTACAATTTAAGTAGTTTTTGGGGTATCTGTACTTTACTATTTATATTTTTGATAACTTTTACTTCACTACATTCCTAAAGAAAATAATATACTTTTTACTCCATACATTTTCCCTGACACCCGAAATTACTCATTACATTTTGAATGCTTAGCATGACAGGAAAATGGTCCAGTTCATGCACTTATCAGGAGAACATCCCTGGTCATCCCTACTGTCTCTGATCTGGCGGACTCACAAAACACAAATGCTTTGTTTGTAAATTATTTCTGAGTGTTGGAGAGTGCCACTGGCTATCCCTAAATAAAACAAAGAGAATTGTGCGGTCTGGATTGCTTAATATAAGGAATTTGAAAGGATTTATACTTTTGATACAGAAGTGTATTTTAGCAATTACATTTAATTTTTGATACTTAAGTATATTTAAATCCAAATACTTTTAGACTTTTTCTCAAGTATTATTTTACTGGGTGACTTTCACTTTTATTTTAGTCATTTTCTATTAAGGTATGACAATTGGGTACCTTTTCCACCATTGTGGGTTAATGAGATTAACCTACTGTATGTCAAACCTACTGTGGAAATCTACTGGGACCTACAGCGTTGGCATGACACATACTGTAGTGTACATAGTGTATGCATAATGCAGGGCAGTTGTTTAAACCTGCCAATGAGTAGGTTTGTTTTTACTACACCAACTGGCTCACACCTCGATTTAATTTCCTGATATACCATATCTTCGACCTGAATCTAGTTCTAGTAAAACACGCGTGCTATGCACAGACAAATGTTTAAACTAAACCAGCCATAAAAATGGCGACAACTGTTTCTCCAAATTCAAAACAACGATAACAGGAGTTTTTGAACAAATGTTTATTTTACAAAAAAGCTAGCTAAATACACGTTGTGGGTTACTCTATAATGAGGGAAACTAACATACTGATGTGGTCTTCACTGAAGCAAAGTAGATGTTTTTATTGTACAGAAAATCACCTGAGATCAGAAAGAGGCAAAAAGAAACTCACAACACAATCAACCAATAAGAGTCCACATTTGAGTTGTCATGTGACACCCCCTCTATTCCTGAAATGGAACGACTACCCAGAGGAGATGGTGGTAGTCCGGGCAGACAGAGGGCATCATGGGGAATCATGACTGGGCAGCGAGGGTCTAGAGTTTGGGCATCTTGGCAGCATTGAGGCGCATGGATACGCAGGAGGAGCCAGCGGCGTAACGCATCTCCCTCAGCATCCCGCTCCATTCCTTCTTGTCCTCCTCGTACCTAACACAGGGAACAGGAAGATACAGTGATGAGGAACAGAACAAAGCAAGACGTAGTTGACTGTTTGTACAGTACCACTGACCAAGTAGGGCGCTCTCATTTTTTTTTTCATTTAGCTTCAACTTTATTTCTTATCCTACATTTATATAACAAATTATTATGGAAATGTAAGCCATCTAAAATAATGAACCCACAACTAAACTAACAGGGCGGAACAATGCAAACTTCTGTTAGCTCACTGAGTTAATGCCTAGGCTTTAGCACAATGGGCTAACACAGTCCTGTTGAATGCATGAAGAAGACCTGGGTTTGAAACCCAGTTGATTACATAACATTCAAAGAGGGTACTTACTGCCAAACATCAGTAATCTCTGCGGGGACCACCTCCTTGTTGTCATTCTGGATGAAGGTGAAGCCCCCCACGGCGTACAGGGCCCCCTCATTGCTCAGCAGGTTCACTGAGCTCCTCTCCTGGGGAAAGTCTGTGAACGCCTCCCATCTGCAAAACAAGGTGATTCGGGATAGCGTCAGGGGGACTCTTTCCAATTAAGGCCATCCTGACTCAAGATGACTAATAACGTTCAACATCCAGAACCAGCAAATGGTATTGTTATGGTGAATGATATTAAAAGGTGTAACAAGTTCTTAAACTGATTTATCACCAAAGTAAATGCTACATACTTGTTTGTTCCAAAGTCGTAGACTTCAGATGCAGCAGTGAGGCCTTCCTCGTTGACTCCACCAGCCACCACGATCTTTCCATTGTGAACGACGGCTCCGAACATGGCTCTGGCTGTCTTCATGGCAGCCAGCTCCCTCCACTCTGACTGCTTGTGGTTGTATACAAACATCTTGTTCAGGGCTTTGCTGTGCGGGAGAATGATAGACAGGGTTGTCAGATCTCAGGAAATGCCCTTCTGGCAGCAGTATAGAAAGACTGTGATGGATTTGCAGTTACGGTTTGGATTCTATAAATCAGACAACATGTATTACAATACAGGCTCACATGCAGTGGAGGGTGGTGAGAGGAGGACGGCTCATAGTAACGGCTGGAATGGAGTCAATGGAATAGTATCAAACACATTTTTATTTATTTATTTATTTTACCTTTATTTTACTAGGCAAGTCAGTTAAAGAACAAATTCTTAACTGAATTCTTATTTTTCAATGACAGCCTAGGAACAGTGGGTTAACTGCCTGAACAGGGGCAGAATGACAGATTTGTACCTTGTCAGCTCTGGGATTTGAACTTGCAACCATCCGGTTACTAGTCCAACGCTCTAACCACTAGGCTACCCTGCCGCCCCAGACATGGCTTCCATGTGTTTGATACCATTGCATTCACTCCATTCCAGGCATTATTATGAGCCGTCCTCCCCTCAGCAACCTCCACTGCTCACATGTAACCCAAAGAATACATTATTTTCACTACGGTCACGTAATCTAAGATCTAACATGAACAGTTCTTAGAATGATAGACTACAAACAGCTGCAGCTTACACCATATCTTTAGCACGACTCACGCACGCACGCACGCACGCACGCACGCACACACACACACACACACACACACACACACACACACACACACACACACACACACACACACACACACACACACTTGATTTTCAATTGTTGTGGGGACCTGAAATTGATTTTCATTCAAACTTATATTTTCCCTAACCTAACTCCTAAACCTAACCCTATCGCCTAACCCTAATTGTAAACCCAAACCCTAAACATAACCCCTAAGCTTAAAATAGCCATTATCTTCGTGGAGACATGGGAAATGTCTCCACAAGAGAGAATTTTCCTTGTTTTACTATCCTTGTGGGGACCTGAATTCCCCCAAAGAACAAGAACAAGACCACACACACACACACACACACACACACACACACACACACACACACACACACACACACACACACACACACACACACACACACACACACACACACACACACACACACACACACACACACACACACACATACTTGTCATCAGTCTTTCCTCCAATGCAGTACACCAGACCCTTATGGGAGACCACAGAATGTCCGTGGATCTTCAGGGGAAGCTTTTTGGTCTCACTCCACTTCATCTTCCTGGGGAAAGCCATTACAGAACAGGAGGGTCAAAACACACACTTCAAATGGTAAAGAGCTGAGTCGTCCTATATGTTTCTACTGTACTGTGTGAATGAGACGTTGAATGCTATTCCACTCACTGGACATCATAGCACATCACAGAGTCCAAACATTCGTTGCTCTGGAGGTCTTTTCCAGCAATAGCGAACAGCAGGTTCTCACACTCTCCCATGTTGAAAAGGGCTCTAGGGGAAGGCATGGGGGGCAGAGCTACCCAGTCAGCTGCAAGAGTGTCCAACTGAAATACACAGGGTTGAATAAATTAATGAATGATTGATTGATGGAATGACTGCATTAATCTATTACAAATAAGTATTGTGAATAAAGAGAGTGTTTTGTGCTATTGACATCATCAGTTATTCTAACATCAAACAAAGACTTTTGTCGATGTAACTTAGTGAGCTAACGTAGATTCCGAAAGGGAAATATTACCAATAGAAGATTTGAAACCATAAATAGAAGTGACCCAAACTCTAAATGAACAATGATTGGTTACCTGATAGAAGTAGCACTGTAGGGGAGCGTCCTTGTCCTCCTCGTCCACAAACAGTCCTCCGATGAGGTAGAGCTGGTTCTTCTGTGACGCCAGGCTGACATGGTTCCGGGGGATCTGTTCCGACATGGCCGCCAGGAAACACTCGTTCTCGTTGACGTCGTACGCCACCGCTGCCGTGTCGTTGATCATCAGGATCAGGTCGCGGACGTACATGCCGTGGCGACGGTTATCGTTCAGGAAACCTGGGAAAACCTCCTCTGTCTCGCCACCCTCAGCATCCGCCCCCTTATCCCCAGCTACCTTCTCCTTCTTCTCTGGGAGTTTCCCCTGGAACGCGTCTTTGATCATCTGGACCTTCTTCAGGAGTTCTGGGTCGGCCTTGATGATCTCGTCTGTCTCCACTTTGTCGTGGAAGTATTTCTCGGGCATGAGGCGGAAGCGGATGCACTCAAAGGCGTCACCCAGTACCTGGACACGTTTGTCTTTGTCGTTGTGGACCCATTTCATGAGGGCTTCGAACACCATCTCCTCCTTCTCCACATTGAGCGAGTCGCCACCGATGACAGCGAACAGTTCATGAGCGGCCAGCTGGAGGAACTCCTCGTCTTTAGAGAGGATATCGAAGCGGTCTGCGATGTAGTCACGGGCGGACACCGCCAACCTGGGCACGTTGAGGACCAGACCCATCCTGAAGATTGCCAGACAGTTGGTCACGGAGAGCTTCTTCTGAAGATAGTTAACACACACGGTGAAGACTGAAGGTATCTGGAAACGATTGGCTACGGCAAATATGTCCTGCACATTTTCGTCAGTGAGGTCGATCTCGGCCGAGTACAGATACATGATTATCATGTCCAAGATTGCGGGATTGACATCGTCCAGGATCACCTCCTTGTTGGCCTTCACCTCCTTGCCATCCTCGGAAAAGAATATCTCTCTGAAGTATGGGCTGCAGGCAGCCATGATGAGTTTATGGCAGGGGAAGCTCCGATCGCCCACTTTCAGAGTGCAGTCCACAAACTTGTTCTCGTTCAGCAGCTCCTTGAGGCCATCCTGGAGCAAGGTGCTCTGGAAGAGGCGCAGCTCCTCCTTCATGGCTTTGGGGTCCATGGTGTTGGGAAATCGGTGGCTTGCAGAGGGGAAGAAATGGTGGCCACAGGTCCTCTTGGCACCCAGTCCAGGCTAGAAAAGGCTGAGCAGAGAAAAGGATCCCAGCTTGAAGCCCCCACTGCCTACTGCAATTTAATACTTTCCCCTCTAAATATAGCTGCCTGCCTGCCTCAGTCAGTAGGAATCTCAGCTCTGCCAAATCTGAATGCGGAGACCGACTCATACAGCTGTCACAGACTGAAAGAAGCAACTGGGGTGTTCCGGGCTATAGTCCACTACCATGATTCAGCCTCAACACTGTCATTGGTTTAGTAGTGGCTAAAGAGGGATAATGCTGTCAAAGCTACTGGTTATTAACCCAATATTGGTAGTTTAGACTAGTGTCTCCACCCTGTATCTCATTCCCATTCATTCATTTCCAAACAACCATTCAAGCTAGGGTAATACCTCTCAATTAAACTATTTAAAGTGGATTCTAGGATATTATGTCCCTATGCCACTGTGGAAAATATAATGTACTATCGTTTTAATTGAATTTAGCCCTAAGACTGACTAGGATTGGATTCTAATGAGCACGGTTGAGAAAAGTTGAGGAGGGCTGAGCAGCAGCAGCTGATAGACAGGCCTCTCCACCTATCAACATTCCTCCTAATTTTCTCTTCATTGTTCTGGGGGGGGGGGTCATAGGACTGCTGACACGGGCGAGGCATTCAACTTCAAGCCCTGAAAATAGACACTTTTTCCTGAATTATACTGTACTCTCAGAGTAGGCTTTCATCTCTGTTTAAACTGAGGTGGCTAAAGATAAAATATTTGGCAGGTAAACTTAGCTTGATTATATGTCAAAGTGTTTGGAGATGGGTGGCAATGTGGACACTGTAGTTGAGGACACTAAAGATAGACCATTTGGACAGGAGTGGAGTGTCTCACACGTAATATAAATATAGTATAGTGCACAGACAGCAGTGTCACCTCGCCAATATCAGAAATGGATACCTAATCGATTGCGGTGGCTACAGGAAGAGGTTCCTAAATTCATAGAAAGTGAGATTTAGAGAAGACTTTCAAAGTACATTAATCTCGTTTGTACTGATGAAAATATTAAGTTCAATTTAGTTGAGTTAAATTCACAGACGTTTATTTACTCTCTAAGCAAAGTCATTTTCTCAGAGCATGATACATCTCAAAACGATCCTCTATCTATCAAATAGATTGTCAGAACAAATGGTCATAGTGAAAACAAAATAAGTAGCAACATGTAGTAGTAGCAACTGTAGTAGCAACATGTGCACATATTATATTATTAAAGTTATATAGGCATTATATTTGTGTTAAGTTACAATCTGAATCAAGTGAGCTACCAATGGAACAGCTGGGGGTTCCTGATGAGAGAATTGAGAACCACTGACTGATTTAGTCAACCGTTCTTAATGGACACAAGGCCATATGTGAGTCTTTCACAAGACACTACACTGGCCATAGACATATAAATGACTTAACAGCATAACACAACAGATTACATAAACTGGAATGATGACACTCACTCACGGCTGCACAAAAAGAGCTAAGAGCAAAACACGCCAAAAAATACTCTAATGAGCCGGCAAACCTACATTTTAATTATCACTAAAAGAGCAATTACCGCTTTTTGTGAACTGTAGAGAAAAATTGAAGAACTCAAAGGGTTCTTTGAGTCATCATGGTTCCACAGAGAACCATCACCTTTCCCAAAGAACCCTTGACGAACCCTAGCTTCTAGTGTGCATCAGGCAAGGCAACTTTTCACCAGTAGAGGACACCATACATCTACAGTATAATCCACATGAACCAAATAAAAGGCAACAATTGTCATGTAGAAAACTGTACGGTAATGTACTTGTATGATAAACATAGCAAATTCAGACAAACATAAAACAAAATCACATTTTTATTCATAAAAATCTTTGTAAAAAAACCACATTCAAATGCACAAAACTATCCCTAGACATGAACGGTAGGGCACCGTTGTCATTTCCTAGCATGGTTTGGTGACAGCACAGTGAGTTGATACAGGGTTGGTTCTTCTTGGAAATAAAATGAGTTGCTCATAGTTTCTGTAAACGTGTTAATACTGGGTCACAAGCTAGATGAATAGCATTATTGCAGGAACACGTTATGACACCAATGTTGTTATTTCACAGTTTGAACAATGCAGATATTACAATTCCGTTAGCAATATAAAATCAGTGATCAGCATAAAAGAGTTATGATATGATGCGGGATATGTACATTACATACTGATGCTGTCAAAAAATGCTGTCAAAAAATCTATAGACCATACTGATTTGCCACTTGAAGCACGTACAGTTAAAGTCGGAAGTTTAGGTTGGAGTCATTAAAACTTGTTTTTCAACCACTCCACACATTTCTTGTTCACAAACTATAGTTTTGGCAAGTTGGTTAGGACATCTACTTTGTGCATAACAAAAGTCATTTTTCCAACAATTGTTTACAGACAGATTATTTCACTTATAATTCGCTGCATCACAATTCCAGTGGGTCAGAGGTTTACATACACTAAGTTGACTGTGCCTTTAAACAGAATTGTGTCATGGCTTTAGAAGCTTCCAATAGGCTAATTGACATAAGTTGAGTCAATTTGAGGTGTACCTGTGGATGTATTTCAAGGCCTACCTTCAAACTAAGTGCCTCTTTGCTTGACATCATGGGAAAATCAAAAGAAATCAGCCAAGACCTCAGAAAAACAATTGTAGACCTCCACAAGTCTGGATCATCCTTGGGAGCAATTTCCAAATGCCTGAAGGTACGTTCATCTGTACAAACAATGGTACGTAAGTATAAACACCATGGGACCACACAGCCGTCAACACACTCATCTCCTAGAGATGAACGTACTTTGATGCAAAAGGTGCAAATCAATTCCAGAACAACAGCAAAGGACCTTGTGAAGATGCTGGAGGAAACAGGTATCGATATCCACAGTAAAACGAGTCCTATATTGACATAACTAGAAAGGCCGCTCAGCAAGAAAGAAGCCACTGCTCCAAAACCGCCATAAAAAAGCCAGACTACGGTTTGCAACTGCACATGGGGACAAAGATCGTACTTTTTGGAGAAATGCCCTCTGGGCTGATGAAACCAAAACAGAACTGTTTGGCCATAATGACCATCGTTATGTTTGGAGGAAAAAGGGGGAGGCTTGTAAGCCGAAGAACACCATCCCAACAGTGAAGCACGGGGTGGCAGCATCATGTTGTGGGGGTGCTTTGCTGCCGGAGGGACTGGTGCACTTCACTAAATATATAGCATCATGAGGTAGGAAAATGGTGTGGATATATTGAAGCAACATCTCACGACACCAGCCAGGAAGTTAAAGCTTGGTCGCAAATGGGTCTTCCAAATGGACAATGACCCAAAGCATACATCCAAAGTTGTGGCAAAATGGTTTAAGGACAACAACGTCAAGGTATTGGAGAGGCCATCACAAAGCCCTGACCTCAATCCCATAGAAAATTTGTGGGCAGAACTGAAAAAGCATGTGCGAGCAAGCAGGCCTACAAACCTGACTCAGTTATACCAGCTCTGTCAGGAGGAATGGGCCAAAATTCACCCAACTTATTGTGGGAAGCTTGTGGAAGGCTACCCGAAGAGTTTGACCCAAGTTAAACAATTTAAAGGCAATTCTACCAAATACGAATTGAGTGTATGTACATTTCTGATCCACTGGGAATGTGATGAAAGAAATAAAAGCTGAAAGAAATAATTCTCTCTACTATTATTCTGACATTTCACATTCTTAAAATAAAAAGTGGTGATCCTAACTGACCTAAGACCTTCTAGGAGTAAATGTGAAAAACTGGAATTGTGAAAAAAGTATTTGAATTTGGTTAAATGTATTTGGTAAGGTGCATATTAACTTCCAATTTCAACTGTATGTATTAATTAATCAGTGTCTAATACTAAGTGGTATTTTCTACTATTTCTTGACTACATACCTGAGTGAGATTGACTGAATTGTGCAATAAAATGATGTTATATGATGAGCTATCCATTCATTTGGAATGAAAATGGTGATATTAAATTAAAGGCCCAGTGCAGTCAAAAACTAGATTTGCCTGTGTTTTATATGTTTCCACATTATGAGGCTGAAAGATTACTGTGAAATTGTGAAAATATTGATAATGCCCCTTTAGGGTAAGAGTTGTTTGAAAGAGTCCCTGAAATTTCAGCCTGTTTTGGTGGGATGGAGTTTTGGCCTTCCATGGTGAAATCACCAGGTGGTAAATTAGTTAATAGACCAATAAGAAAGAGTTCCAAACCACAGTAAGCTACTTAATTGTCATCCAGAAATGATTTGATATTGAGATAAAAACAGCTGCATTGGACCTTTAATGAAACATTTTCCAGAGATTGGCGGTAAAATTAAAGTTAAAATCAGACACTGGAATTAGTATATGAATATTTATAATAAGTGCGTAGAGTTTTAGTTTAAGGGTAGGGGGGGGGGGACTAGGGAGTGTCAAACAAGCATTTATCCAATAGTACAACATACTGTCATGACTTGACCTCCTTCCATCGTGAAGTACATGGTGCCATGGAACATCCGTTTAAAGACTGAATTGAGTGAGATGTCGCTCAGCCTGTTTTGAAGAAAACACACAAAAACATTCATACAAAATCCCATACTTGATGAATATTCAACGGAAACCAAAGATCATTGAAAGATGAGCTATACAGTACCTGCTCTGCCTTGCACGCATGTCCTCTTACACTCCTCCTCTGTGTCGAAGCGGTTCTGGTTCCCCTCACAGGCACCGTACCAGAACTGGGCGCATGCGTTGGCCTGCTTGTCGTAGTACCAGCGCATTTTGTAGTCCCGACAGGGGCCCTGGTCCAGGACCAGTGCACAGCGAGGGTCCAGAGGAACAAACTCTGACCGGGCAGAACACAGAGAGAAGACCGTTAGTGAAGGCCCACTAAATAAATAGATGTTATATCAGGATGTAGGGGCCATGGCACACTAGTATACTGATTCTGTTCATTGGCAGATAAAGCTAAAGCATCAACAAAATGTGGGTCAATTTCAGTTGGAATCATTCAGTAACTGATTTTGACAGGCTTTGTAGTAATCTGAACAGCTCATATGATTCAATCCGTTAGCTTAATGAACAGACACAGGGTAGACTTCTATGACTACATAGACATGGCACTTCTCCCAGCTGTTGCAACATACCTTTGGGAAGTGCGGGTCGTGATGCAGGCATTAACTGGACAGAGCCTGAGGACCCTGAGGATGAAGATGACGTTCCTGATGATGATGAGGAAGAGGACCCTCCTGTATTGGAAGATGAGGAATCCCTGGAGGAGGATGTGTTGCGGTTCAACGTGGGAACGTCCCCGCGACCAGTCCCCCAATCTGGGGTGTAAACACCTCCAACCTGGCCTCCCTCACGCTGCCCTTTCTGGACCCAGAGGAATTCAAACACACAAGGAAAAATGAGGACAAACAAAGTCCTTACCCTATTGTCAATTAGTAGCAAAACACAAATACACAGTTTTAAAGCCTGACACAGAGTAACAAGCCCAGTGTTACTATAGTGAGATAATGTACAGTAGACTAAGAAGAGACAGTGTTACTATAGTGAGATAATGTACAGTAGACTAAGAAGAGACAGTGTTACTATAGTGAGATAATGTACAGTAGACTAAGAGGAGACAGTGTTACTATAGTGAGATAATGTACAGTAGACTAAGAGGAGACAGTGTTGTCATTAGTTCAATGGAGCATGCAAGTCATGTCAACTATACATTGAGAGTAGGTTGTTTTCTGGCCAGTGCCTCTGCTAAATGTCTGTTAATGTGCTGTAAAGACCTGTACTGTGGCAGTGCCAGGGTTGATAGGCTGGGTCAGGTCTACCCTGCCACCCTGACTTTGAGTGCCGGTAGTGGTGACTGTTCGCCTCCTGTTGTTGAAGTCCTCCTGGTTGGTGGTTCCATAGCCATTGCCCCCGTTGCCATAGTTCCCATTGTTCCCGTTCCTGTATCCATTGTTGCCGTAGCCGTTGGTGACACGGTTGTATATCAGACCACCGTTCTCGTCTTCACAGAACTTGCTGACGAGCTTGGACTCCAGAGCTGAGAGAGAGCCACAGAGCAACAGAAGTTGTGATGACTTGGAACAGGTGATGAATCACATTGTACTGGTATTAGCCTTGGAGACTTCGCGGCAACTTGATGCAGTTAACTTGGTACATTAGGTAAATTTACAGACCACACCGTATAATAACAGTAGACCTACTGCTAACATAGGGGCAGAAGTTTTTCTTCACTATGTCAGCTGACCAGGGCCATTCAACAATCAGCTAACATTGTAACGACCTAAAGCTTCACATGACGCCATCTACAGATGAAACACTATGGTGTCTTAAAAGGAGGCCTGGGTAGGATCAAAATGTCATAAATGTTTATGTATTTATGTTATTAGATAGAAATGTTAATTATTTGTCAACAATCCTGAAAAGGACTATTCTATGGATTACATTGAGTGATAATCCCAAAAATCATGGTCTTTTTTGTTTGGGTTTTGTGAGGAAACACTCTGATATGACTACACCAACACGATAAACCAGCCTTACCTGGCAGCGTGTTGAAGTCATCAATGAGGTACATGTGTTCACTATCAGGGTCCGACGCGATCAGGTTGAGCTCCCTCAGGAACTCGGGCTGCGTGGGGTCTGACGTGTTCACGATCCCCAATGCGTACATCTCGATGTTGGCTGCATGTGCCTCCCGAACCGCAATATCCAGCTTCACCGGCTCCCGCTTATCCGTCTGTCCGTCCGTAATAACTATAGCCACTTTACTGACCCCCTTGCGCGAGCTGTAGAAGGCACCCTGGGTGGCCTTGCGGATGGCGGTGCCCGTGTGGGTGCCCTCACCTATATAAGGGATTTTTCGTATGGCCTGTTTGACGTCCTGCTTGGTCATGTGGCGCGCCAGGTTGAACTCTAGCTTGACCTCCAGGCTGTAGAGGACCAGGCCGATGCGGGTGGCGTTGCGGCCCACCGTCACGCGGTCCACCAGGGCCGCCACAAAGTCCTTGATGATCTCAAAGTTCTCCGGCCCCACGCTCTCCGAGCTGTCAATGACGAACACCAGCTCCATGGGCCGCTCCTTGCATTTGATTCCGCAACCTGGAAACAACGCAGAGGTATACGATTCGGACGGAGAAAGGATGTTTTCCTGTGCACTCTCGACAAGGCCTGCCGTATGTTGCAATCGATGTTAAATGATACTACACAAAGCACAACAAATAATGTTTTATTCACCACAAATCTCCTTGATCATTTTAATGATGTCTTCTCTCTGTGGGTCAAAATCCAGATTGACATGGTGACTAAATGGAATGAAAAAAAGACTATGTGAAATCAAAAGACAGCTAAAGACTGAGAACTTACTGTGAGGCCCATGTCGCCTTTGAACCCTGGTCTGCCCTAAAAGGAAACAGTAAAACATTGGTCTGATCAGTTTCTCCTCTGATTGCAGTTAATTGTTTATGAAAGCATGTATCCATGTTATCAAATGAATAGCCATGATTATAAAAGCGACCCATGACATGACTCACTGATTGGCCAGGAACTCCAGGGTCACCCAAATCACCTTTGACCCCCTTCAGGCCCCTCTCCCCTCCGGAGCCGCGGTCACCCTGTCATAGAGCCAGATAACACAAGGTCAGAGGTCACGAAAGTTCAAATTCACTGCCGTATGCTTCAAATCACTGTCTGTCGTCACCTTGGCCCCTGTGAATCCTTCCCCTGGTGACCCCCGAGGGCCCGTCATGCCCTGAGACCCTGCCTCGCCCTGAAAGGGTCCACAAAATAGAGAGAAGATTTGCCGTGCTCAACTCAACATTTTAAAGATACAAGAACATTTTTGTTTGCTTGCTTAGTTCGAATTACTATAGAAGTACCACTTGAAAACAAGAGCGAGGCCTACCTTTGGCCCCTGAATACCCTGCCCAGGGGGCCCCGTTGGCCCTGGGGGGCCCAGTCGTCCAATGCCACCCTAGAAATGAGCAGAAGTTATATGTGTACAACATCAATCAAAAAGTGTCAGCACAACACAACCCAACCACACTGCACTACCTGTGTCAGACCTAGCTAGCCATGCAAAATAAGTTAATTTCACAGGGCATCCGTGTCACGAGCAGGTAACTTCACAACTCGAGTGTCTCTGGCTTTACTGTTCATAGTCTGACACATATAAGCACGCTTACTGTATGAGACCAGACCTACTGATGTGACGGACAGGGGTACCTCAACCCCCAGGTCTGCCCGCTCCCTAGGGCTTCAGGGGCTACAGAAGATGAAAAGCCTGAAGAGAAACCTGGACGTAATATTATAAGCTAGACTGCCGGCTCTGGGTATTGTGTTGGTTATAGGCACCCTGGTCCCAATGGTTCTCATTATACCCTTATGTTGGGATATATTCACACGTTCTTGGAAGTGTGTGAAAATTATATATGTTTCGTGAGAATGAAACGCTGATTATCGCAGCCTTTGAATACAAGGTCCCTGGGGACATGTGTTCACACGTACAAGGTGGCTCTGAAATGTGGAGTCTGCCAGCATGAGGTAATACTAGTATCAATCACCATGACTCAGTGGTTTTATGATGGCGCTGAACAAGGCTAAATGGGTTTCGCATCAGAACTGGGATTGATTCTTTGCCAACTGTTTAGCAGGTTAGCTTCTTCATGTCAGACTACAATACATACCGGTAGACCTTGTAGCCCCTCGCCTGGGGGGCCTGCTAAACCTGGAAAGCCCCTGAAGCCAATATCGCCCTAAATGGGAGAAAGCACACAGCTATCATGATGTCCTCTGCTAATTGAGGTCTTCTGTTCACCCAGGGCTGTTGTCACTATCCAAAATAACCCAGATCCGAAACCCTCACACAGAACCATATCTTTACCTTCGGTCCAGGGATGCCCAGCCCCTCCAGGCCTGGTTCACCAGGAAGCCCCGGGAGACCAGGAGTTCCCTACAAACCCCAGGTAAACACTAGTCAACACTGGTACAACTCATGCAATAGCAACACGTTAATAAGCAGCAGTGTTGCTCACCGTAGTGCCAGGATAACCGTCGCCTTTGGGCCCAAATGGACCAGACGGACCAGGACCTCCACGATCACCCTAAAGGTTTATGTGATTAAATACAAGTACAGCAAGATTCAAGTAAAGAAATATCAGTAAATCAATGAATTACGCTGATTATTCCGATAAAAAAGTATCCCTATTATTCTAATAGTGTGGCAGAGTGTGACCTTAGGACCAGGCAGCCCGTAGCCCGTCTCTCCTATTGGTCCAGATGGACCAGGTGGGCCAAGATTGCCCTGAGACAGACAGTGACAATATGGTTATGATATGGCATAAACCTCATCTACACGGTGAATTGCAGGCATTTTGGGACAGAGGGCTGTTACCTTAGGTCCTATGATGCCCCGCCCTGGAAGTCCTGGCATACCCAGTCGACCTGGCGTCCCAGGCTCGCCCTAGAAGAGGTCAGAGGTTAGAAGTCAAAGCTCGCAGTGTGACCACATTACACTACAGTACAGAGTGTAGACTGATGATAATTGAGGATTATGTCCTCACCTTTGCTCCAGAGGGACCGGCGATTCCAGGAGGCCCACCCAAGCCCCGAATGCCCCTCTGGCCCTGGTCCCCCTATGTTGAGAGACATCATTCGTCAAAAAAACAGCACAGAAAAGCAACCTCGGAATACCACAGCTGTCCAGATTAATGAAGATGAAAATCTTGAAGCAGCGATGTGAGGAGAAAAACCTGGGAATTTTCTTACCTTCTCACCCTGGGTGCCAATTCCCGCAGCTCCCTCTGGCCCTCTCAGACCACCAACACCTGGTTCACCCTATATAGACAAACACAAACAGACACACAAGCAAAGAATATGAATCCAATGGTCACATTCAAAGAGGTACAGTATCAACCTATGGTGCCGGAGAGATGGCAGAAGGTGAAATACCTTCTGTCCCGGGGCCCCATCCTCTCCTGGGAGGCCAGGAAAACCAGCCAATCCTGACGCTCCTGGCTCACCCTGAAGAGAGATCGTTGGTCGTCTGTCTCACATAGCATCGACTACATATCCAAATGTGACACCACACCGAGGACAAACAACACATTGCATTTCCATTGGAGGACTCACCTTAGCCCCAGGTTCGCCAGCCCCTCTCTCTCCTGTTGAACCAAGCTCCCCTGGTAAGCCCTGGTCACCCTGTGGATGAGAGGAGCACCCATACACAGCCACTAGTATTAGCGATAGCCTAAACATGCCATAACCACAATTGATACAAATGTAAAGTCAAGGAAGAAGCATTCAAACACAGACCTTGGGCCCTGGATATCCATCTCCTTGTGGGCCCCTGCCCCCTGGTGGCCCCCGTGGCCCCTCTATACCCTGGTAGGACAGGAAGCACAGGGCAGTCACATTAGGACAGTAATCCATAAACTATATTTTATTCTTTTTTTTTAAATTTCACCTTTATTTAACCAGGCAGGCCAGTTGAGAACAAGTTCGCAGTGTGACACAAACAACAACATAGAGTTACACATGGAATAAACAAACGTATAGTCAATAACACAATAGAAAAAAGTCTATATACAGTGTGTGCAAATGGCGTGAGGTGGTAAGGCAATAAATAGGCCATAGTAGCGAAGTAATTTCAATTCAGCAAATTAACATTGGAGTGATAGATGTGCAGATGATGATGCGCAAGTAGAAATACTGGTGAACAAAAGAGTAAAAAAGTATATAAAAACATTATGGGGATGAGGTAGGTAGATTGGATGGGCTATTTTCGATGAAGCGATCCGTTAGCTGCTCAGATAGCTGATGTTTAAAGTTAGTGAGGGAGATATAAGCCTCCAACTTCAGCGATTTTTGCAATTCGTTCCAGTCATTGGCAGCAGAGAACTGGAAGGAAAGGCGGCCAAAGGAGGCGTTGGCTTTGGGGATGACCAGTGAGATATACCTGCTTGAGCGCATGCTACGGGTGGGTGTTGTTATTGTCACCAGTGAGCTGAGATAAGGCGGAGCTTTAACTAGCAAAGATTTATAGATGACTTGGAGCCAGTAGGTCTGGTGACGAATATGTAGCAATGGCCAGCTGACGAGCGCATGCAGGTCGCAGTGGTGGGCGGTATATGGGGCTTTGGTGACAAAACGGGCGGCACTGTGATATACTGCATCCAGTTTGCTGAGTAGAGTGTTGGAGGCAATTTTGTAAATGACATCGCTGAAGTCGAGGATCGGTAGGATAGTGGGTTTTACGAGGGCGGAGTGACTGAAAGAGGCTTTGCCGTGAAATAGGAAGCTGATTCTAGATTTAATTTTGGATTGCAGATGTTTAATATGAGTCTGGAAGGAGAGTTTACTGTCTAGCCAGACACCTAGGTATTTGTACATGTCCACATATTCTATGTCAGAACCGTCCAGAGAAGTGATGCTAGTCGGGCGGGCGGGTGCGGGCAGTGATCGGTTGAAAAGCATGCATTTTGTTTTACTAGCGTTTAAGAGCAGTTGGAGGCCACGGAAGAAGTGTTGTATGGCATTGATGCTCGCTTGAAGGTTTGTTAACACAGTGTCCAAAGAAGGGCCAGGTGTATACAGAATGGTGTCGTCTGCGTAGAGGTGGGTCAGGGAATCACCCGCAGCAAGAGCAACATTGTTGATATATACAGAGAAAAGAGTCGGCCCGAGAATTGAACCCTGTGGTAGCCTATAGAGACTGCCAGAGGTCCGGACAACAGGTCCTCCGATTTGACACACTGAACTCTATCTGAGAAGTAGTTGATGAACCAGGCGAGGTAGTCATTTGAGAAACCAAGGCTGTTGAGTCTGCCGATAAGAATACGGTGATTGATGTATGGGTGATACTTGGTGAAACCTGTAATAATGAATAGGTGGGCCTACGTACCTTCTCCCCCTGAATGCCCAGGCCTGGCAGGCCGACAGGCCCTGGAAAACCTGGAGGGCCAAAGCCACCCTGAGGGTCACAAAGAGAGTCGTTGTTGGCAACATAGCTAATATTACACCAACACCAGCTCGCGGATGTTTTACAGGAAAAGTTAATGAAATAAATATACAAAAAGTACATGTACATTTATATACATTGGTCTGGATAATCACCCTTTCATTATCTGTTATAAAATGAAGGGAAAGTTGTCAACATAACACAATTACTGTGTTAAAAATCCTCCTGCTAGTCCCCTTGCTATTAAATATTGAGAATGTTCACACAATTGACTATTTTCAATAAAGTAAACAAACTCCAGATCCAACGACCCAGTAATACATGCATGCCTCAGCTATAAAATGCCAGCATGATTCACTTTATAGTGTCAACAGAGCGGTTACACAGAATGTTAGCCAACTGCAACATTCATCCAAACCGTTAGCAGCATTCTTGCTGAAGGATTGGCCTCATATAATGAAAGCACTGCCAATTTCCCAAGAATGAATTTCACCACAAGGCTAACCTTGCCAAGACCTTGCCAAGAGAGTGAGAGCTGTGTATGTGTGTCATATATAACCTCAGTCTGAATGAGACCTAGATGCCAGTGCTTCTGGCCACTCCCTAAGGCTCTTAATGTGTTCCTGGGGAACACTGCGTGTTTGTGTGAAGGCCATTCACCCAGATTTAGTTTATATACAGTCTATACTGTACCTTGTCCCCTTTCTGTCCAGCGCCGGGCTGTCCTCTGGG
Organism: Oncorhynchus masou masou; assembly: GCF_036934945.1. Lineage (NCBI taxonomy): Eukaryota > Metazoa > Chordata > Actinopteri > Salmoniformes > Salmonidae > Oncorhynchus > Oncorhynchus masou. The sequence continues at coordinate 19,125,350 of NC_088218.1, forward strand.
TCCCCTCGGCCCCTCCAGGCCCCGGTCCCCCTGCAGAGAGACAAACACAGCTCTTTATAATTCTCTTCAACTCTTCAGTCTCTCTCTCTCTCTGGCTGGTGTGGCTTTTGAGAGAGAAACTCACACCAGCCATACAGTGAAGGCAGAATCCCAATTTGAGATCTGTGCCCATAACTCAGAATTTCATCTACTAATGTCAATGAGAGATTTAGATTTCAAATTTAGATTTCAAATTAGGATTCTGCCCTAAGACAGCTAACAGCAACACAGATAGTTATTAATTGACGGGAAAACAATCGTGATACCGCGAACGAAAAACCACAAAGCTGATAGGAACAATGGAACATTCTGAAAACGTTAAACTGAGTTTTTCCTTCCGCCTTGGCAAAAGGTTCAAGCATTCTGTTGTAATTTGTGTTAACGTCTATCTATGTGCCACGCCGAGGCTGGTTCGCAAGGTGACAACGGACGTCCGTTTGCTGTGTCTGTTCCTGCGTGAGAGACAGGAAGTCTAAACAGGAACGTGAAAGGGGTTCTGGAAACTTCTTCAGATATCTTCCCAGCCTCGCATGCATCCACTCTGGACCTCCAGGGAACGTTCCAGGGAGATCACATGGTCGAGGCGGGTTGTTGAGATGCCGGAGGAGATGTTTAGTGTTACTCTCATTTTTTCAACAAAGGGGTTTGGCACCGAGCGAGAGTCGATCAGCACTGGTGGAGATGGAAACCACAGCGACCAGCTGAATGTCGTTGAAGGTTCTTTGTACTTAATTACTGCAAGAGTCACGCGCCAACTAAAATTTAAAAAACTATGAAGTAAATTACACAATAATCAAAGTTGAAGCCAAGAGAGAGAGAGAGAGAGAGAGAGAGAGAGAGAGAGAGAGAGAGAGAGAGAGAGAGAGAGAGTGTGTGAGAGAGAGTGAGAGCTGTGTATGTGTGCAAAACATATCCATTACCTCAGAGTTTACCTCAGGTCTAAGGAGAATACACTCTGCAGCTACATCATTAGCATTAGCAATACCTGAGGACAAACCAGCAACAGAATATACCTGCAACGGAGCTTAGATAAAGTGTACACATTAATCCCCCATAATCTTCAATTTCTTCACCCCAGCAGGTGCTGATGACAAGGGTAGCAGTAAAAAAAAGAAAACTCTTCAGCTCTCGTGAATCTGGAACTTGTCAGAACTTGTGACTAGCAACAGAGCACTGCTGCTCATAACCAGAGCTGTGTGTCTGGGCTCAGTCTCAATGCAGGAAAGTAAAAGCCTTGAGGCCATCTCTAATAGTAGAAGCTTCTAGATGACTGGTGGAAACTCACACCGTCACTCTCTCCAGAGTAAACTGCCAGATAAATATCTCTGATGATAGGAGTTTCAATGAAATAATGCAATAAACGAAGTGTCTCCTCAGTCAGTTGACTGGACTATTATGAGTTGAAGTTGCAACTTTGCCAAACAGAGATTACATTTGGCGTGATATTACTTAAGTGCGTTCCCAAAACGTAATCAAGCGTTGTTTTCCCAGACCGTTCAGGAATGATCAAAACAATTGTTGATCTGTGTTCCCTCACCTGCCACTGGAAGCGTAATATTATCCTCGTCGCTAAGTAGGCAATATTAACCCCGGGGCGGAGAACAAGTATTTGATACACTGCCGATTTTTGGCCAACAACCTCCTTCCCTCAGTAAGAGCATTGAAGATGGGTCGTAGCTGGGTCTTCCAGCATGACAACGACCCGAAACACACAGGCAGGGCAACTAAGGAGGGGCTCCGTAAGAAGCATCTCAAGGTCCTGGAGTGGCCCAGCCAGTCTCCAGACCTGAACCTAATAGAAAATCTTTGGAGAGAGCTGAAAGTCTGTATTTCCCAGCGACAGCCCTGAAACCTGAAGGATCTGGAGAAGGTCTGTATGGAGGAGTGGGCCAAAATCCCTGCTGCAGTGTGTGCAAACCTGGTCAAGAACTATAGGAAACGTATGATCTCTGTAATTGCAAACAAAGGGTTCTGTACCAAATATTAAGTTCTGCTTTTCTGATGTATCAAATACTTATGTCATGCAATAAAATGCAAATGAATTACTTAAAAATCATACAATGTGATTTTCTGGATTTTTGTTTTAGATTCCATCTCTCACAGTTGAAGTGTACCTATGATAAAAATTACAGACCTCTACATGCTTTGTAAGTTGGAAAACCTGCAAAATTGGCAGTGTATCAAATACTTGTTCTCCCCACTGTATGTAATACTGTCAATACCGTAACATAGATCTCTTTCTAAAGGAATGGCATGTTTGCATTGATGCTTTTACGACCATTCTCTTACAAGTCACAACAAGGGTGTAGGCTACAGTAGAGCATGATATCTTTTTGAAGGCAAGACACGCACTGCAATGCAAATAGCATAGCCGTTTTCTGGTAAAACTTGAGTTCAGAGGATATGTAAGAGCAGGGAGAAAGAGAGAGGTCTGGTTTGGGCAGATGGAGCCCATGTGTGCCTAAGCAACCCAGTGAAAAGGAAAAGCAGATGGACTCATTCCTTCCTTCTGGTCTCGGTTGAGTGACTCACTCCTTTCATGTTCTACAGGGGTTCTGGATAGCTTCTGGGGGTTTCCCAGCCCAGGGCCTGTATGGGTTCACCTGACGTCCTTTTGAACTATGAACTTTGCCTACCTGCATGCTGGAAGTTACTCCGTAGTAGAAAAATAGATCACTGATCGATAGATCCATTGCATGTGACACTGTGATACCAAATAGAGGTGTAATTCAGATGGACTTTTATGGCGCTGCGTCTTCTCCTATAACCATCATCCGTGTGATGTTCCTGGTTTTACAGCGACAGATCTGGAGCCCAGACCGGGACACATCTCTGCAGATGCTCAGTCATACCTTTGGCCCGGCAAAGCCTTCTCCTATAGGACCCTTCTCTCCTTGGACGCCCTGTGGCCCTTGAGGCCCCTGTGAAACACAAACAAACAAATCAACCAATGATGAACAGACTTGAATAACCATAGACTCCATACAGCTACATGAACACCCATTTCACTGAGTCATTTATGAGTATTCATAAACGCATGGGTACATTGTGGTAGCGCTAACTCACCGGTAGTCCAGGTTCCCCTAAGCCAGGTGGTCCCGGAGGCCCCAGTCGCCCCTGGAACCCCACATCACCCTGCAGAGAGAGTTGAACACCCGCGAGGTGAGATACAACAGGTGGTTGGGGGAAAATGTAATTCTCATTTTTCAAAACAATGGGGTGATGGAGTGATACCTTGTGTCCAGGAAGCCCGATCCCAGTTTCTCCTTGTATTCCAGGTGGCCCAGAAAGTCCCCGCTCACCCTACAAAACACACATGCAACCATGCAGACACACACACACACACACACACACACACACACACACACACACACACACACACACACACACACACACACACACACACACACACACACACACACACACACACACACACACACACACACACACACTTCAGTATACAGGAAATTCATATTTAAATGTGTTTGGCACAACAACAAGTCTCTCTCCCTCCTTCTCCTCCACTATAGGCCAACAAGAGCAGAACTCTTTGAACGAGGTGACATCATTTCCATTGAATTCCTCTTAGCTTTAACCTCACACCACCATCACTAACCCAGCCATTACCTCACCACATAAACCAATATACACGCACACACACCACCAAACACTGACCTCAAATGTTAACATTTTTCCTTTGACACATCTTCCATCAATCAAATTCTACCAGGGGTTCAGGCTAGCACTAGGTGTTCTGAAACTCCCCGAGAATTCAAATCACTATTGTTAAAAGCCATTAATCAAACACAGTGCCCTCCGTAATTATTGGGACAGTGAATCACATTTTCCTCTTATGTCGCTATTGTCCAAAAGTTTGGATTTTACATCAAACAATGACTATGAGGTAAAAGTGCACTGTCAGCTTTAATTTGAGGGTATTTTCATCCATATCGGGTGAACTGTTTATAAATTACAGCACTTTTTGTATATAGTCTCACACACAAATATCATACCCCCCCAAAAAACGCTAACCTTCCCTGTAATTGTTATGGTGAGAGGTCTTGGGGGTATGATACTTGTGCGTCTTTCTCACTCATCATTATTGATGATTCACTCAGGATTATCCGTAATCATGGTAGCATCCACATTAATGTAGAGATGTTTAGAAACATATTCTATTCTTAATTACAATAAAAGTGACTCCAAGATGACAAAATACATTATTTCACATTTATTTCTATTGGGCACAAAATAATCTGAAACACAAGCAAAACAAAGAGCAAATGCATCCAACACATTTGTAGAGCTACCAGCTTGATGTAGTCATTATATGCTATTAATATGGGACAAAATACTTAACATTTTACTACTTAAATACACATAAGTGAAAAAGTCCCAATACTTTTGCTCCTCTAAAATAGGGGGACTATGTACATGGCTTTAGAAGCTTCTGATAGGCTAATTGACATCCTTTGAGTCAATTGGAGGTGTACCTGTGGATATATTTCAAGGCCAGCCTTCAAACTCAGTGCCACTTTGCTTGACATCATGGGGAAATCAAAAATCACCCAACTTATTATGGGAAGCTTGTGGAAGGCTACCCGGAACATTTGACCCAGGTTAAACCATTTAAAGGCATTGCTACCAAATACTAATAGAGTCTATGGTAACTTCTGACCCACTGGGAATGTGATGAAAAAAATACAAGCTGAAATACATAATTCACTACTATTATTCTAACATTTCACATTCTTAAAATAAAGTGGTGATCCTAACTGATCTAAGACAGGGAGTTTTTACAAGGATTAAATGTCAGGAATTGTGAAACTGAGTTTAAATGTATTTGGCTAAGGTGTATGTAAACTTCCGACTTCAACTGTATATCACCTGCAGCATGGTCAAGCAAGTTTATGTTTTCGACAGTTTACTAAACAGCTACTGATTTAGAACCATGGAGCAAGACAGCACAAGGACAACAGCGGCACTGCCTCCGCTATACCAGCACCATTTCAACATAAACATTTAAACATCATCAAATCAACAACAACATGCTTAGTTTAATATACTGAAAACAAATGTAAAAATTCCAAAAACAATTTAGTCCAATCAATGCTGATAAATATCATGTGGCTGTCCCTGGTTCTGATTTCTGTGTGTGTGTATGTGTGTGCGTGCGTAAGTAAAAATATTTGTTTTTGCACTCACACTAGTTGAAAGCCAATGCCTTCCTCCTCTCTTTCATGTTGGCAAAATGGTCTATTCTCTGTCATACAGTGCACTTTTAGCTTTTGTTGTCATATGCTACCTAGCTAAAATGCTTGCTAGCCTGACCTCCTTGCATGGACAACAATAAACCAGCTAAATTATCGAGCTAGCTAGTTAATGTGAGACTACTAGTCTACACATTGAACTGTAATCATCTCAGGCCAGTGGCACAACATATTAATTTATGGTTAGATCAGAATCCCCGCCATAATCATTGGCCTGTACAGACAACTAATTCAAAACCACAAGTCCAAATCCCAATCTCCATCCATGGTTTGCCAAAGGGCCGATTTAGCAATCTAGCTACTGCAGGACATCAACACAAACAACACAGAAACAGACATGTTTTTCTGAAAATGATGATTGCAGAGGAAGTGATTTAATTGGTCTGAAGCCAAATCCAAACGGGCCTCTTTATGGGTGCATTTTGCTGCACCGGGACAACCCGCAGTTTGTTGGCTAATTATTTTATGTATTTGTTTTATCAAGGGAGTCCAAACGCTTGCTGGCATTAATGAAATGGTATGGCGGCAACATGTTATACTCTTTTGGTCTTGACAGAATCATATACATGGGCTACACATACTGAGATGGAGGGGCGCTGGTTCCCTCACTCGGATGATTTCTCCGGTGAGATTCAGCCACTTGTGAATTGACTTAAAATTATGACAACACAGAGAGAGACGAAAGATACATGATTTTATCATTGAAATGTTTTTATTGGTCAAATATTTGGGGAAGCCTGACTTCCCTTGGCATACATGATTAAACACCACTGGGCCTGGCAGGTCCTGGCTCCCCAGCGGGTGGGACTGTGTCCGTCCATGCTTACCCCCTGATGCAAACAGCACATGATGACAATTGCGCCTCACAAATAGCCTATTAACCAACACTTTGGACCAAACCTTTTCAATACCTGGTTTGCAAACCCAACGTTGCCTTAGTTAGCATTTACTGGTAGATATCATGAGTTGAAATGTCTTTCCTACCCTACCGATGTCATTCTTCTGTGAGCTGTTCCATGTGACATCCAGTTAAGCGCCTCTTGCTGCCTGCAGATGATATTCCACTGAAACTAGGCTGTGTGCAGCGCGCATGTGAATATATTTCACGTGCTTTGTGATTGTGTAGACTACTGTGTGTATGATTTCTCTTTTGTATAACATAATTGAAAAGTCGTATACTTCTACTACACTACTTTGGTACGCATCAGTGTGGATTAAGAAGTGCGTATACCTCTACTACACTACTTTGGTACGCATCAGTGTGGATTAAGAAGTGCGTATACCTCTACTACACTACTTTGGTACGCATCAGTGTGGATTAAGAAGTGCGTATACCTCTACTACACTACTTTGGTACGCATCAGTGTGGATTAAGAAGTGCGTATACCTCTACTACACTACTTTGGTACGCATCAGTGTGGATTAAGAAGTGCGTATACCTCTACTACACTACTTTGGTACGCATCAGTGTGGATTAAGAAGTGCGTATACCTCTACTACACTACTTTGGTACGCATCAGTGTGGATTAAGAAGTGCGTATACCTCTACTACACTACTTTGGTATGCATCAGTGTGGATTAAGAAGTGCGTATACCTCTACTACACAATGCAAACTGAAAAAATAAATAGAAATGAAGTGGCTTGTACGGCTTATACTGTACCTGCATATACCCTCCACTACACCACTGGCCCTTCCTGGTTTACAAAAGTGCATCTCCTCCATGAGTGCTCTGGTGTTATGGTTGCTGTACATTCAGAATCACCAACCTGTCACACACTGGCCTGGGTCCAATAGGTTTGCGACTGCACACAAATGTCTATAATAGATATAAAGACTATTAAGATATGAATGTTTCAAGAAAGGACTGTATATATTTTGCCCGTTGAAGTGGTTTTATGGCTGACTGAATGGAAGCTGATAATTCTATAATTCAAGACCAAGTACACATATATCCAACACCGAGACAAGACCGAGATACTCAATATGTGGTCTTACAACACTGGTATCGGTCCCACTGAGTAGACTGACTAGATCTGGTCCAGGATGTTCCGTGCGGCCCTGGACCAGAGCTACTGACAGACAGATTCAAGTGGGGCCCAAAAGCAGACGGCAGATGGTTGACCAAGTATGTGTGCATTAATGTTTTGAATGGATACATTACTTGCTAAGTATCATCAGTCATTGCATGAACGCCACAGACCCGTTGAGGGATTCTAATCATGTTATTGTCTTGTCAGTTTGTTCTCTCAGCAACACTACTGCCAAGTCTGACATATGCCCACATTCCCAGTCAAGCATTCAGAGGCTTAATTGTTTTGAAAGAATGTTTATGTTGCTTGTTTGACTGTCATCCAAGATAAAAAATGAATGGCAGACTAATGTCTTACAAAGAGAACAGTATGTATACTAGCCTACGCACTGAGATATCTCTGCCGTCTCCTCGCACTGTTCTTGTTATCGTAGAACTAATGTCTGACAAAGAGAACAGTATGTAGACTAGCCTACGCACTGAGATATCTCTGCCGTTGTAATGATCGAGGGTCAAGGATCAGACCAAAACGCAGCGTGGTAAGTGTCCATGTTAATTTTAATAAATAAACTGAACACTGCAATAACCAAAAAACAACAAAGAGAGAGTGAACGAAACGAAACAGTTCTGTGATGTGAAGACACACAAAACAGAAAACAACTACCCACAACCCATAGTGGGAAAACAGGCTGCCTCAGTATGGTTCTCAATCAGAGACAACGATTGACAGCTGCCTCTGATTGGGAACCATACCAGGCCATACACATAGAAATCTAACACACAGAACAAAACATAGAATGCCAACCCCAAATCACGCCCTGACCAAACTAAAATAGAGACATAAAAACTAAGGTCAGGACGTGACAGCCGTCTTCTCACACTGTTCTTGTTAGAACAGCATGTTGATTTACTTCTATTATAATGCCATACGTCATTATTGGAACAGTGAAGCATGTTTTCTTCTTTTGGCTCTATACTCCAAAAGTTTGGATTTGAAATCAAACAATGACTAGGAGGTTAGAGTGCAGACTGTCAGCTTTAAATGTAGGGTATCTTCACCCATATCGGATTAACCGTTTAGAAATTACAGCACTTTTTGTACATAGTCCCCCTATTTTAGAGGAGCAAAAGTATTGGGACAATACTGGCTGGACTACATCAATTATGTCTGGGTGTATGGAATCTGGTTTGGATCAGGTCTTTGGTTTCTTGGGTTCATGGTTGAGGAAAATTGGTAGTCCGACACCAAGTCCAGACCGTAACCAGAAAAATGCCAAGTCCCATTGAAGGCCATGATAGTAATTTTGTATATCACCACCATAATAAGAGTATTTCTGTGTTCATATTTCAGAACAACATATGGATTCTTTAGACATACAGAATAGTGAAAACAAATGCATGCAGAGAGAAAATAGAGCCACTCTCAGAGCCACTCTACAACTTATAACAGCGGGGAAAATGGGCCTTCTATGACTTCAAAGAAGTGCTAAGGATTTATAAAATTATTATTATAATAATTATGATTATATTGTGCTTTTCAATGATGTTCTTATTTAATCTCTCCAGTTTTTGTTGGAAAGGAAAGGGTTAACAGTGAAGTGAAAAAAAGATCCAATCAGGATTTTCCATGGTCTAGTTAGCTTTTGTTGTAGGCTAGTTTGCAGCAGCAGCAGGAGTTGTTGTCGCTAATTTGTTAGCTTCCCCCTTTTCAAAAATAACTTCAACAATAAGTTAAGTTTCAAAGTATCCTCATCTGGTGAGTGGATTTTTTTATTTTTTATTGCAGCACACTTGCTGTTGTAAGCCATCTCTTTGTTGCATTTAAACTTTAGGTGATCAGTTACTTTGTGTGATAAACTTGAAATGATTTTTTAAATGGGAAGTAATACACATGTACATTTCGATTGGGAAATGCTTAATGGTTGTGTTTTTGTATTCTTATGATTGGGACCTACTGGCTTATTATGTCCGAGTGAATGGACTACTTATCCTTTAACATCGTGCTGTGTGTGACTGTTGTCTTTCCATCGGCCCTATGCAGTGGTGTAGTGGTGACTGAAGAAGCGGGTATACTCTAATTTTGCCAAAAAGTTCCCAAACAGTATGAAGGAAAGGCACCCGGTGTGAAAAATACTATGTTTTTATATGTTTTTAATGATTTTTCCGATAGATTTTTCAGTTTTTCACTCTCAAAATCACACGCTAACGGGATCGATATGAGAACAGCCAGTGAAAGTGCAGGGCTCCAAATTCAAAACAACAGAAATCTCAATTATAATTCCTCAAACATAGAAGTATTTTACACCATTTTAAATATACAATTGTTGTTAATTCCACCACAGTGTCCGATTTCAAAAAGGCTTTACAGCGTAAGCACACCATATGATTATGTTAGGTCAGAGCCTCGTCACAAAAACACACACAGCCATTTTCCAGCCAAAGAGAGGAGTCACAAAAAGCAGAAATAGAGAGAAAATTAATCACTAACCTTAGATGATCTTCATCAGATGACACTCATAGGACTTCATGTTACACAATACATGAATGTTTTGTTCGATAAAGTTCATATTTATACACAAAAATCTGAGTTTACATTGGCGCGTTATCTTTAGTAGTTCCAAAACATCCGGTGATTTTGCAGAGAGCCACATCAATTTACAGAAATACTCACAATAAACATTGATAAAAGATACAACTATTATGCATGGAATTATAGATACACTTCTCCGTTAAAACCTCTTGATACTCCCCATCCCGGATCCGGGATCGTGAATAAAGCCTCAGGCTCATTAGCATAACGCAACGTTAACGATTTCTGAAAATCGCAAATAAAATGAAAATAATGCGCCTGCTCTCAAGCTTAGCCTTTTCTTAACAACACTGTCATCTCAGATTTTCAAAATATACTTTTGAACCATAGCAAATCACTAATTTGTGTAAGAGTATGCTAAGCTAGCTTAGCATTTTGAGTAGCATTTAGCACGCAACATTTTCACAAAAACCAGATAACCAAATAAATAAAATAATTTACCTTTGAAGAGCTTCGGATGTTTTCAATGAGGAGACTCTCAGTTACATAGCAAATGTTCAGTTTTTCCTGAAAGAATCTTTGTGTAGGAGAAATCTCTCCGTTTTGTACATCACATTTGGCTACCGAAACGAACCGAAAATTCAGTCACCAAAACGTCAAACTTTTTCCGAATTAACTCCATAATATCGACCAAAACATGGCAAACGTTGTTTGGAATCAATCCTCAAGGTGTTTTTTCACATATCTCTTCATTGATATGCAGTTCGTGGAAGCCTGCTTTCCCCTCAGAATCTCATGGAAAAATACCAGCAGCTGAAAAAGACGCACCAATTTCGACGGAGGACACCGGGCGGACACCTGGAAAATGTAGTCTCTTATGGTCAATCTTCCAATGATATGCCTACAAATACGTCACAATGCTGCAGACACCTTGGGGAAACGACAGAAAGGGCAGGCTCATTCCTCTCGCATTCACAGCCATATAAGGAGACAATGGAAAACGGAGCCTCAAAAATCCTGCTGGTTTCCTGGTTGCCGTTTCATCTTGGTTTTGCCTGTAGCTCCCGTTCTAGGGCACCCACAGAGAATATCTTTGCAGTTCTGGAAAATGTGTTTTCTTTCCAAAGCTATCAATTATATGCATAGTCGAGCATCTTTTTGTGACAAAATATCTTGTTTAAAACGGGAACGTTTTTCATCCAAAAATGAAATTGCGCCCCTAGAGTTTCAAGAGGTTAATACAACCGCTGTGTCAGATTTAAAAAAATCTTTACCCTGAAAAAGCACACCATGCAATAATCTGAGTACAGCGCTCAGACAACAAATCAAGCCATACAGATATCCGCCATGTTGTGGAGTCAACAGAAGTTAGAAATACCATTATAAATATTAACTTACCTTTGATGATCTTCATCAGAATGCACTCCCAGGAATCCCAGTTCCACAATAAATGTTTGATTTGTTCGATAAAGTCCATCATTTATGTCCAAATACCTCCTTTTTGTTTGCGCGTTTAGCCCAGTAATCCAAATTCATGACGCGCGAGCGGACGAAAAGTAAAAAAAAGTTCTGTTACAGTCCGTAGAAACATGTCAAACGAAGTATAGAATCAATCTTTAGGATGTTTTTATCATAAATCTTTAATAGTATTCCATTCCTTTGTCTTCAGAAATGCAATGGAACTCAAGCTAACTCTCAGGTGAACGCGTGTGGTCAGCTCATGCCACTCTGCCAGACCTCTGACTCAATCCCTTCTCATTCCCCCCTCCTTCACAGTAGAAGCATCAAACAAGGTTCTAAAGACTGTTGACATCTATTGGAAGCCTTAGGAAGTGCAATCTGACCCCACAGACACTGTATATTCGATAGGCAAGAGTTGAACAACTACAAACCTCAGATTTCCCACTTCCTGGTTGGATGTTTTCTCAGGTTTTTGCCTGCCATATGAGTTCTGTTATACTCACAGACATCATTCAATCAGTTTTAGAAACTTCAGAGTGTTTTCTATTGTCGTGACGTTGTACCGGTTAATGTGGCGACTGTTGCTCATCGAATGATTATAAGTTTTAATTACGTGATTAACTGAATCAAGCAATTATTAACTCATTAACCTGGGGCACCATGGGAAAACTAGTTTTATTGAGTTTCTATTTCCCAAATTAACATAAAGAATATCAGAATATCGATTTTACAACAGCCGCTAATTAACAAGTTGCCTCTATTAGTCTCATAATCTGAACGTTGTTACCCACAATGGGAATTTCAAAAGAGAGAGAAAAAGAAGTACACGAGAAATATACATTTGGGTGAATTTGTCAGCTATGCTAATCTAACCCTAGCCTTGCCTCAAACCGCCGCCCTCATGGGTCAGAATATCTAATGATGTAATTACGTGGGAGTTGATCTCTGGGGATTCTCTGCATGGACTGTTCCGCTGTTCGATGATGCACTTCTCCTGCACCTCCTTGTTGTCCTCACAGTGTCCGTATCCTTTGTGACTTAGGAGTCTGTTACCTCACCCCTTTCTCTGGAAGGGGTCTTCTGAGGACAGACAGCTCTGTAACTCAAAGCTCACAGCATAGGAATGAAACCCCTTTAGATACCACGATTCGATGGGAGATGGAGGCTAGTTGGTTCGACGTGAATTCACCCGCTTAGACACAGCTACTCATCCGTAGCTTGGGTAGAAAATGATTTCTTTGTCCTCAAACTTGCGTTGCGTTCTGGGTTGTTTGACTTTTCAGACCCTGCTGCAGCTGGGGTCACATAGTCTTGGTTGTAAATTCTATACTCACAGGTTTTGTACCCTTGGGTCAGAAGTGGGCGTAACCGCCTTTAGGGCAATTCTCTGGGCGTACCAAGTTAATGAAATAAGGGTTAGGTTTTTCTCAAATCCCATTTTAGACAACTAACTTAACATTTCATCTTCCCCAAAACATTCTCTTTGATTTGGATATTTTCCATACAACGTACAAATGTATAAACATCAAATGTTAGGAAAACCCTTCATGTTACAATGTTTTCGTAATAACGTCATCTATTAACCTTTAATAACAAAACAAAATGACATACATTTTTATAGTCCCTCCATCATCATGACCACCATGTTTAATGCTCTCAGGTTGGTTCTCCATAGTAAAAGGACAAAGGAATTTGTCTGTGGCCTGAGATTTACAAGGGGCGTGGGCTATAACCCCCCCCCCCACACACACACACGTTTTCAGACCCACAGCTCTCTCCTCTTGTGGTTGAGGGATAATCTGTAGGGTTGGGGTCTCTTGTAACCTGACCTGATCAAGAGAGTCATGACATTATCCACATATACTAATAATATGCATGTATTAGCAACTGGGCCTGAGTAGCAGGCAGTTTACTCTGGGCACCTTATTCATCCAAGCTACTCAATACTGCTCCCAGCCATAAGAAGTTAACATTTTTCTATACCAAAACAATATTCAAGTCCTCAATAATGCTTGAACCAGATCAATCTGATTGGGTGAACCTGGGCAGTAGCGGTGCTACTGGGCAAAATCACTGAGGAAGCCAAGACAGTAAAAAAGCCAAATTACAACCCATGTTGTGATAATTGCGTTGTTTGCTCTCTAACCCATTCATTCATACGACACAAGATATATAATAAGGCCGTGACAACAAAAAGACAAGTCGCACAGTGGCGGCATAAATTCAACTACACATAGACTTGTTTCATCACAAAACCGAAGAGCAACATCTGTCTGGTGAAGTCCACAAAGCTAATATTGCATATCAACAGTTACAGTTGAAGTCAGTAGTTTACATACACTTAGTTTGGAGACATTAAAACTCGTTTTCCAACCACTCCACCAATTTCTTGGGAACAAACTATAGTTTTGGCAAGTCAGTTAGGACATCTACTTTCTGCATGACACAAATAATTTTTCCAACAATTGTTTACAGACAGATTATTTAACTTATAATTCACTGTATCACAATTCCAGTGGGTCAGAAGTTTACATACACCAAGTTGACTTTACCTTTAAACAGATTGGAAAATTCCAGAAAATTCCAGAACTGTTACGTTTCGTTCACTCTCTCTCTTTGTTGTTTTTTGGTTATTGCAGTGTTCAATTTATTTATGAAAATTGACATGGACACTTACCACGCTGCGTTTTCTTCTGATCCTTCCTATTCCTCATCCGAGGAGGACAAAGATCGTTACAAAGGCAGAGATATTTCAGTGCGTAGGCTAGTCTACATACTGTTCTCTTTGTAAGACATTAGTCTGCCATTCATTTGATCTTGGATGACAGTCAAACAAGCAACATAAACATTCTTTCAAAACAATTAAGCCTCTGAATGCTTGACTGGGAATGTGGGCATATGTCAGACTTGGCAGTAGTGTTGCTGAGAGAACAAACTGACAAGATAATAACATGATTAGAATCCCTCAACGGGTCTGTGGCGTTCATGCAATGACTGATGATACTTAGCAAGTAATGTATCCATTCAAAACATTAATGCACACATACTTGGTCAACCATCTGCCGTCTGCTTTTGGGCCCCACTTGAATCTGTCTGTCAGTAGCTCTGGTCCAGGGCCGCACGGAACATCCTGGACCAGATCTAGTCAGTCTACTCAGTGGGACCGATACCAGTGTTGTAAGACCACATATTGAGTATCTCGGTCTTGTCTCGGTGTTGGATACATGTGTACTTGGTCTTGAATTATAGAATTATCAGCTTCCATTCAGTCAGCCATAAAACCACTTCAACGGGCAAAATATATACAGTCCTTTCTTGAAACATTCATATCTTAATAGTCTTTATATCTATAATAGACATTTGTGTGCAGTCGCAAACCTATTGGACCCATGTCAGTGTGTGACAGGTTGGTGATTCTGAATGTGCAGCAACCATAACACCAGAGAACTCATGGAGGAGATGCACTTTTGTAAACCAGGAAGGGCCAGTGGTGTAGTGGAGGGTATATGCAGGTACAGTATAAGCCGTACAAGCCACTTCATTTCTATTTATTTTTTCAGTTTGCATTGTGTAGTAGAGGTATACGCACTTCTTAATCCACACTGATGCGTACCAAAGTAGTGTAGTAGAGGTATACGCACTTCTTAATCCACACTGATGCGTACCAAAGTAGTGTAGTAGAGGTATACGCACTTCTTAATCCACACTGATGCGTACCAAAGTAGTGTAGTAGAGGTATACGCACTTCTTAATCCACACTGATGCGTACCAAAGTAGTGTAGTAGAGGTATACGCACTTCTTAATCCACACTGATGCGTACCAAAGTAGTGTAGTAGAGGTATATGCACTTCTTAATCCACACTGATGCGTACCAAAGTAGTGTAGTAGAGGTATACGCACTTCTTAATCCACACTGATGCGTACCAAAGTAGTGTAGTAGAGGTATACGCACTTCTTAATCCACACTGATGCGTACCAAAGTAGTGTAGTAGAGGTATACGCACTTCTTAATACACACTGATGCGTACCAAAGTAGTGTAGTAGAGGTATACGCACTTCTTAATCCACACTGATGCGTACCAAAGTAGTGTAGTAGAGGTATACGCACTTCTTAATCCACACTGATGCGTACCAAAGTAGTGTAGTAGAGGTATACGCACTTCTTAATCCACACTGATGCGTACCAAAGTAGTGTAGTAGAGGTATATGCACTTCTTAATCCACACTGATGCGTACCAAAGTAGTGTAGTAGAGGTATATGCACTTCTTAATCCACACTGATGCGTACCAAAGTAGTGTAGTAGAGGTATACGCACTTCTTAATCCACACTGATGCGTACCAAAGTAGTGTAGTAGAGGTATACGCACTTTTTAATCCACACTGATGCGTACCAAAGTAGTGTAGTAGAGGTATATGCACTTCTTAATCCACACTGATGCGTACCAAAGTAGTGTAGTAGAGGTATACACACTTCTTAATCCACACTGATGCGTACCAAAGTAGTGTAGTAGAGGTATATGCACTTCTTAATCCACACTGATGCGTACCAAAGTAGTGTAGTAGAGGTATATGCACTTCTTAATCCACACTGATGCGTACCAAAGTAGTGTAGTAGAGGTATATGCACTTCTTAATCCACACTGATGCGTACCAAAGTAGTGTAGTAGAGGTATACACACTTCTTAATCCACACTGATGCGTACCAAAGTAGTGTAGTAGAGGTATACGCACTTCTTAATCCACACTGATGCATACCAAAGTAGTGTAGTAGAGGTATACGACTTTTAAATTATGTTATACAAATCATCATACACACAGTAGTCTACACAATCACAAAGCACGTGAAATATATTCACATGCGCGCTGCACACAGCCTAGTTTCAGTGGAATATCATCTGCAGGCAGCAAGAGGCTCTTAACTGGATGTCACATGGAACAGCTCACAGAAGAATGACATCGGTAGCCGGTAGGGTAGGAAAGACATTTCAACTCATGATATCTACCAGTAAATGCTAACTAAGGCAACGTTGGGTTTGCAAACCAGGTATTGAAAAGGTTTGGTCCAAAGTGTTGGTTAGTAGGCTATTTGTGAGGCGCAATTGTCATCATATATGGACACAGTCCCACCCGCTGGGGAGCCAGGACCTGCCAGGCCCAGTGGTGTTTAATCATGTATGCCAAGGGAAGTCAGGATTCCCCAAATATTTGATCAATAAAAACATTTCAATGATAAAATCATGTATCTTTCGTCTCTCTCTGTGTTGTCATAATTTTAAGTCAATTCACAAGTGGCTGAATCTCACCGGAGAAATCATCCGAGTGAGGGAACCAGTGCCCCTCCATCTCAGTATGTGTAGCCCATGTATATGATTCTGTCAAGACCAAAAGAGTATAACATGTTGCCGCCATACCATTTCATTAATGCCAGCAAGCGTTTGGACTCCCTTGATAAAACAAGTACATAAAATAATTAGCCAACAAACTGCGGGTTGTCCCGGTGCATGTTTATGTTGAAATGGTGCTGGTATAGCGGAGGCAGTGCCGCTGTTGTCCTTGTGCTGACTTGCTCCATGGTTCTAAATCAGTAGCTGTTTAGTAAACTGTCGAAAACATAAACTTGCTTGACCATGCTGCAGGTGATATACAGTTGAAGTCGGAAGTTTACATACACCTTAGCCAAATACATTTAAACTCAGTTTCACAATTCCTGACATTTAATCCTTGTAAAAATTCCCTGTCTTAGGTCAGTTAGGATCACCACTTTATTTTAAGAATGTGAAATGTTAGAAAAATAGTAGTGAATTATGTATTTCAGCTTGTATTTTTTTCATCACATTCCCAGTGGGTCAGAAGTTACCATAGACTCTATTAGTATTTGGTAGCAATGCCTTTAAATGGTTTAACCTGGGTCAAATGTTCCGGGTAGCCTTCCACAAGCTTCCCATAATAAGTTGGGTGATTTTTGATTTCCCCATGATGTCAAGCAAAGTGGCACTGAGTTTGAAGGCTGGCCTTGAAATATATCCACAGCTACACCTCCAATTGACTCAAATGATGTCAATTAGCCTATCAGAAGCTTCTAAAGCCATGACATCATTTTCTGGAATTTTCCAATCTGTTTAAAGGTAAAGTCAACTTGGTGTATGTAAACTTCTGACCCACTGGAATTGTGATACAGTGAATTATAAGTTAAATAATCTGTCTGTAAACAATTGTTGGAAAAATTATTTGTGTCATATATCTTGTGGCGTATGAATGAATGGGTTAGGGAGCAAACAACGCAATTATCACAACATGGGTTGTAATTTGGCTTTTTTACTGTCTTGGCTTCCTCAGTGATTTTGCCCAGTAGCACCGCTATTGCCCATGTCCACCCAATCAGATTGATCTGGTTTAAGCATTATTGAGGACTTGAATACTGTTTTGGTATAGAAAAAATACAAAAATCTTAACTTCATATGGCTGGGGGCAGTATTGAGTAGCTTGGATGAATAAGGTGCCCAGAGTAAACTTCCTGCTACTCAGGCCCAGTTGCTAATATATGCATATTATTAGTAGATTTGGATTGAAAACACTCTGAAGTTTCTAAAACTGTTTGAATGATGTCTGGGTATAACAGAACTCATATGGCAGGCAAAAACCTGAGAAAAAAATCCAACTAGGAAGTGGGAAATCTGAGGTTTATAGTTTTTCAACTCTTTGCCCATTGAATATACAGTGTCTATGAGGTCAAATTGCACTTCCCAAGGCTTCCAATAGATGTCAACAGTCTTTAGAACCTTGTTTGATGCTTCTACTGTGAAGGAGGGGGGAATGAGAAGGGATTGAGTCAGAGGTCTGGCAGAGTGGCATGAGCTGACCACGCTCGTTCACGTGAGAGTTAGCTTGAGTTCCATTGCATTTCTGAAAACAAAGGAATTCTCCGGTTGGAATATTATTGAAGATTTATGATAAAAACATCCTAAAGATTGATTCTATACTTCGTTTCACATGTTTCTAAGGAATGTAACAGAACTTTTTTACTTTTTGTCTGCTCACCCGTCATGAATTTGAATTACTGGGCTAAACGCGCAAACAAAAAGGAGGTATTTGGACAAATTGTGGACTTTATCGGATAAATCAAACATATATTGTGGAACTGGGATTCCTGGGAGTGCATTCTGATGAAGATCATCAAAGGTAAGTGAATATTTATAATGTTATTTCTGACATATCTTTTATCAATATTTATTATGAGTATTTCTGTAAATTGATGTGGCTCTCTGCAAAATCACCGTATGTTTTCGAACTACTAAACATAACGTGCCAATGTAAACTCCGATTTTTGTATACAATTATGAACTTTATCGAACAAATAGTATTGTATAACATGAAGTCCTCTGAGTGTCATCTGATGTAGATCATCAAAGGTTAGTGATTAATTTTATCTCCATTTCTTCTTTGGCTGGAAAATGGCTGTGTGTGTTTTTGTGACTAGGCTCCTTCATACTGTTTGGGAACTTTTTGGCAAAATTAGAGTATACCCGCTTCTTCAGTCACCACTACACCACTGCATAGGGCCGATGGAAAGACAACAGTCACACACAGCATGATGTTAAAGGATAAGTAGTCCATTCACTCGGACATAATAATCCAGTAGGTCCCAATCATAAGAATACAAAAACACAACCATTAAGCATTTCCCAATCGAAATGTACATGTATTACTTCCCATTGAAAACATCATTTCAAGTTTATCACACAAAGTAACTGATCACCTAAAGTTTAAATGCAACAAAGAGATGGCTTACAACAGCAAGCGTGCTGCAATAAAAAAACAAACACAATTCCACTCACCAGATGAGGATCATTTGAAACTTAACTTATTGTTGAAGTTATTTTTGAAAAGGGGGAAGCTAACAAATTAGCGACAAAAACTCATGCTGCTGCTGCTGAAAACTAGCCTACAACAAAAGCTAACTAGACCATGGAAAAACTACAGCTCGATAATGCATAGTGAACAGTTAGCCTTCGAGTAGTTTCCATAGGCTTTTGTAAAAACGGTCCCACCCATTAAGTCAAAATGCGATTGGTTGATTCCACTGTCATTCCAAAATGTTGCACTAATACAGTTGAATGGCAAAATCCTTCTATCTCGCTTCTGATGGCCTAGCCAATGGCTGACTTAGCTAGCTAGATTGATCCTCCACGAGAGACCAGCAAAAGAAAAATCCTGATTGGATCTTTTTTTCACTTCAGTGTTAACCCTTTCCTTTCCAACAAAAACTGGAGAGATTAAATCAGAACATCATTGAAAAGCATTATATAATATAATTATAATAATAATAATTTTATAAATCATTAGCCCTTCTTTGCAGACATAGAAGGCCCATTTTTCCCACTGTAATAAGTTGTAGAGTGGCTTTAAGAGTGGCTCTATTTTCTCTCGGCATGCATTTTTTTCACTATTCTGTATGTCTAAAGAATCCACATGTTGTTCAGAAATATGAACACAGAAACACTCTTATTATGGTGGTGATCTGACAAAATTTCTATCGTGGCCTTGAATGGGACTTGGCAGTTTTCTGGTTACGGTCTGGACTTGGTGTCTGACTGCCAATTTTCTTCAACCATGAACCCAAGAAACCAAAGACTTGATCCAAACCAGATTCCATACACCCAGACATAATTGATGTTGTCCAGCCAATAAACTATCATCTAGTTATCTGTATGGATTTGAGATAGAAGGTTACCTTTGATCAATGGGTTGAAGCTAAGTGGGGGAAATTCTGGCCCTGACTTAGTGAATAGACACGTAAGACAGACCAGTCAGTCAGTCACAAAGTAGTTGCTTTCTCTTCCATCTTAAGGGCAGATATGGTTCCTCTAACTAATGGCTTTCTGTGAATGACACTCTCTTAATGAAAAGGTATTAGGTTTTATGAAATAAAACTCACTTTTTTCCCTATGAGACCCTCAGGCCCGGCATCGCCATTTGGACCAGGTAACCCCTGTGTGAAGACAGAATAAAGTAGTCTACAAATGGCCAAGTATACAAACACAATTTAATTTGAAACTTAGAGGATAGCTTGAAGGACATTTTTTACTTAGATAGTAAACTGGGGTCTGTCAGTGACTAACCATTGAAACTACCTAGCTTGTGACAGTCTTAACAAAGATGGGCGACACAGAGGATTCTAGAACAGAGGCTTACCTGTAGCCCTCTGTTTCCCCTGGTGCCAACTGGACCCTCAGGCCCCTGGAGAAGGAGGGGGTCAATCAGTTAATGTCAAAACATGACAAACAATCATAGGAGGCACAGTCAACACATAGTAGTATGGGTTTCACACTGTGTGCATTCATCAGTGCAACATCATAGCCCAGACAAACAAAAACTAGCCAACAACACTATTGGTTGGCTAAAGTATAAACAGAGTGGTATGTAGTGGCACTAAAGCTAAACACATAAAATACAATTAAACAAAAAAATCACTTCTGCTCGCATTTATGGAGCTAAAGAAGACACTTTGACCCAATGGTCCCTTAGGTCAGGGGTGTCAAACTCACTTAGTTAATTAAAAATAAAACGTTTTTAAATTACTCTAACCACTCAAGGGCGGGATTGGCCCCCCTCGTGGGCCATATCCAGCCCGCGTGCCATATGTTTTACACCCCTGCCTTAGGTCCTTGGTAAAGGTGGGATTAAAAAAACATTTGATGACAAAACAAAAGAAAAAGACACTGTACCCTGTCTCCTTTGATTCCAGGTGTGCCACATTCTCCACTCTCCCCCTACAAGAAAAATGAGGTAGGTACATTGTGTCATATTTACTAAATACTAGGAAACCCAGAGGGATATTGATCTGGAGATTCATACTCTACCTGCTCTCCTTTGTAGCCCGGCTTGCCCTGAGTAGAAACAACACACTCTTGATTAGCAAGGAGACAGTGATCAAAACATTGTCACCGACCACAAAACAGAATCCTTGTCTTTATAGTTAGCAATGCTGAGTTGTTGAAGTCTGTGCCAATAGCTGTGTACATTCATCTAATAATATAACAGCAGGTGTTTAGGGTATGCCCTCTGTACTGACCTCTTCCCCATTTCGACCAGGAAGTCCACTGAGCCCGCCCTCACCCTGTAAGAAAGAGAGAATTAAGGTTTTGAACACAGAATGACAGACTAATTGGAAGAAGACACACACAGGCAAAGCAAATCACCAGTACCTTCGATCCTTTAACACCTGGGTTACCATCATCTCCAGAATTCCCCTTCTTGCCCTGTGGAGGGAAGTGAAATCACATCAGCATGGTATGGAGAGAAAAACCTCATTTGTGGTGTAGTAGCATCTGATCAGTGTGTGGCAGCTGCATCTGGTTTGACAAACTGCATTTTTTTGGGCTGTTATAGGATAATGGCAGTGATTACTGTGCACAGGCCCTAATATTAAAGTACAGTGGGGCAAAAAAGTATTTAGTCAGCCACCAATTGTGCAAGTTCTCCCACTTAAAAAGATGAGAGAGGCCTGTAATTGTCACTGCTTTAGAGGAGATCTGCATGGAGGAATGGGCCAAAATACCAGCAACAGTGTGTGAAAACCTTGTGAAGACTTACAGAAAACATTTGACCTCTGTCATTGCCAACAAAGGCTATATAACAAAGTATTGAGATAAACTTTTGTTATTGACCAAATACTTATTTTCCACCATAATTTGCAAATAAATTCATTAAAAATCCTACAATGTGATTATCTGGATTTTTTTTCTCATTTTGTCTGTCATAGTTGAAGTGTACTACATATGATGAAAATTACAGGCCTCCCTCATTTTTTAAGTGGGAGAACTTGCACAATTGGTGGCTGACAAAATACTTTTTTGCCCCACTGTACATCATGTACATCCAGTGGGGATAGACTATAATATTCTACAATGTCTGGTCACCAAGTGAACAGTCTACAGTAGAAATTGACAGTTAGGTGAAAGACTACAATGACCTACAGTTGAAGTCGGAAGTTTACATACACTTAGGTTGGAGTCATTAAAACTCATTTTTCAACCACTCCACAAATTTCTTGTTAACAAACTATAGTTTTGGCAAGTCAGTTAGGACATCTACTTTGTGCATGACAAAAGTAATTTTTTCAACAATTGATTACAGACAGATTATTTCACTTATAATTCACTGTATCACAATTCCAGTGGGTCAGACGTTTACAAACACCAAGTTGACTGTGCCTTTAAACAGCTTGGAATACTGCAGAAAATGATGTCATGGCTTTATCAAATCAAATCAAATGTATTTATATAGCCCTTCTTACATCAGCTGATATCTCAAAGTGCTGTACAGAAACCCAGCCTAAAACCCCAATTAGCAAGCAATGCAGGTGTAGAAGCACGGTGGCTAGGAAAAACTCCCTAGAAAGGCCAAAACCTAGGAAGAAACCTAGAGAGGAACCAGGCTATGAGGGGTGGCCAGTCCTCTTTTGGCTGTGCCGGGTGGAGATTATGACAGAACATGGCCAAGATTTTCAAATGTTCATAAATGACCAGCATGGTCAAATAATAATAATCACAGTAGTTGTCGAGGGTGCAGCAAGTCAGCACCTCAGGAGTAAATGGCTTTTCATAGCCAATCAAGCTTTAGAAGCTTCTGATAGGCTAATTGACATAATTTGAGTAAATTGGAGGTGTAACTATGGATGTATTTCAAGGCTGACCTTCCAACTCAGTGCCTCTTTGCTTGACATCATGGAGAAATCAAAAGAAATCAGCCAAGACCTCAGAAAAAAATGTAGACCTCCACAAGTCTGGTTCATCTATGGGAGCAATTTCCAAATGCCTGAAGGTACCACGTCCATCTGTACAAACAATAGTACACAAGTATAATCACAATGGGACCACGCAGCCATCATACCGCTCAAGAAGGAGACACATTCTTTCTCCTACAGATGAACGGACTTTGGTGCGAAAAGTGCAAATCAATCCCAGAACAACAGCAAAGGACCTTGTGAAGATGCTGGAGGAAACAGGTACAAAAGTGTCTATATCCACAAAACCGCCAATAGAAAGCCAGACTACAGTTTACAGCTGCACATGGGGACAAAGATCGTACTTTTTGGAGAAATGTCCTCTGGTCTGATGAGACAAAAATAGAACTGTTTGGCCATAATGACCATCGCTATGTTTGGAGGAAAAAGGGGGATGTTTACAAGCCGAGGAACAGCATCCCAACTGTGAAGCACGGGGTGGCAGCATCATGTTGTGGGGGTGCTTTGCTGCAGGAGGGACTGGTGCACATCACAAAATAGATGGCATCATGAGGCGGTACAATTATGTGGATATATTGAAGCAACATCTCAAGACATCAGTCAGGAAGTTAAAGCTTGGTCGCAAATGGGTCTTCCAAATGGACAATGACCCCAAGCATACTTCCAAAGTTGTGGCAAAATGGTTTAAGAACAACAACGTCAAGGTATTGGAGAGGCCATCACAAAGCCCTGACCTCAATCCTACAGGAAATTTGTGGGCAGAACTGAAAAAGCATGTGCGAGCAAGGAGGCCTACAAACCTGACTCAGTTACACCAGCTCTGTCAGGAGAAATGGGCCAAAATTAACCCAACTTATTGTGGGAAGCTTGTGGAAGGCTACCCAAAAAGTTTGACCCAAGTTAAACAATTTAAAGGCAATGCTACCAAATACTAATTGAGTGTATGTAAACTTCTGACCCACTGGCAATGTGATGAAATAAATAAAAGCTGAAATAAATCATTCACTCTAGCATTATTCTGACATTTCACATTCTTAAAATAAAGTGGTGATCCTAACTGACCTAAGACAGGGAATTTTTACTAAATGTCAGGAATTGTGAAAAACTGAGTTTAAATGTATTTGGCTAAGGTGTATGTAAACTTCCGACTTCAACTGTATGTACTTATGCGGATATTGTGACTGCCTATGACTAAAAAACAAACAAATGCATCCTTATTAGATCAACCGGAAACATACTTTTTTATGTAACCTATAACAGCAGAATTCTGCAGATTTTCCCAAGCCGATATCTGTCCCAGCTTGCTGATCATAAAGTGAAGCAGGAATGTTAAGCATTTGCCACACTATCACTGCTTCAGGGAAGCAGATATGAATCGCCTCCAAAGCCCCTCAATTATCTCACGTGTAAGCATCAAGACAGTCTTTGTGTGTTGGTACTGTACTGTCCTTCAGTTTTGAAGTAATCGTCCACTACAGGATGTTCAATTCGAAAGGGGGCTGTGATCTCAATGTATTGATGTCGAGGGAAGCTTGACGGTGATGTTGGTCATGTTCAGAAACTTACCTGGAGGCCAATGGGTCCCCTCTCTCCCTTGTCACACGCACACTTCTGGGCCAGAGGACACTAAAACCACAAGGACATAACATAGGGGGTCAGACAGGAGTTCAGACTCCTAAAGAGGAGAGTTCATTGCATACTGTGTGAAAAGGCTGCAGTATATCAAGATTAGTAGGCCTAGATAACTAGGACTTACCCCCTCATCAGCCAACTCTGTCTGTGAAATGAGAAAAACAAATAATTGGTCAAAATTGAGTGCACTTCATGTTTATTCGACACATATCTCATGGCGAGACAGTGACTGTTGAACAAAGTCAGGACTTTCCTCTCCCACTCGGCACAGACGTTAATTCAACGTCTAGTTTTGATTTGAATTTGGTTGAGGTGTCAACTAGCGTGAATTCAACGTGAAATCGACAAAAAAATGTCACCATGTCATTGGATTTAGGTTCAAAGTTGGGTGTAGAAAATGCAATTCCCTCACTTCGATGACGTTTTTGCAAATCCAATCAGTTTTCCATGTTAATTCAACGTCATCAAATTGAATTTTATTGTTGAAATTATGTGGAAACAACTTTGATTCAACCAACTTTTGCCCAGTGGTTCCTTTCCCTATATTTTGGCGACAAACAGAGATTGCTAATGTTTGCTTATTTGCTTATTCATGTTGCTTGCGATTTCAATCAGATTCCTACTTCTATTGTTGTACAAAAGATTAAACACGAACAGCCTAGCTTTAAAGTTTAACAAGATTTATTCAAGTTTAAAGTTACATTGTATCACCGACGTGTAGGCTACACCACCGGGGAATGTTTTGTGGACTGGTTATTTTAATGTTGATTGATGAAATACCTGTTTAGGTGCATTTTGGATTATCCCAGTGATATGGGGTTGGGCATCTAACCTGTTCAAGTTACTCATTTCAGGAGAGTTTAAGCTGGAGTTGTAAGGTCTGCTTCCAACTCACACTCTCAAACACGTAGATCCCTTGAACGTAGCTCACTTTCCAGCCCACTTTCCAGCTCACACTCTCAAGCACACATATATCCCCTGAACTCAGCTCACTCTCCAGATCCCAATCACCGGAATTCTGATCACCTGTTCACACACCTGTTTGTCATTATTACACACTATTTAGTTCAGTTCTTTGCACCCCATCATTGTGAGATATTGTTTGTTTTGTGACAGTTGGAGTTGGAGTGTTGAGAGTCCTGTGATTGAATCTGCCTGTCTATGATAGTTTGTCTGCCTCACTAACAACGCCTATTCCCTGCCTGTACTTTAGCCTATCGGATTTCCTGTTATCAACCTATTGCCTGATCTCCCTGACAATGTTACTATCCTTTTCCCTGCCTGTACTGTTGCCCTTTTGGACCCCCTGTGTATGACCCTCTGCCTGCCCCTGGACCCAGCTACCTGCCGCCTCCTGTGGTCCTTTACAAATAAACACCTGCTGGGCTCTGTGCTCCCATCGTGTTCATTACAGGAGTGACAAGTTTTCCCAGGGCTCTCTAGACTCAGCTGTGTGACTAATTCTTAGTCTATCTCAATCTCTGCCTTCATCTCACTGTACAAGTCTACTACAACCTCCAGCACCTGATCCTGTCAGCTGGAGGCCTAATCCTAAAAAACTGGTATAAGAATGATTCTGTTGCCCAAAATCTGTTTTTTTCCAAACACTTTTGTTTGGTCTGGACATGAAAGCCAGCCACATTTTATATGGAGGGGGAATGGTCGAAATTCAACAGAAACAAACACAAACCACATGCAATGGTCTCAGAGCATCCAAAGTATATTTCTGAAGCCGCCACAGAAGGTCTGTTTATTTTTACCGTGAGAGGATTGGAGCTGATCCCGCCGGAGACTGAAGCATACAAGAGATAAAAAGACAAGCTAATGGGACAGACAGCCTTATGACATACAGATGCCGCTTGAAACAGGATGTAGCCGCTGTGTTGACTGGGTGCTATTGGGTACCCGAACGCAACTCGAACCAGTCCATATGGATCTAGCAGTAGAGCGCGTAGCTAATGCAAGTGCTGCTGGTTAATATGGATTTCATGACCCGATGTTCTTGATCGTGTTATGTCTAACACCTGCGTCAACAATTGGTTGAGAAGTCGAGGGGCGTGCGTGAGACTCGTTGAGCTATTCAGCCGTGCGCCATCTTGCTGAGCTTCCTTTCTACTGCACACAGCAGTTTTCCACAAAGAGTTTTAACGTAGAACCAATGGTATAGCTAAACAGGTCCTGAACTCATATTGTGTTTCTAGACCTACTGTACTGTTTCATGCCCGAATCCGTCTTATTGGACAGACATCAAAGGGTTCATTTCCATGACTACTTTTACCTGAGGTTTCAGTTCAAAAAGAATGTTGTTAAAATAGTTTGAAACACCGGAATGGTTTCCAACAAAACGCCTCAGAAACACCAGCCAGGGGCCACAGTCAACAATATTGATGTCTGCATTTCCCCATGTCAAGTGAGGACTAAACAAGGTGCTGGAGCGATAACAGTATGAATATAACGGTACTGTGTTTGTAATGACAGAGGGGACCAAATCACCAGCAACTATGACAACCTTAGCAGGTGCAGTGAGTTGACACCACACAGGATGCCCCCAAAAAGCATAAAATATTCTTTGTCCTAGACTGTTAGGTGATGCTTAAACACTAAATATACATGAGTCCTCTTCAACCGGCAAAGATAAAGCATGCAAGTCTTGACATGAGCCTACATAATATTCTGTAATCCAAATATATTTGCATCCATTTCTTCTCAAACCATTTTCAAGGCCCAGCTTGTTGTATACATGGTATTATCCAAAGAGTGATTAGCAAAATATGGCCCTGAGGGCGCCCTGTTTTGACAAAGCCTGATTTGTCATTCCGATGGTGAATGCCAATTCCCAAGAGGGAGGAGTCCACACAGATTTAAAATTCCCTACCATAAGCAGTTATACAGCCATAAGACACATTCAGCAAACTACAGAGACATTTTTCTCTAGACACCTGAAAAATGTGGACTGAATTTACATCTCAACGAACCACAACCTGAACCAGATGACGAAACGTGATGACGTTGCACTTACAATCTCTTTGATGACCTTTTCCACGATGCCCCTGTCCTGAAGGTTATGGAGGTAGCGATTGGCTGGGGAGCTAGCCAGCCGACGGAGCTGTGCCACGTTGGAGATGTCATTGGCCGCGGGCGTGATGCCCACCATGAAGAACTTCACACCCTGGTTTTTGGCGTCGACCACGGCGGAGAAGATGTCTGGGTTCCTGGGGTGGGAGATGCCATCCGTCAGCAGTATGGCCACCCTGATGCTCCCTGGCTCTGACTCCTCCATGTAGATCTTGGTCAGGTTGGTGATGGCGTAGGTGGTGTAGGTGCCGTGGCCGATGTATCCGATGGGTGCGATGTGAGCCTTGAAGTTGGCCAATCCCCGCCACTGCTTGAAAGTCTGCTCGATGATCACATGGCTGCTGAATTGCAGGAGGGCGGCTCGCGAGATGAGAGCCCGGCCCGTCTGGAGATTGACCCCCTGCAGGCGTTCAATCACATCTGTGGCGAACCTCTTCTCCTGGGCGTGGTTGTCCTTGGCGCTCTCCGAGCTGTCCACCAGGAAGGCCAGCTCCAGGCCACAGTCATCGTTCAAAAGTGCTAAGAACATGAAAAAAGTGTTAACCAATTGTTAATTTATCATGTACCATGCACATTACACAAGATGTAGCTAGCTACCGCTAATTTGTCAATCTTTGGTTGGCAGAGGGCAGAGCTGGGGTCAACTCCATTTCAAAGCAGGAGATCCGATATGGGTAAAACTGGATACTTTCTCATGTCCACCGCTAACACCAAAGAAGGATTATTCATCAGTTCAATCATCATGTACATACCGGGTACAACATTAGCTAGCTACATTACGTAAGTGGTTCACAGAGCTGGGGGTCACTACCATTTCAAAACAGGAGATCAGTGTTACGCATGCCTCTGTGAAGAGGGAACGCAACACCCTGCTACAACTCCACTCCCCGTGAAGTGATAGAGGTATGGACTGTAGGTGCGAGTAAGGATGACAACAGGCAGAATGTGGTACCGTTTACAAATAATTTATTCCGTCACACGGTAATATGGGGAAAAAGGGGCTGGACGGAACCAAAGCAAAAAAGTAAATATCAAAGCCCCCTATCCTATCTAACCTGCCTACCCACTACCTATCTAACTTAGCACCACCTGGTGCCCTAACCAAAATACAGGGGGTGGTCTGGGTCAAGCTAGGTACTTTCTCACATCCAACTCAAGACCAACATTGACCAGCGACTGACCACAACTCTGAAGGTTAAGCTAGACCAAAGCCACTCAGAAGCTTCAATTCTGAGATACTGAACCTTAATGACTCAGAGAGAAGATTGAACCCAGAAAAGATCTGATATGATTTATTTATCAAGGTGGAAGTGAAGCTTGGAGGGGTGCCATGACTTGAACTGTGAACTGATGTCCCTGATTCCTGTCTGATATCTAAAAGGCTCTCAGAGAAACGAGTCACACAAGGCATACTAACCTACAATATTTTTCAAGGAGCGAGGGCACATATCCAATATAAACCGGGAATAAATCATATTTATGTTCAAAGAAACGTGTCCGAAAGAATGTGCCCGGGGATACCCAGCTCTTGAGGGAAAAAAACGTTCAAGGAACAGAATGGTTGCCACTGAGATGGATGGGTTTCTAAGCCTGGCTGTGAGATATAATCATTTTTTAAGTGGATCCCATCATTTGCCAATGACTCTTTAAAATGAGATTTTCTTGTAACCACACATTTTTTCGGTGATGGATGCTTTACCCATGTAGTATTTTCAGAAGTGAACATATCCTATCAATTCTAGCCAACACTATGTCTAAGAAAAACGTTTCTGTGTCTCTCCTTTAAAACAAATAAATACTTTTGGGACTCTTACATTGGCCATTCTTGGGTATGACGTTGGTTGTCAGTAGTTGGTTCTTAGCTCTCCTGTCCATGGTTCTATCATCATGTGTGCTATAGTCATCCTGAGCCCAGAGACTGTGGAGTCTACAGAGCAGCAAGATCCAGTACAGAGAAGGTGACATCACCACCTGTTCTCCTTCTCTGAGAGAGAGAGAGAGAGAGAGAGAGAGAGAGAGAGAGAGAGAGAGAGAGAGCGAGAGAGAAAGAGAGAGAGAGAAAGAGAGCGAGAGAGAGAGAGAAAACAAGAAAGAGAGAGAGAGGGAGAGAGAGAGAACAAGTAAGAGAGAGAGAGAGAGAACAAGAAAGAGAGAGAGAGAGGGGGGGGGCAGCCAGAACAGCAAATTCAGCTTGTGTTCAGGTAGAAACTTGTCTCACATGAAAATCTGCACACCAATACAGAGGTGCAAAAGTCCACCACTTTCTGAGACCCATAACCTCTATCATTGTAATTTGATCCTGCACATACTCACAATACAGTGCTGCAGGCTCAGGTCTCCAATATACTCAGCTCAGTGTTCAGGATTGGGAAAGATGCACATGAGAGAAAGAGAGAATCAGAGGGAGCAAGAGAAGCAGAGGAAAAAATAATACAGTTTCAAGTGTTGTTCAGGTTAAGTTCCACTTAGACTCCTGCTCTTGTCCTGCTCCTGTGATGGTGTCAGTCTGCAGGATGGGAGCTGGTCAGGTCAGGTAGGATGTCTGCAGTACGGCAGCAGTGAGTAGAGGGTCTGTGGAGGTCTGTGCTCTGGTTCACACTGGGTTTCCTGGGGTTTCTTTAGCTGCAGCCATCCTCACACAGACACAGTGAGTACAGTAGAGGCAGAACCAGCCCCCTTTCACTCACAGACACTCCATGTTTGGAGAAGGGCGGGGCAAGGAGCTCTCGCGGGGCAGGGCTAAGCTGGGGGAAAGTGTGGGGGTGAAATGTTATTTTTATAATAGTTTTTGTTTTTTTATAAATGGAGTTTGGGATGGCACCTCCGGGCTGTAATAGCAAAGATCCAATCTATTAAGACTATATTTGTAATCAGTTTATGGGCCTGTCCGTTCTTGCTTGTTGCCTCGTATCTTTTACTATTATCCACTGGTGACCAGGGTAAATTCCCATTTCTGCCCCATATTGACCTGATGTCTCATTCTGGGAATAATAGCTTCCGGAAGCCTCACCCACAGAACAAAGCAAAGCTTTTTGTAAGGAGACTGGTAGTGATTTACTTCTCGGGCTCTAGGCAGCGCACCTTGCTAGCACTATTTTCCATGATTCACATTCACATTCAAGGCACTAGTCTTTGGCTGCAGCTGCAGGGGGTGAGGCAAGACTATAAAACGGTTTAGCAGATTAGCTGTAGCTGCTCCTCCAGAGAATTTAGCACTCCAACAATCAGTTTCGGTTCACAATACCCACCTCACCTTGTCTTTATGGATTGGCATTTTTTAAAGAGGAAAATATATTTTTGAAACTTTTGATTCAATCCATTCTGAGTTCAAAAAAATCTGGAATATAGAGCTCATGCAAAGGTAGTGAAAATCCATACGCATTTCCAGACTTCTGGCCGCCAGAAGGAGAATCATGCAGCTCAGCTCCAGCTGTGCACTTGGTGGTGACAGCGTGTTTTTTTTTATAGCTCACAGTATTCCAAACCTGGAGGCAGAAAGCAATCAGAGGTGAGCTGCCACGCAAGAATGCCGTCATGAGAAATAGGCCTGCTCAAATCTGGTTCAGATACCGTCCCCTTTCATGGGAAGACAAGTAAAACTGTTATGTACTTGAGTGAAGACCCAAAAGCGGTTTTAACAGAAAACAGAGTTCTTTAATGAAAAAACAGGAATGGCATAAATCCTCTTCCAACGTGGTCAATGGAACAAAAAGAACGTTAGTATAATGCAGGATGCACCTGCCAGGCAGACTCCGACAGGATAGGACAAGGTGGAAGCAAACGCGACGACAGCTTGCTTCTGGCATCAAAAAACACAAACAAGAATCAGACACTGAAAGTAGCAGGAACAGAGAGAGAAATAGAGACCTAATCAGAGGGGGAAGAGAGAACAGGTGTGAAAGAGTGAATGAGCTAGTTAGAGGAGATGTAGAACAGCTGAAGAATGAGAGACAGAGAAGGTAACCTAAAAAGACCAGCAGAGAGAGACAGAGTGAAGAGAAAGGACAGGAACAGACATAACAAGACATGACAAAAACATGGTGAGGATCTCTCTAACACTTCCTATATGGTGCTGATCAGCCCAAAGGAATCTCTGCGCAGCTCAATTCAACCATCTAGCAACTATAATGTTTCACGGTTTGGTTAATTTCAAGTTGAATTCATGCTTAATGACAAGATGGTGATCTGACGTCTTTTCCCAGTGTGATGTACATATCGTGTGGTGCATGTACACATGTGCAGTGAATTGAAAAGGAGTTTGGCAAGGACATAAATTCAGCTTTTCCTGATAGCTGATGACATCATTTTAACATAAAGTCAAGCAGCCAGGTGGTTAAAAAATCAGCAATCCATAGCATCTCTGCAGCACATTCTCAACCAACACTTAATGCAATTCACAATGTGCTTGCAATCTGTAGAGTTGGCGTTCTCTTTGATTTCCTAGCAGGTTAGGACTTAGTGTAGGGATGTCCCATGGATCCCGGATAGCACTAACCAATCTGGAACATGTCTGTGGAAGGTCAAAGGTCTCCTGTAGATCGTCTCCCATCAAAGTGGTCATGTCACGGACTGTCATGAAACGCAGTACAAGCTGCTTTCATTATGATGAATGGCCGAGGTGTCGGCTGAAAGCGTCTCGAACATGGGTGTGAAGAGCATGAAACAGCCAGTGAAGGATTTCCAGAGAGGTGTGGCAAACATATGAAAACCTAAATTGTGGCTGGCAGGGAATGTTGTAGCATCCAATCTAGTCCAGAGTCTGGTTTCTGATGCCATATGTACTTATGAAACTACGCTTCGAAAGTACCCGTGCATAGTTCAGTAACACTTTCAGGTATACAGAAAACAATTTATAAAGGGTTACAAACGGTTAGTTATGCATTTATAGATACCAGATAATATGCCAAATACCAGATAGAAAGTTCCATAGAAAACACAAGGTCCCTGAAAATAATTTACGCTGAGTGTACAAAACATTAGGAACACCTGCTCTTGCAATTAAATAGACTGACCAGGTGAATCCAGGTGAAAGCTATGATCCCTTATTGATGTCACTTGTTAAATCCACTTCAATCAGTGTAAATGAAGTGGAGGAGACTGGTTAAAGAAATATTTTTAAGCCTTGAGACAATTGAGACATGGACTTGTATGTATGCCATGAAAGGACAAGGCAAACAATTAAGTGCCTTTGAACGGGGTATGGTAGTAGGTGCCAGGTGCACTGGTTTGTGTCAAGAACTGCCACTCTGCTGGGCTTTTCACCCCCAACAGTTTCCCGTGCGTATCAAGAATGGTCCACCACCCAAAGGATACCCAGCCAATTTGGCACAACTGTGGGAAGCATTGGTGTCAACATGAGCCAGCATCCCTGTGGAATGCTTATGATTTCTTACAGAGCCCACGCCCCGATGAACTGAGGTATAGAGTGTCTTTCTTAACCAGACAAAACCATCTTAAGAATGTTGAAAAGCCCTGACTCATGTGTAGACAAAACCTGAGGAGACAGGGGCATGGAAATCATTACCACAGTACTTCAGTAACATTCATGCATTTTCATAGTTAAGGACAGGAGAATCTTTATTTGGAAGTTGGTGTGACAAGCGGGCTGATACCTTATCTAAAAGGCTTAAAAGAACTGAGAAATAAACAGTTTTAAAAGTACTTATTTTAAAAACTGCAGACTTAAAGTAAACGCACATGGCTGGTGGCTAAAATCAATGGTTCTTCCACACAGTCAGGAAACACACCTTTTCAAGAAAACACAGGCTTAAACCACCCGATTAAACATTGCAGGATCCTGTGCCGATTAGCTACTCCCACAAATTAGGTAATACAATAGGAAAAATTGAGATTATAGAAAGTGCAGGTTATGGATGAAATTAATTATGAATCAAAACAAACACTGCAACACAATACCTTTAATCCATATATTAAAATAAATTGTCCATAGTGAAGGCTCTCCTTCACAGTTGGCATGTAGCCTACTTCACTTCCCATTACAGGATATTCCATCTATTACATTACTGGGATTCTAACACTGGTTGGTAGCATTCATTACCACACTTAAGGCTCTCCTTCACAGTTGGCATGTAGCCTACTTCACTTCCCATTACAGGATATTCCATCTATTACATTACTGGGATTCTAACACTGGTTGGTAGCATTCATTACCACACTTAATTCCATGTTTCAACAAAAGAGATGAAGATAGAGGAAGCACCAAAATGTATAGTGCAGCCCCACACTCTAGTGGAAAGATAGTGTATGTGCTGAAATCGAGCTTGTGCACACAGTGTTCTAAACACTCTGGGTGTGGAGCTCTGTACAATGCCTTCGGAAAGTATTCAGACCCCATGACTTTATCCAGATTTTAGGTTACAGCCTTATTCTAACATTGATTAAATTGTTTCCCTCCTCAATCCACACACACACACACAATACCCTATAATGACAAAGCAAAAACAAATGTAGTAATTTTTGCTCATTTATAAAAAATTAAACTGAAATATCACATTTACATAAGTATTCAGACCCTTTACTCAGTACTTTGTTGAAGCACTTTTGGCAGCAATTACAGCCTCGAGTCTTCTTGGGTATGACGCCACAAGCTTGGCACACCTGTATTCAGGGAGGTTCTCCCATTCTTCCCTGCAGATGCTCTCAAGCTCTGTCAGGTTGGTTGGAGAGTTTTGCTACACAGTTATTTTCAGGTCTCTCCAGAGAATCAAATGTATTTATATAGCCCTTCGTACGTCAGCTGATATCTCAAAGTGCTCTACAGAAACCCAGCCTAAAACCCTAAACAGCAAACAATGCAGGTGTAGAAGCACAGTGGCTAGGAAAAACTCCCTAGAAAGGACAAAACCTAGGAAGAAACCAGGCTATGAGGGGTGGCCAGTCCTCATCTGGCTGTGCCAGGTGGAGATTATAACAGAACATGGCCAAGATGTTCAAATGTTAAAAAATGACCAGCATGGTCAAATAATAATAATCATCACAGGCAGAACAGTTGAAACTGGAGCAGCAGCACGGCCAGGTGGACTGGGGACAGCAAGGAGTCATCATGCCAGGTAGTCCTGAGGCATGCTCCAGAGCCTTTCCGTTCACATTCACACTCCTGGGCCAGAGAAGTTTGATTGGTTTAAAGTCTGAGCTCTGGCTGGGACACTCAAGGACATGCAGAGACTTGTCCCAAAGGGACTCCTGTATTTTCCTGTTGGAAGGAGAACCGTCACCCCAGTCTGAGGTCCTGACCGCTCTGGACAAGGATTTCTGTACTTTGTTCCAGTCATCTTTGCCTCGATCCTGATTAGTCTCCCAGTCCCCGAAGAACACCCCCACAGCATGATGCTGCCACCACACTCCACTGTAGAGATGGTGCCAGGTTTCGTCCAGACGTGTGTCGTGGAAATTTCCTCTATTTACCAAATCATGGGAGCAAACCACACACACAAGTCAGAGTTAGTTATCAAAGTCCATCTTTAAAACCTGTTAGAGATCGTGCTATTTTTTTCAAAATTCTGTTAAAAATCGCGCACATTTCAACGTCCTGCTACTCATGCCAGGAATATAGTATATGCATATGATTAGTATGTGTGCATAGAAAACACTCTGAAGTTTCTAGAACTGGTTCAATGGTGTCTGTGACTATAACAGAACGAGTTCCGTTGTCAAAATCGCAAGAAAACCTCATCACAAAATCTACAAAGAAAAAATCCATCCGCCAGTGTTTGTATTGTCTAAGGCTTGTCATAAATGATGGAACTGTGTTTGCAATTCCTACAGATTCCACACGATGTCGCCAGTGTTGTGATTACCAGGGCACTTTATCCTTGGTTAGATTGGTCAATAACACATCCGGTCTTCAGGTGCGCCACAGAAAAAAATGTCCGTGAGGAACTGGAATTCGTTTTGTAAACTTCTAGCTATTGAATACAGATCTCTCCGTGATCAATTTGATAGTTTATTAACGTTTACTAATACCTAAACTTGGATTACAGAAGTAGGTTGAAGTGTTTTGTCAAAGTTTATAGGCAACTTTATGAATTTTTAAAAATTACGTTGCGTTGGGAAAGGTGCCTTTTTACATGGATTTCACGGTGTTCATAAATGGACATTTTGGGTATATATGGACCGATTTAATTGAAAAAAAGACCCAATTGTGATGTTTATGGGACATATAGGAGTGCCAACAAAGAATCTCGTCAAAGGTAATGAATGTTTTATATTTTATTTCTGCGTTTTGGGTAGCGCCGGCTACGCTAATTTCTTTGTTTACGTCCCCTTTGTGTGTTTCTGGGGGCTGCATGCTATCGGATAATAGCTTCTCATGCTTTCGCCGAAAAGCATTTTACAAATCTGACATGTTGGCTATATTCACAACGAGTGTGGCTTGAATTGAGTACCCTGCATGTGAATTTTAATGAAAGTTTGAGTTTTAACGAGTACAATTAGTTGGCGCTCTGGAATTTCCGCTGATTTGGTTCCTGTACAGGAACCAACTCCTGAAGATGAGCTCTATAGCATTTTCTGTGACTCTCAACAGTTCAGTATCTCTACTGAAAAGTTGAGAGTCCCCACACAATGGCAAATGGGATCCTTTATAGCGAAGATCCACCCCCCCCTAGACGACATGACAATCCACAGGTCCCAGGAACTTACACAAAGAAAGACTTTACTTCAGAGAGGAGTATCCCCTAGCCAGACAGATTTGGCTATAAATTATCGTTCAGTTGTCTCCTTTCTCAAACTCAGAACCATAAACCAATCCTCCATATCAACAGGCATATATCAAATCCACCCTATCTTGACAAAATCACAGAGACACACTGACTGGCACACAGACATTGTGGAGCAAAAGATATGTTTACACATGATGACACTTTGACCTCTCCCCTCTCTGCGGCCCATGCAACTTAGTCTTGACATAGAACAGATAACTGCAACCTCGCCACAGTATTATACAAAAATACCATTCTTGATGAGAAGTAACTTACAAACATATGATGAATATAACACATCTTACCTATGTTACCAACCAATTCTGATTATTCCACAACACGTGACACTTGGAATTCAGGCTAATGAGTTTAATCTTGGTTTCATCAGACCAGAGAATCTTGTTTCTCATGGTCTGAGAGTCCTTAGATGCCTATTGGGAAACTCCAAGTGGGCTGTCATATGCCTTTTACTTTGGGGTGGCTTCTGTCCGGTTACTCTACCATAAAGCCCTTATTGTTGGAGTGCTGTAGGGATGGTTGTCCTTCTGGAAGGTTCTCCCATCTCCACAGAGGAACTCTAGAGCTCGGTCAGAGTGACCATCAGGTTTTTGGTCACCTCCCTGACCAAGGCCCTTCTCCCCACCGATTGCTCAGTTTGGCCGGGCGGCCAGCTCTAGGAAAAGTGTTGGTGGTTCCAAACTTCTACCATTTAAGAATGATGGAGGCTACTGTGTTCTTGAGGACCTTCAATGCTGCAGAATCTTTTGGTACCCTTCCCCAGAAATGTGCCGCGACACAATCACGTCTCGGCGCACTACAGATGATTTCTTCAACCTTATGGCTTGGTCAACTGTGGGACCTTATATAGACAGGTGTGTGCGTTTTAATATCAAATCAATTGAATTTTCCACAGGTGGACTCCAATCAAGTTGTAGAAACATTTAAAGGATGATCGATGGAAACAGGATACACATGAGCTCAATTTTTGAGTCTCATAGCAAAGGGTTTGAATACTTATGGAAATAAAATATTTCAGTTTTTCATTTGTAATAAATTTGCAAAAATGTCTAAAAACCTGTTTTTGCTTTGTCTTTATGGGTTATTGTGCATAGATTGCTGAAGATTATTATTTTTTAAATCCATTTTAGAATACGGCTATAACGTAACAAAATGTGGAAAAAGTCAAAAGAATAGTTTCCAAAGGCAATGTATGTTTGTGTGTTGCTGTGTTTTGGGGAGATGGATAATCACTTACTGCATTACTAACTGCATTATACACACACACACACACGCACACACGCACACACGCACACACACACACACACACACACACACACACACACACACACACACACACACACACACACACACACACTATAGTGACCTTGAGTTTGAATGTTATCTAGGTTGTTAGAACATTGTACATGATTAGTCTTGCTGAATTGACATGATACGTGATTTGTAATGTTGCGAAGACAATTACAAGTGTTGTAGTATGACAGTAATATGGGGAAGTAGCAATCAATGCAAAATAAATCACGAAGTGCGCCTGCTCAGTTTGGCACTGGAGTTGCGCGCACGCTCAGTTCTGCTCCGCGGTCATTCGTTATAAAGGCACAAGTCGTTTCGTCTCTTTCCACCTTCAGCCATTTTGACAATGTTAGGAGCTGTTGGACGCTGCTGCACCGGGGCTCTCCAGGCACTTAAGCCTGGGGTCCAG
Organism: Oncorhynchus masou masou; assembly: GCF_036934945.1. Classification (NCBI taxonomy): domain Eukaryota; kingdom Metazoa; phylum Chordata; class Actinopteri; order Salmoniformes; family Salmonidae; genus Oncorhynchus; species Oncorhynchus masou. The sequence continues at coordinate 19,163,576 of NC_088218.1, forward strand.
CCCCTGAAGGCCCTCGTTGGCTCTCCATCTGTCCTTGGACGTAAGTTTTGCAAGCATATTACAGAGGTAGCTAATGAATTGTAAAACCCGTTTGGAACAGAACTGGTATTAGGCTAACTGCTAGTCAACTTTAGCCCAACGCAAAACGCTGGCTTTCTTCAGTGTAGCAGGCCTCACATTTTTTTTTACCATGCTTAATTTCGTCTACTAGTTTAATGTTGAACGTGGAACTTACGTCATGCATTCGATTTAGTAGTTATATTAATACGTGACTTAAGTACATATAGCTGAGTGACTAAATTTTTGTGTAAATTGAAATGACCTTTGTATGACATGAGGTTTGGAGGCTTGCGAGTCTATACTTTGGCTAGATAGCCAACGTCAAGTGTCATTCAATTAGTAAATGAATCACTGTCGGTGTTATTTCGTAGTCAATTAGTTTATAACGAGTAGAAATGAATTTCAAAATATTTTGCTTTAACTAACAGTTCGACTTATTCACACGTTGTCTGGTTAATGTACCGTTCCAGTAGTTTGCTAGCCACTTGACAACTAGCTAGGGTTAACGTATTATGCCAAGTTCCAAAAATACCAATGTCACCTTAGTAACTCTGTTGGCTTGACATGTGTCGGTCTTCGAAGGTATTCGTTTTCTAATAATTTGTTAACTAGCTTGCTGATTACTTTAACTGCTGAGCTGTAGCATTTCTCCTGCGCAACATGGCCGAAAATACTTGACATTGAGTTTGCTTCGGTGTTTCAGACCTCCCAACATGCACCCATTTTGCGTACCAACTACGCAATTCTGTCAGGTACGACATCCGAGTTAAAAGTACCCCGAAATGAATAGGGCCTGAATTATCGTCTTTCAGTTTTCATCAAATTAACCCGCTGAGTAACTATAACGTCCAGATTCTCGAGCTGCAACACAGACATGTAACGGAGTTTGTGTCTACGGACATGGCGATTAATACATCATTATTCGACGTAGCCCCTCCTGTTTGTTGTGATCCTGAGTTTGCCAACTGTCAGCTGTACGTAAACACATGGACAAATCCCTTTTCGACTCCCTGTTGTGGAAACGTAAACACATTGTTTCAAGCTAACGTTAGCGAACATAAGATGGACATTCATTGGGCACTGAAGTGCCAGCAGTTCACTCGCATTTGTTAGTGAAAAATTTAAATGCAAATACGAAAAATAACTGGTCTCATTTGTGCGAGTGATACATTTAATTATGCGTCCCATTAGTTGTATTTCCACGTAATAATATAGACGACCTGTAATTATGATCCACTCCACAATAAAAAAAAAAAAGTATAATCAAAAATAAATATAAGCATTAAATGGAGTCGGGAGTTTAGAAAACTGCGGGACTAAGAATGAGTGCCCGTTATCAGCTATAGAGGCAATGCTTCTAAAATGCCTTTGCACTAGATTTGAGGTTCTCAATTTCGAAAATCTGAAATTGTGTATGTGCTGCAAAGAAATAGGCTGAAACACTTGCCTCTTCTAGCGAACAGCGTTCAGATTCCCTTTGTGCTAGCCTATTTAGGCGTTTGCGGTCTGAATTTTTATGGATAATGTGTATATTTGATACTGATGCTCAGCTTCAGACATTTGATGTTATCATATCAGTTTAATGGGTTTTTATCGTGGATAATACTTTTGTACCTAATTTGTTTAATTTAACAAACTCGAATGAAGGCCTTTTGTGTTTCTAGGTAGATCTTGTAAGTGCCTTTTACCATGTGTAAATGGAATGCTGTCAAATATTCCAACATCTTTAGGCATCATTTGGTACAATTCTATAATTGTAGTACTCAGGAAAGGAAAGAACCCCAATTCGGGGCATGCTAATCTCCAATTGGCTACCTGTGTCTGGTACTCTAAAAAGTGGACAGGGTTGGCAGGTCTGGTGTTTTCTCTTGTGCACATGGCTAACTACACAGGTGATGTTAAATTTCCAACTCCTTGCATTGTGTAGGCTAGGTTGGCAAGGGTCAGCAGACATGGCATATTATTGATATTTCACTCACAACAAGGTCATACGGTTTTTGGTCAATGCACTTTTACAGGTAGAGACTACGTTGCACCTGCTGCTGCTGCCGCCTTCGCCCATGGAAGGATCGTAGCGGTCATCGGTGCCGTCGTCGACGTCCAGTTTGATGAGGGCCTCCCACCCATCCTCAATGCACTGGAAGTTGCTGGTCGTGAGTCCAGGCTAGTGCTGGAGGTGGCACAACATCTTGGTAAATCATTTGACCTGCATTTAGAGGCAGCCTAATTTGTGTAAAATTGTCTTTTTTTTTTTGCCAATAATTGGGCAGAGATCAGGATTTGTCACTTGTGTAAACACAGCCATTGTTTGCAAAGGCATTGTACCAACATTGCATAATCAATAACAGCTTATTGGGATTAAATTTGCTATGTTGACTTTCAGGTGAGAACACTGTGCGTACCATTGCCATGGATGGTACAGAAGGTCTTGTCCGTGGACAGAAGGTTGTGGACACTGGCGATCCCATCAGAATCCCAGTTGGTCCTGAGACCCTGGGCAGAATCATGAACGTCATTGGGGAGCCCATTGACGAGAGGGGACCCATCTCCACTAAGCAGTAAGCACTTTGTCTATCAGCCAATTTATAGTTTTAAATATGGCAGTCACAATATTTACATCCATATTCAATTATTTTAATGTTTGACTACTAGAATTGTCTTGAGACACTGAATGATACACAATTGGACATTGCTTGTTCAAAGTGAAGTGTTGGCTCTGATTATACCTTTTTTGTTGATTAGGACAGCAGCCATCCATGCTGAGGCCCCGGAGTTCACTGACATGAGTGTGGAGCAGGAGATCCTGGTAACTGGCATCAAGGTGGTAGATCTGCTGGCTCCCTATGCCAAGGGAGGCAAAATTGGTACGTGGGACAACCAACGTCCTCATTCATTTTTTTGCAATTAGCTAATTAAAGTTTAATGACAGTAATTTGCTTTCCTTTCTATAGGTCTGTTTGGTGGTGCTGGTGTGGGCAAGACTGTGTTGATCATGGAGCTGATTAACAACGTGGCCAAGGCCCATGGTGGTTACTCTGTGTTTGCCGGCGTGGGAGAGCGTACCCGCGAGGGAAATGACTTGTACCATGAGATGATTGAGTCGGGTGTCATCAACCTGAAGGACGACACCTCCAAGGTGACCAACTGGTTACATTTGACAGTCATAAGCAGGTGCCTCTAAGGAGTCTTATACAGAATGATGGTATTTAAAGCTGTCACAGGGGAAAAATATCCCCAGTTGAATGTCAAAATATAAGGTGCAATATACAGGAATTGCTCTGACATTTCCTGGTTGCATACATCCAAAGTCAGGTTTCCCAAGAAGTTACATTCTAGCTTTTTCAGTAGCATATCACCAGTCTGGAAAGTTAACCTCATTACCCACTTGACGTTCACATAAGCTTTACACACCGACAGCGTCATTGCATTTTGGTACACCAGAATTGCATTCATTTCCATTGAAATGCTATGTTTCCTTGCAGAAGTAGTTGTGTTCGGTGTGGTACATGCGTTGGATTTATAGAATGTGTGCGTAGACTGCTTGACAGAAAGGGGTGCAAAGGTGAATTTTGTATACATATCCAGATGATGCTGTGTAATAACTGTCGGTGTGTGCGACGCGTCAGTTTCTATTATGGGTTGACCTAGATGTATTCTCTAACTGTGCCCTCTCCTCCAAACCCCTAGGTAGCACTGGTGTATGGACAAATGAACGAGCCCCCAGGCGCCCGTGCCCGTGTGGCTCTGACTGGTCTGACCGTGGCTGAGTATTTCCGTGACCAGGAGGGTCAGGATGTGCTGCTCTTCATCGACAACATCTTCCGCTTCACCCAGGCTGGCTCTGAGGTGTCTGCTCTGCTGGGTCGAATCCCCTCCGCTGTGGGTTACCAGCCCACCCTTGCCACTGACATGGGTACCATGCAGGAGAGAATCACCACCACCAAGAAGGGTTCCATCACCTCTGTGCAGGTAAGCTGGAGTTCAAGCAGCATAGGCCTGTTGGAGGGCCATGCTAACATGGCAGTCTGTAGTACCCAAAAGTCTGACATTGCTTCAAGACTGAAATGCTACTTGTCACTGTAACAACCTGTCTTCTCTAAGGCAATCTATGTGCCAGCTGATGATTTGACTGATCCTGCCCCTGCCACCACCTTCGCTCACTTGGATGCCACCACTGTGTTGTCCCGTGCCATCGCTGAGCTGGGTATCTACCCCGCTGTGGATCCCCTGGATTCCACCTCCCGTATCATGGACCCCAACATTGTCGGCGCCGAGCACTATGACGTTGCTCGTGGTGTGCAGAAGATCCTCCAGGTTAGTGTCTTATAGCCCCCCAGCGTATCGGTCACCCCAACCATTGAGTTTATTTTTTAAACAGGGACAGTGCACATTAATTTGTTTCAGTAGAAGTGCTGGATTTAGCCACCTGGCAAGTTAACTGCACACACTGGCAGGTTATTAAACCATTCCCATGACAATGAGCACATGCAGAGCAATGTAGGACAAGCAACACGTAGCATGCAGACAGAGCAATAACGATGGCGTAAAATGCTTAAAAGCAACAGCGTTTACACACATCACAAGCTACAGATGTGGAAAGCGGCAGTATACAGCTTCTAATAATGAATGGCCGACCTTGCCCCTAACATTATGCCTACAACTCTCGCCTCTCAGGACTACAAGTCCCTGCAGGATATCATTGCCATCCTGGGTATGGATGAGTTGTCTGAGGAGGACAAGCTGATTGTGTCTCGTGCCCGCAAGATCCAGCGTTTCCTGTCCCAGCCTTTCCAGGTGGCAGAGGTCTTCACTGGTCACGCTGGCAAGCTGGTGCCACTCAAAGAGACCATCAGTGGCTTCCAGAGCATTCTAAATGGTACGTAGTACTTGTGATTAGCTTTAAAGATACTCTGTGATATGACGTAGATACGCAAAGTAAAAAGCTTAGTAGGTCAATTTCTGCAACTACTAAGTGTTGGAGACATGAGGTTGAACTTTGCTATTTTGGTGCCGTGGATCCCATGTAACCGCGTCAAATCATGCATAGTCTTGCAACTCGCTTATCGCAATATCTGCAGTGCTGCTATTGGCAACATTTCGGTCAGTCTACCTTAACTTATGAATTTCCTTGATGTTGTCTGTGAAATTCTGATTGTCTTGAGCTAAGTGTCATTCTTTCCCTCCAGGTGAGTACGATGCCCTGCCCGAGCAGGCTTTCTACATGGTCGGGCCCATTGAGGAGGTGGTTGAGAAGGCTGCACAGATGGCTAAGGATCTCGCATAAGTTCATCTAACTGAGGGGAGGAGGGAGAAAAGCATAAACACAGGGTTGTGTAGAAGGCGCACTTAATTTGTAAGAATGTAACAAATATCTGTATTGTCATCCAAAAAAGTTATTTAATGTTTCCAATGAAAGATGGAATAAAGATCTGTCTTGACAATTTGGTTTGGTCTCGACTGTATTTTGTAGCATTTTTAAATGTTGCAATGTTATTCTGGTCTGGGTGCTGTCAGACTGGTTGTAAAATGTCATCCTACAGCACTGTTCCACTAGATGGCGTTCAAAGGCTTTGTACAATGCTTGAGTGAATAAAATGGTTGTTAAAGTTGAGGGGAGTTTGTCATTCCTTGCACAATGTGCAGTGATCTGTTTGTAAGATGCATTTTAAGACCTACAGTAACTATAAAATGCTGGCTGTCTTTGTTGGCTTACTGCTGAGACATAAGCCATGTTGACAAAGGTGCAATATGCAGAAATATTGCCATTAGCTGGTTGCTAATAGTTTGCCTAATTTGTGAAAAGCCATGGAGAATCATTGTACCCTTAAACTGAAACCTCGTTCAACCAAGTATTGTTTGCTGCTGGTGTACAAGACTCAAATGGGAAAGATACTGCTTTTTAGGCTTTCAATGAGTAATGGATCCATGTAACTTGATTGGGTTGCTCAAGTTAAATACAGCTATGAAGATGTGTTCAAAAACAAACTAGACCGCACAAACATGCAATCCAGATTCCTACCACAGCTGCAATTGTAAAGGCCATCTGGCATTCGTTCTGATACTAGGCAACTTTTCTTTGCAGCTACATTTTGACGAGTGGAGGACAATTTTGAACTGGCTAGCCCTGCTGAGCAGAGAAATGGTCGTGGACATGTTTAATGTACAGTACCAGTTAAGTTTGGACCCCTACTGAATGGTTATTTTGACTTTTCTACATTGTAGAATAATGACAACTATGGAATCATGTATTTGAGATTCTTCAAAGTAGACAGCCTTTGCTTTGACTGCTTTGCAGTCTTGGCATGCTCTCAACCAACTTCATGAGGTCACCTGGAATGCATTTAAATTAACAGGGGTGCCTTGTTAATTTGTGCAATGTCTTTAATGCGTTTGAGCCAATCTGTTGCGTTGGGGTGGTAGATGGTCTTTTACCAAATAGGACTAGGTCTATTAAAGAACTGCGCAAATAAACGAGTCCATTTAAGACATGGTCAATCTAGAAAATTTCAAATACATTGAAGTTAAGTGCAGTAGCAAAAACCAAGCACTAGGAAATTGGCTCTCGTGAGGACTGCCACAGGAAAGGAAGACCCAGAGTTACCTTTGCTACAGTATCATTTCATTAGTTATCAGACTCAAATTGCAGCCCAAGTAAATGCTTAACAGATTAACAGACATCTCAACATCAACTGTTCAAAGGCGACTGCGTGAATCAGGCTTTCATGGTTGAATTACTGCAAAGAAACCACTGCAAAAGGACACCAATAAGATGACTTGTTTGGACCAAGAAACATGAGCAAGGGAAATCTGAAGTCTTTGAAATTGAAATCTGTCCTTGGGCTGATGAGTCCACATTTGAGATTTTTGGTTCAACTGCAGTGCCTTTGAGATGCAAAGTAGGTGAACGGATGATCTCAGCATGTGTGGTTCCACTGAAGCATGGAGGTGGTGTGAGGCTGCTTTGCATGTGATAGTCGGTGATATTTAAAATTCAAGGCACACTTAACCAGCATGGCTACCACAGTATCTGGTTTGCGCTTAGTGGGACTATCATTTGTTTTTCAATAGGACAATGACCCAAAACATACTTCCAGACTGTAAGGGCTTTTTGACCAAAGAGTGTGTTGGAGGGCAGATGACCTGATGATCAGATGACCTGGCCTTCACAATAACCCAACCTCAACCCAATTGAGATAGTTTGGGATGAGTTGAACTGCAAAGTGAAGGAAAAGCAGACAAGTGCTCAGCGTATGTGGGAACTCGATAACGACTGTTGGAAAAGCATTCCAGGTGATTCTGGTTGAGAGAATGCCAGGAGTATGCAAAGCTGTCAGAGTCAAAGGGTGGCTACTTTGAAGATTCTAAAATATATTTTGATTTAACACTTTTGCTTACTACATTATTCAATTTCATAGTTTTGATGTATTCTCTATTCTAGAATGTAGAAAATCATCAAAATAAAGAAAAAACCTTGAATGAGTAGGTGTGTCCAAACTTTTGACTGGTACCGTATGTATTTAAGGTAGAAATCTGACATGGGCTGCAAGATCGAAATAAGTGTGTACATCTTCTACCAATATTTACATTTTTTTATAGAATTTAATATTTCATTCCTGAACGTAGAGGTATTTGAATCATAGCGGCTAATATCAGTGAAGTTGAAAGATTCTGAATGATTCAAAGCTTGTAAACTTCCTTTTTGGTCAATTATTACAGTTTAACCTTCAACATACCAATATCAGCACACCAAGGACAAAGACTGTCAAACCTTGACCTTAATCCTCATTTATCTTGTGAAGTTCTCAAAGACCAACCCAACACTGCCCATGTCATACTGGCCAGAGATGGAAGAGGAAGTGAGAAATCCCACAAATATTCTGTTTCAATGATAATCAATGAATTAAGTAGACCAGACACAGCTGCGATTGAATTGATGTCCATGGTAGAGCCACTCCCTTAAGTAAATTGTAACTGATTTCTTTTCTCCAATGATGAACGGCCTGAGTGAACTGTCTTTAGTTTCACCACTATCTTTGGTACTGGCATAGAGAATGCACTGAATAATAAAGGGCAAACAAGTGGTACCAAATAGCAATTTATTTTTTTTGTCAGAGGTTAAACCATGTCTATAGCAAAGCTTACATCATACTGTATTTCGGCCTGCACACCGTAGGATACAAAAAAGTGTTTTATACATTAAAGACAAGCAGTAGCACAGCACATTAAAGTATTTGTTCTGACAGTATATAAACACTGGTAATCTTACGTCAGCCTTAGTAGACAGCCTTGGCTGGAATGATGGCTTTCTTGAGCAGTAGCCAGTCAACGAACCTGGTTGGCATGTAGGACATAGGGATCCAGAAGAACTTGGCGTCCCAGCCTGGCGAGTAACGGGTGCGAGGACGGACTGCAGCGACAGCATGCTCCATACAGCTCACCACCTTCATCAGGTCGGCGTCGGACATCTTGTCAAGCTTCTCCCTCATCCTCACCTCCACTAGAAGGGACAGGCAATGTTTGTCTTTAGCTATTCAATATGGCCACTTACACTAGAACATTGGGGTGAATAATGCTTTCTGAATAGATCAAATCCTTTGCAAGACTGATGTCACAGAGGGCAGACAGAATAAAAAAACAGCCAAATTTTGCATAGGCTATAGAAAACATTTGTGCAAATTAATACATTCCAGAATGTAGGGAAATAAAACTTTTATATTTACCCTTGTCCAAATAATCATGTCCATAATCATCTCTGACTTCTTGTGGCATCTTCTCCCACAGCTGCTTGAAGCTTTTCCCCAGGACTATCCAGTCGGTCATGGTGGTCTTGAAAAAGCCTGGCTCAATGCAGAGGACTTTGACTCCGAAAGGTACCATGTTTCTCCTGAAAAACAAGGTAACAAAGCTTCTGTTTACAAAATTTCCTCTGATATGTTACAGATTTTTATAGTTTCATTCGCTGAAGTCAAACAGTCAAAGTTGTATTGCTTATGGTTCACCATTGCTAGATTACTGAATGTATGTAAAAAAATATATAAAAAATAAAACACGGATGAAAAACATGGCATGGATAGGATAATGTTCTTGTTTCACCTGAGACTGTCATTGAAGGCCTCCACTCCAAACTTAGACACAGTGTAAGGTCCTCCACCTGGACTGATCCTGCCGAACACACTGGCCACGTTGACTACGCGACCCCTGGCCTTCTTGATGAGGGGCAGCACACTCAGGGTGACTGCGATGACCCCGTTCAGGTTCACGTCCAGCATGGACTTGTAGTCATCAATGGTCAGCCAATCACATGGGGCCGAGGGCATGGCCACGCCTGCGTTGTTCACCACAGCCCACAGGCCTAGAAGGTGACAGGTCATTAGGTAGCTCTATGAACATGCATTATTTCACATAAGGACAAAGATACCGGCACTCGGGCCTCCCGGGTAGCGCAGTGGTCTAAGGCACTGCATCGCAGTGCTAGTTGTGCCACCAGAGACTCTGGGTTCGAGCCCAGGCTCTGTCGCAGCCAGCCGCAACCGGGAGGTCCATGGGGCGACACACAATTGGCCTAGCGTCGTCCGGGTTAGGCCGGTAGGGATATCCTTGTCTCATCGCACACTAGCAACTTCTGTGGCGGGCAGGGCGCAGTGCGCGCTAACCAGGTCGCGAGATGCACGGTGTTTCCTCCAACACATTGGTGCGGCTGGCTTCCGGGTTGGATGCGCGCTGTGTTAAGAAGCACTGCGGCTTGGTTCGGTTGTGTTTCGGATGACGCATGGCCTTCGACCGTCGTCTCTCCTGAGCCCATACGGGAGTTATAGCGATGAGACAAGATAGTAGTTACTAACAATTGGGTACCACGAAATTGGGGAGAAAAGGGGTATAAAAAAAACAAAAAAAACAACAAATGAAGATACCGGCACTCAACATGAATGTCAACACATGTAACTGAACTGGTAATATTGCATCATTTGACTGGAAACAAATGATGATAGGACTGTTTAATTTTCAATATAAACACAGACACTCACCCCTCGCCCCAACTTTGTCTTTAATCAAAGCAGCTGCTTTGTCGACGCTCTCGTTCTTTTTGACATCCAGGTGGAGGGTGGTGAATCTGCCTGAACAGGCCTTCCTCAGATCTTCCTCTCCCTTCTCTGTGAAGCAGGATGCGATCACACAGAAACCCAGCTCGTCCAGATGTCTGGCCAGTAGGTTGCCGAAACCAGAGTCACACCCCGTGATGTAGACATATTTGTCTCCCTTGCCTGGGACTCTGGGGATCTCCCGGAACCAGCGATACAGATAGTAAAACACCACCAGTCCAAGCAGGTACAGAAACATGTCTGGGACAGGATGAGACAGACAGCAAGTCGTCTCTAGTTTATCAACATTTTAAACTAAAGGTTCTGATCTGTTGTGTCAGCCACATTGTATAAAACAGTTTTTTAGATGCTACTGGTTGTATTCATTTGGGATCTATCGCATCCCACAACTGTCCCAGACTATGTTTGGAATATTTATTTCTCACACAGAATTGAATAGTCAACTTTTGTTCTATGGGGGATAGTAGACTGACATAGGCTAGTGATTTTGCTGTTCGTTAGGCCTACTCATCTTGTTGGCTGATGAAAAGTAAATGTGAACAGTTCTTCCAATATCTTCAATATGCAACACGGAATTGGATAAGGATGCACAGAGTTGCGTCCCCGATGGGTCTGTCTTAACTTGTAGCCTGTGAGAAAGACCCGATCACGTGATGAGAGCCTTGTGGATTGCGCAGCACTCAGGGAGAAGGGCACAACACAGCACTCTGGGCTGCAAAATGAATGATTTTTTTAGGGTGCATTACGGCCACAAAGGGGATGCTGCCGAGGCATTATCAAGTGCTTGTCAAATTGTAAATGAGCCACTATTGGAGTTTGTACAGATGCAAAAAAAAAACAAAGCAGAGCTCATGCCTTTCAAGCGACCTTTTTCATTAGAGTCTCGTCATGCAGCCTTCCAATAAATGAAATTTCAAAACAAATACCCCAACATTTATAGAACTACTAAAGTTACATTAATAACTTTAAATTAAGCATATAGGAGTACCTATTTCTTTGTTAACCGCTCAACACAGAATAGCCGCCCCGCCGCATGTGCACACTCCCTCAAATCGTTTGGAAAAAATATTCATATTTTATTCAGCTTTGTTCAATTTTATTCAGCTTTGTTCAATTTTATTCTTCATTATATAAAACAATGCCATGGAATTATAAACTAATCTTATCTGCTAAATGAACTAGTGTAGCCCACAGCCATTTGGCATAGCCACATCAAGACAACTCAGAGTATGCTATTCTTTTCTTCTGAAATATACTATAATTTTCTTCATATCATGCTTTTTTAGACCTGTTTAAAGTAAATTATTGATTTATTGTGAAAGTCTAGGCTACATTCAGTGGTGTAAAGTACTTAAGTAAAAATACATTAAAGTACTACTTAAGTTTTTTGGGGTATCTGTACTTTCCTATTTTTGATAACTTTTACTTTACTACATTCCTGAAGAAAATCATGTACTTTTTACTCCATACATTTTCCCTGACACCCAAAAGTACTCGTTACATTTTGAATGCTTAGCAGGACAGGAAAATGGTATAATTCACGCACTTAAGAGAAAATACATGGTCATCCCTACTGCTTCTGATCTGACAGACTCACTAAACACAAATGCTTGGTTTCTATATTATTTCCGAGTGTTGGAGTGTGTCCCTGGCTATCTGTAAATTTAAAAAACAAGAAAATCGTGCTCTGGTTTGCTTAAATATAAGGAATTTGAAATTATTTATAGTTTTACTTTTGATACTTAAATATATTTTAGCAAATACATTTACTTTTGATACTTAAGTATATTTAAAACACAAATACTATTTTACTTTACTGAAGTAGGATTGTACTGGGTGACTTTTTTTCTTGAGTAATTTTCTATTAAACCCCACCCACCATTCCTCAGTGTACCAAACAAAGTGCTTGGGCCATCACAGCAAGTTACAGAAATATGCACATTACACAACATGCAGTTAGACATACATCAAGTGGAATGATAGGATCTGCCTTTTACAGTTCATCACTAAGATGCGTCTTGTAACAGTAGCTTATAGCAATAACGTTATTGTAGCTATACAGTCCGTAGCTGGAACAGAACAAGGATCAACAGTTATTATGTGCCTGTTTCAACGTGTACTCTTGTGCAGTTGCTCTTTGTAAATGATCCACTACAAAATGAGCCAATCTCTTGCCAAAATGTCCTTAAAACCACAACTAACAAATACTATTGAAAATGTGGTTCAAATAAACTGGAAGGAATCTTTGCAACACTCCTGCATTTCTATTTGAGTGTAATCTCATGTTATATGCAAGTTCTCGGTGTTTCAACTATCACAATATGTGCAGTCAGGGCGTTGACAGAAGTGAAAATCCAATGAAAATATATCAAATTACTTTTTTACTATTGAAGAAAAAAAACACTGCAAGTAGGATTATATAGTGACGAGTTGGCCTAAAGAATGTCCAACTATTGTCATTAATGCCTTTTTATTGAAAATATTATTCGTGAGTGCTGTCAAACTCTCAATTTCAATAACATGAATGCGCACTGCCCATCACATAATAATAACTATTTGTTCGATCAATTATAATAGATTGCCTATCCTCAACTTCTGCATGTTCAAGAAGACTACACTCTGGTGGAATATTGAAGTCTTACCAGTCGGAAATGTTCCACGCCAGCGCAACAAAAGTAACAGTTTTCATAAACTCCTCAAGACCAAACTCTGCACAAGGACTCTGCACAAGGACGTCACATGTCTAGTTCTGACCAATCGGAGCCAAGTTATGTCATTAGAATTAATTAGGTAAAAAATGATTTGATTCCACCTCCTTTGACAGGAACTTGAAACCATTTAACATTATCTTGACTTCAATATGGAAGCAATATGAAAGTATTCCTTTATCCATATTTCATCAATGTCTAATAGATGACAACCTTTTTTTAAATTAGGCCTACCTATTACATTGCATATTAAATCCCGATATAATTAATACAAATATGATTTTTACAGAAAATGTGTTTTACATTTTAAAATATGGTTGTCATGGATTATCATTTCAAATATACTGAACAAAAATATTAACGAAACATATAAAGTGTTCATCCCATGTTTCCTGAGTTGAAATAAAAGATAACAGAAATGTTCCATATTTACAAAAAGCTTATTTATCTCAAATTTTGTGCACACATTTGTTTTCATCCCAACTGAAAGGTGTGGCATGTCAAGAAACTGATTAAACAGCATGATCATTACACAGGTGGGTGGATTACACCTTGTGCTGGGGACAATAAAAGGCCACTAAAATGTGCAGTTTTGTCACACAACACAAGTTTTGAGGGAGCGTGCAAATGGCATGCTGACGGCAGGAATGTCCACCAGAGTTGTTGCCAGATAATTAAATGTTCATTTCTCTACCATAAGCTGCCTCCAACCTCATTTTAGAGAATTTGCCAGTACGTCCAACCAGCCTCACAACCGCAGAACATGTTGAACCCACCAGCCCAGGACCTCCACATCTGGCTTCTTCACCTGCGGTATATTTCTGTCTATAATAAAGCCCTTTTGTGGGGAAAAACTCATTCTGATTGGCTGGGCCTGGCTCCCAAGTGCCTTGACGCTCCCAGGCCCACCCATGGCTGCGCCCCTGCCCAGTCATGTGAAATCCATAGATTAGGGCCAAATGAATTCATTTCAAATGACTGATTTCCTTATATGAACTGTAACTCAGTAAAATCTCTTGCATGTTGCGTTTATATTTTGGTTCAGTATAGTTCAACTCAATACTAACTCAAGGTCATGCCTTGTATTTCAATGATCACTAGATGGCGGCAAATATTTGTAGGCTATTGAAAACGGGCGTTATCAACAACATACATACTTTCTGCTCATCCTAATTTGAGCCAGTTTGCTACAGCAGGAAAAGGATCCTTCAGCAACAGGAAATGTTCATTATTATGTGGATTATAATTAATGGACATTTTTGGGGGGGTTGATACATTTTTCGTATGGGAAAATCAAGTCTCACATTTCATAGTGGAAATTACAAGCTTCAGAAGCCTTTTTACACCTCAAATACACTACAAGTTTTACAGTTCTCCTGCAACAGGGTGATCAAATTTAGATCCTACATCGATACATTCATTGACCCCAACCAAAATAATTATCTATCACCCTATCTACCACTCTAAGTTAATTTCATAAAATAGGTTTTTAATTGACAGATTATGCTACATTAATTGATGAACTACTATAGACATAGTTCTGATCTAGGCAAGCTGTATTAGTAGTCAGTAAACACGACTATCTGCCAATCAATTTTAATAGTCATAGTTTAGCTACAGTAGAGCAAGAACATTGCTTGCAGTGGCCTATAATGATCTGCAAAGTGAATTGTCATAATGTTGCTATAATGGGCAACGCTACCTACTTTGGGAGTTAATCATTACGTAAACAAACTGTTGGCTTATTTGGGCATGTTTCAACGAGCATGTTTCCAGAACCTTTTCTTCACGTGTCAGTAGCCTTCACAAGCGTGTCACAGCCCCAGGGGCACACAGGCCTATTCACCTGCTTCCCAATGGGGAGGGAAAACATACCATTTACAGTTACAATTCACAAACAAAAAGGAAAATTGGTTTGAGTTAGTACTACTCATGGAATAAGGTTGTGGGCTCAAATTGGAAGTGCTGTTGCTTGTTAGTAATGGCTTCCCAACCCCATGAAAGCAAGTAAAAGCAACAAAACATCCCAGTTAGGAGAGAACCTGTTATGACAAGACTGCTAAAATGCAAATGCAACAGAAATATAATAGTTTCAGACAGATCATATCGGCTTGTTTAGGACTGAAGAGGACAGCAGCCCGGAGGGAGATGACCTGGAAGTTGTTTGACTTAGCTTCAACTCTCGGAAAGTATTCTGTCTTCACACACTGTTTGTGTTCACATGTAGAAGGGTCGATAAACTGTAATATCTATACAGGTCATCAATGTGATATGATGAATGTGTAACACTGAGCCCAATCATCGATGGATGCCTTACAGATTTTTGCCATGGTTTTTGATCACTTAAAAATAAAAATGCTAGAACAGTTCTTTAACAAAAGTAGGCATACCTCAGGATTGTGATGGTGATTGTGACTTAATATCATTACTTGTTATGTATTCTTGAAAAATGATTAGCTGACGTTCTCATAACATCCATTTAGCCCTAATTTAAGAAAAACACATATACCATGAGTGCAATTGCAAGTGTAAAACCCTGATTCCTTTTCATTGCAAGGAGAGCTTTGTAGTAAAGGGTCTGGATTGGTTTTTGTACCATGCTCTCTCCTACTCTTTGCATAGCTGGATCATCGGCCCCTTGGGAAGTACAAACTGACAGGACACTTACCTCTAAACACGATCATATGACCCCAAGTTCCAGCCTGGACCTGGCTTGCACGTGGTGCAGAGGGCCTCAGCGTCTTCCAGCCCACAGCCACACTATCAGTCTACTCTTTACCCACTGTCAGTGACCACCTGCCATCTCTACAGACACACAGTGGTGGCACCAGGCTGTCAGGTGGACTCGGCTGCACATGTCTTAGTACGGACTGGAGATCCTTAGTGTACAATTGGATCGACTATAATGTAAAGAAGCAGAATCCAACAAGGGTTTTAGTGCAAAGAGGAGATAAGTCGTTTTTTATTGGATTTGGGAAACAACAAGTTGGTAGGTATCTCAGTGATAATACAATACATTTCAAATGGGATGTATTTTGGCTTTGTAATTCATTTTTATTATATATTTTTCCTCTTATAAATGTATTGTAGACAGTCCAGGATGCCTGCTGAATCAGTGAAATTACAGAGCATCAAAAAGCTGGGAGAAGAAAACAATTGTTTTGATGAAGGTACACCTGCATAAATATGATTATGTTCAATGCATCATTTTGATGTCATTTCCCTGACATAAACAGTGCTTTCAAAAAGTATAATATTTATTTATCATCTTTTATTACAGAACCTAACAACGCATTCATGTAAGTGCATCTTCCTCAGATAAAAACAACAACACTTGTCATGACTTATATTCTGTGTGATTTGGGTTCTTGCTGGTAAAATTGATAAATTAAACTATTTATTTATTTAACTAGGCAAGTCAGTTAAGAACAAATTCTTATTTACAATGAAGGCCTACTCCGGCCAAACCCGGACGATGCTGTGCCAATTGTACACCACCCTATGGGATTCCTAATCACAGCCGGTTGTGATACAGCCTGGAATTGAACCAGGGTCTGTAGTGACACCTCTAGCACTGAGATGCAGTCGGGAGCCCATTTCTTATCAAAACAAGGTCACATTTAATAGCATGTTCTTGTTTTCCCCGCTGCAGGACGATGGGGAACCTGGAACAGAACACAAAGTAAGTCCATCTTCACCCCCTACATTATTCCCACTCATGTCCTTTAGGCTTTGACTAATTTCTCTGTGATTGTCTCAGGTCTCCAAACAAAAAGAATGAAGCTGCTATTAGGATTGGCTTCTTTCAGCTGGTAAAGTATTTTATTTGTATTTTCTTTTCATAGAGATAAAACAAAACCGTACCTAACTCTATGGTTCCTTCAGTGAATTCCCTGTGCGGTTGTGTAGTGTTGTGTGAAGGTCACATGAAGATGTTTTTATTTCATCTCATTTGTGTGAGAGAGCTGGCTCATAACTCTTGTACATAAGAGCTTTAAACCACAACTGGACTGGAAATCATCAGAAACATGTACAAGAATGGTAAGGTACAATATGAGAATGGAGCATCATGGGACAGACTCATCACACACAGGCAGGTTCCAATGGGGTGCCTTTATTTTAGCAATGACTATATTACCATCTACATGATTACAGTGGTTAAAGCATGCATATTTTGTCCAGGTAGTACATACTGAGAAGGTAGGTCAGATTATCAGAACACCTGTTGTGATGACTGACCCATTGGTTGGTTGTGACCCTGATGATGCTGGGGGGTAGTGTGTGTGCCTTCCTCCACGGTTCCGCCAAGCCTCTCATGCTGCTGGTGTTCGGGATGCTCACTGACACCTTCATCGAGTACGACATCGAGTTACAGGAGCTCCTGGACCCCAGGAAGGAACGTATCAACAACACCATACAGTGGAAGAACCAGTCAGTATGGACAGACTGGCTGGACAGCACCAAGTCTGATAAGATGAAGAATTTAACATGCGGGTAAGTCCTATTCGTCGCTGTACAGAAGAGTAGAACGTTGCTACACATGGAATTTCTATATCAAGGATTGAGGATAGAAAGATATATTTTATATTTTAACCTACATCTGTATGACATTCATTCTCAGGCTTCTGGACATTGAGTATGAGATGACCAATTTTGCCTACTATTATGTTGCCATCGGATGCGCAGTTTTCTTGCTAGGATACCTTCAAGTAAGTATATAGTTGGCATCAACATACTGTGTTCAAGCAGTTTGATGATTGCTTTGAATGCCTTATTTCTCTTTTAGATCTCGTTGTGGGTGACGTCTGCAGCGCGACAGATCCAGATCATCAGAAAGATGTACTTCAGGAAGTGATGAGGATGGAGATTGGCTGGTTCGACTGCCCCTCGACTGGAGAGTTAAACACACACATGTCAGAGTAAGAGAAAAACACAGACCAAAATTCCCCTTTTAGGTTTTAATAGAAAAAGTTCTGGGAAAGGTTTGCATTTCTTGTCATGCTTTGGACCAGTACAGATGTAGGATCTTAATTTGATCACTCTTTTGTTGCTGAGAATTGTCCTGCACAGCAGGTAGTGTAGTGTATTTGAGTTTTAAAACAAACTGTTAGGGAAATTCTGCAGTTCTATAAAGTATAAAGGTATTCAGATCCAATCATTTTGGTTGGGAGTTGAAATTTCAGACTTTATTTGCCCTAACAAAACCTGTATCAACCCCTACAAAAATGTCCATTAATTAACTTCTTGATGTACCCATCCCATTAGCGGGATCATTTTCGTCAACCACCACTATATTGCAGAGCGCCAAATTCAAATTTAACTACTAAAAATATTTAATTTTCATGAAATCACAAGTGCAATATAGAAAAACATAGCTTAGCTTGTTGTTAATCCACCTTGCGTGTCAGATTTCAATAAAGCTTTTCAGCGAAACATACCAAGCGTTTATGTAAGCACATCTCTCTCAGTAGACAAAATATTACAAACAGCTAGCCGCCAAGTAGATTGGTCACGAAAAAAAAGCAATAGATTAAATCGCTTACCTTTGATGATCTTTGGATGTTTGCATTCACGAGACTCCCAGTTACACAATAAATGTTCCTTTTGTTTCATAAAGATTATTTTTATATCCAAAATACCTGGCGCGTTATGTTCAGAAATCCACAGGTTTGAGCGGTCACGACATCGCAGACGAAAATTCCAAATAGTATCCGTAATGATCGAGGAAACATTTCAAATGTATTTTATAATCAATACTCAGGTTGTTTTTACAATATATAATCGATAATATATCAACCGGGACTGTAGCTTCTTCAATAGTAGAGAGAGAAAATGGCTGCACCAGGCTGTTGCGCATACAAAACACTGCTGGCACCCAGCCATACAATGATGCGATGTGAACTTTCTCGGTCATTTTTCAAAATAAGAGCCTGAAACTATGTCTATGTCCGCAATAGGCTGAGAAAGGCTGGCCTGAGGGCTTGTAGGCCTGTTGTAGGCAGGTCCTCACCAGACATCACCGGCAAATATGTTGCCTATAGGCAGAAACCAACCGTCGCTGGACCAGACAGGACTGGCACAAAGTGCTCTTCACTGACGAGTCAGGGTTTTGTCTCACCAGGGGTGATGGTTGGATTCGCATTTATCGTCAAAGGAATGAGCGTTACACCGAGGCCTGTGCTCTGGAGCGGGATCGAGGTGGAGGGTCCGTCATGGTCTGGGACGGTGTGTCACAGCATCATCGGACATCAGCTTGTTGTCATTGCAGGCAATCTCAGTGCTGTGCGTTACAGGGCAGACATCCTCCTTCCTCATGTGGTACCCTTCCTGCAGGCTCATCTTGACATGACCCTCTAGCATGACAATGCCACCAGCCATACTGCTCGTTCTGTGCGTGATTTCCTGCAAGACAGGAATGTCAGTTCTGCCATGGCCAGCGAAGAGCCCGGAGCCTGGCAACATCTCACAGCAAGAACTGGCAAATCTGGTGCAGTCCATGTGGAGGAGATGCACTGCAGTACTTCATGCAGCTGTATGCCACACCAGATACTGACTGTTACTTTTGATTTTGACCCACCCTTTGTTCAGGGACACATTACTCCATTTATGTTAGTCACATGTGTGTGGAACTTGTTCAGTTTATGTCTCAGTTGTTAAATCTTGTTATGTTCATACAAATATTTACACATGTTAAGTTTGCTGAAAATAAACTCAGGTGACAATGAGAACGTTTCTTTTTTGCCGAGTTTATATTTAACATGATGTAACACATTAGTAAAAGAATGCTACCTTTATCAATACAAAAGTGCACCTCCACTAAAGTGTATCATTGAGAGAGTCTTTAGAGGAAATAGTGTAGACATTTGAAATATCCCATTTTTTCCCCTCCCTCCCTCCCATCCTCTCTTTCTCCTTGAGAGTCTTTAGAGGAAATAGTGTAGAGACATTTGAAATATCCCATTTTTTTCCATGCCCCAAAGAGGCTCCCTCCCATCCTACCACAGGTGAGGTTGACATAATTTAGCATGCTATACATTGAGGGCTAGTGTAACTGGTGTGAAATGGCTAGCTAAATTTGACACGCTGGTGGGAGAGGGCAGAGGTCAGATGAGCGGCGGTCAGAAGCAGCGTATCGCCATCGCCCGGGCCCTGGTCAGGAACCCCCGGATCCTACTGCTGGACATGGCCACCTCCGCTCTGGACAATGAGAGTGAGGCTGTGGTACAGGAGGCTCTGGACAAAGTGGGTGGTTGCGTCCTAAATAGCACCCTCTCCCCTAAATAAAGCAGGAAGTGACCAGGAAGTGTCTCTGCTAGGATCAATTAATTACAGTAATAATAGTTAGGATAACTCTGATGATAGATTGTGTTTTCGTATCATCTTTCATGCAACAGGATCAGACCTAAGTACGTGACAAATGGTAGCAAAACAACCATGAAAATAACCATATTTACAGTAGCCAGCTAGGATAACGGTCTGGTGTTTATCTTCTATAAGGTACACAATGGCCACACCACCATCTCCATAGCCCATCCTCTGTCCACCATTAAGAACGCGGACGTGATCGTGGGCTACGAGCGGGCGGTGGAGAGGGGCAAGCATGATGAGGAAGGGTGTTTACTTCACTCTGGTCACCCTACAAAGCCAAGGAGACAAGGCTCTCAACTGGAAGGCCAGACAGAGTAGGTCCCTATGAGATCAATGCATCCCCACCCCAAAATTCTAAAGTTGACTTGAATGCACTTTTGTCAACATAAAAAGTATTAAGAGAGAAATTAATGTGCAGGAACATTGTTAACAAAACATTTCTTATAACATTTTGTGTAATAACCTCCTGCCTTTTGCCTGTGTCAGTGCGGGCAACGATGAGCCAGAGCAGAATAATCTATCCAGGGAGATGGAGATGTTGGTGCGTACCTTATAGAAGATACAGTGCCAGTCTCAGGTACTGTAGAACTACATCTCTCATGATGCACTTCACATCCTTTTCACAAGGCCTCACTCACATCTGGTTTCCTTGTAATCCGACACACATCTGGGTGAAGCACGGCAGACATTTTGTGCCAGAATACTGACTGATGATGCCATTTTGTATCTTGGTAGTGCATTGACATGTGCAGAGCCTCTATCAGGAAGAGGACCCGCTCACAGCTGTCCAACCTCATTCCAGAAGCAGAATCCTTTGTATCTCAGGCAGACGCGGGCAAGGTCTGTGTGTGTGTGTGTGTGTGTGTGTGTGTGTGTGTGTGTGTCTGTGTGTGTGAAGGAGGTTGGTATGGAAGTCATCAACAGGGTTAAACAGAGGTTACTTACTCCTTACCCTTTCCAGGTAATCTACAGTTTACACGTGTGCATTTGTTAGACTTGTATCCACAGTCCATACACGTGTGTTTGTGTCCAGAGTGCCTTTGTAGAGGAGGTGGAGGAGCATGTTGAGCCTGCTCCAGTGACCAGGATCCTGAAGTACAATGCTCCTGAATGGCCCTACATGCTGTTTGGAACCACCGGAGCTGCTGTCAACGGGGGAGTCAACCCAGTGTACTCCCTGCTCTTCAGTCAGATTCTGGCGGTAAGGTGGAGGGGTGGAGTATTAACCAAGACCGTCTTCATTGAATATCGGTTCATTAACTTAATAATGTGTGTATGTGTGTGTATTCCTCAAATCAAAATCAAATTTGATTTGTCACATACACATGGTGAGCAGATGTTGATGTGAGTGTAGCGAAATGCATGTGCTTCTAGTTCCGACAGTGCAGTAATAACCAACGAGTAATCTAATCGAACAATTTCACAACAGCTACCTTATACACACAAGTGTAAAGGGATGAAGAATATGTACATAAAGATATATGAATGAGTGATGGTACAGAACGGCATAGGCAAGATGCAGTAGATGGTATCGAGTACAGTATATACATATGAGATGAGTAATGTAGGGTATGTAAACATTACATTAAGTGGCATTGTTTAAAGTGGCTAGTGATACATTTTTTACATGTATGGCAGCAGCCACTCAATGTTAGTGGTGGCTGTTTAACAGTCTGATGGCCTTGAGATAGAAGCTGTTTTTCAGTCTCTCTGTCCCTGCTTTGAATCACCTGTACTGACCTCGCATTCTGGATGATAGCGGGGTGACCAGGCAGTGGCTCGGGTGGTTGTTGTCCTTGGTGATCTTTATGGCCGTCCTGTGACATCTGATGGTGTAGGTGTCCTGGAGGGCAGGTAGTTTGCCCCCGGTGATGCGTTGTGCAGACCTCATTACCCTCTGGAGAGCCTTACGGTTGTGGGCGGAGCAGTTGCCGTACCAGGCAGTGATACAGCCCGACAGGATGCTCTCAATTGTGCATCTGTAAAATTTTGTGAGTGCTTCTGGTGAAAAGCCAAATTTCTTCAGCCTCCTGAGGTTGAAGAGGCGCTGTTGCGTATTCTTCACCACGCTGTCTGTGTGGGTGGACCATTTCAGTTTGTCTGTGATGTGTACGCCAAGGAACTTAAAACTTACTACCCTCTCCACCACTGTCCCGTTGATGTGGATAGGGGGGTACTCCCTCTGCTGTTTCCTGAAGTCTACGATCATCTCCTTTGTTTTGTTGACGTTGAGTGTGAGGTTATTGTCATGACACAACACTCCGGGGGCCCTCACTTCCTCTCCCTGTAGGCCGTCTCGTCTTTGTTGGTAATCAAGCCTACCACTGTAATGTTGTCTGCAAACTTGATGATTGAGTTGGAGGCGTGCATGGCCACGCAGTCATGGGGGAACAGGAGAGTGCTCAGAATGCACCCTTGTGGTGCCCCAGTGTTGAGGATCAGCGGGGTGGAGATGTTGTTACCTACCCTCACCACCTGGGGGCGGCCCGTCAGAAAGTCCAGTACCCAGTTGCACAGGGCGTGGTCGAGACCCAGGGTCTCGAGCTTGATGACGAGTTTGGAGGATACTATGGTGTTAAATGCTGAGCTGTAGTCGATGAACAGCATTCTCACATAGGTATTCCTCTTGTCCAGATGGGTTAGGGCAGTGTGCAGTGTGCTTGCGATTGTGTCATCTGTGGACCTATTGGGGCGGTAAGCAAATTGGAGTGGGTCTAGGGTGTCAGGTAGGGTGGAGGTGATATGGTCCTTGACTAGTCTCTCAAAGCACTTCATGATGACGGAAGTGAGTGCTACGGGGCGGTAGTCTTTTAGCTCAGTTACCTTAGCTTTCTTGGGAACAGGAACAATGGTGGCCATCTTGAAGCATGTGGGAACAGCAGACTGGGATAAGGATTGATTGAATATGTCCGTAAACACACTAGCCAGCTGGTCTGTGCATGCTCTGAGGACACGGCTGGGGATGCCATCTGGGCCTGCAGCCTTGCAAGGGTTAACGCGTTTAAATGTTTTACTCACGTCGGCTGCAGTGAAGGAGAGTCTGCAGGTTTTGGTAGCGGCCCGTGTCAGTGGCACTGTATTGTCCTCAAAGCGAGCAAAGAAGTTGTTTAGTCTGTTTGAGAGAAAGACATCCTGGTCCGCGAAGGGGCTGGTTTCTTTTTGTAATCCGTGATTGACTGTAGACCCTGCCACATACCTCTTGTGTCTAAGCCATTGAATTGCGACTCTACTTTGTCTCTATACTGACGCTTAGCTTGTTTGATTGCTTCGCGGAGGGAATAGCTACACTGTTTGTATTCGGTCATGTTTCCGGTCACCTTGCCCTGGTTAAAAGCAGTGGTTCGCTCTTTCAGTTTCACGCGAATGCTGCCATCAATCCACGGTTTCTGGTTGGAGAATGTTTTAATAGTTGCTGTGGGTACGATATCGCCAATGCACTTGCTAATGAACTCGCTCACCGAATCAGCGTATTCATCAATGTTGTTGTTTGACACAATGCGGAACATATCCCAATCCACGTGATCGAAGCAATCTTGAAGCGTGGAATCAGATTGGTCGGACCAGCGCTGAACAGGCCTGAGAGCGGGAGCTTCCTGTTTTAGTTTCTGTCTATAGGCTGGAAGCAACAAAATGGAGTCGTGGTCAGCTTTTCCGAAAGGAGGGCGGGAGAGGGCCTTATATGCGCCACGGAAGTTAGAATAACAATGATCCAGGGTTTTACCAGCCCTGGTAGCTGAATCGATATGCTGATAGAATTTAGGGAGTCTTGTTTTCAGATTAGCCTTGTTAAAATCCCCAGCTACAATGAATGCAGCCTCAGGATATGTGGTTTCCAGTTTACATAGAGTCAAATAAAGTTTGTTCAGGGCCTTCGATGTGTCTGCTTGGGGGGGAATATATGCGGCTGTGATTATGATCGAAGAGAATTCTCTTGGTAGATAATGTTGTCGACATTTGATTGTGAGGAATTCTAAGTCAGGTGAACAGAAGGACTTGAGTTCATGTGTGTTGTTATGATCACATCACGTCTCATTAGTCATAAGGCATAGCCCCCGCCCCTCTTATTACCAGAAAGATGCTTGTTTCTGTCGGCGGGATGCGTGAAGAAACCAGCTGGCAGTACCGACTCCAATAGCGTGTCTCGAGTGAGCCATGTTTCGGTGAAGCAAAGAATGTTACAGTCTCTTATGTCTCTCCGGAATGCTACCCTTGCTCGGATTTCATCAACCTTGTTGTCAAGAGACTGGACATTGGCGAGTAGTATGCTAGGGAGTGGTGCGCAATGTGCCCGTCTCCGGAGCCTGACCAGAAGACCGCTTCGTCTTCCCCTTTTACGGCGTCGTTGTATTGGTTCTCCGGCTGGGATCCGATCCACATTTACATTTACATTTAAGTCATTTAGCAGACGCTCTTATCCAGAGCGACTTACAAATTGGTGAATTCACCTTCTGACATCCAGTGGAACAGCCACTTTACAATAGTGCATCTAAATCATTTAAGGGGGGTGAGAAGGATTACTTTATCCTATCCTAGGTATTCCTTGAAGAGGTGGGGTTTCAGGTGTCTCCGGAAGGTGGTGATTGACTCCGCTGTCCTGGCGTCGTGAGGGAGTTTGTTCCACCATTGGGGGGCCAGAGCAGCGAACAGTTTTGACTGGGCTGAGCGGGAACTGTACTTCCTCAGTGGTAGGGAGGCGAGCAGGCCAGAGGTGGATGAACGCAGTGCCCTTGTTTGGGTGTAGGGCCTGATCAGAGCCTGGAGGTACTGCGGTGCCGTTCCCCTCACAGCTCCGTAGGCAAGCACCATGGTCTTGTAGCGGATGCGAGCTTCAACTGGAAGCCAGTGGAGAGAGCGGAGGAGCGGGGTGACGTGAGAGAACTTGGGAAGGTTGAACACCAGACGGGCTGCGGCGTTCTGGATGAGTTGTAGGGGTTTAATGGCACAGGCAGGGAGCCCAGCCAACAGCGAGTTGCAGTAATCCAGACGGGAGATGACAAGTGCCTGGATTAGGACCTGCGCCGCTTCCTGTGTGAGGCAGGGTCGTACTTTGCGGATGTGGTAGAGCATGAACCTACAGGAACGGGCCACCGCCTTGATGTTAGTTGAGAACGACAGGGTGTTGTCCAGGATCACGCCAAGGTTCTTAGCGCTCTGGGAGGAGGACACAATGGAGTTGTCAACCGTGATGGCGAGATCATGGAATGGGCAGTCCTTCCCCGGGAGGAAGAGCAGCTCCGTCTTGCCGAGGTTCAGCTTGAGGTGGTGATCCGTCATCCACACTGATATGTCTGCCAGACATGCAGAGATGCGATTCGCCACCTGGTCATCAGAAGGGGGAAAGGAGAAGATTAATTGTGTGTCGTCTGCATAGCAATGATAGGAGAGACCATGTGAGGTTATGACAGAGCCAAGTGACTTGGTGTATAGCGAGAATAGGAGAGGGCCTAGAACAGAGCCCTGGGGGACACCAGTGGTGAGAGCGCGTGGCGAGGAGACAGATTCTCGCCACGCCACCTGGTAGGAGCGACCTGTCAGGTAGGACGCAATCCAAGCGTGGGCCGCGCCGGAGATGCCCAACTCGGAGAGGGTGGAGAGGAGGATCTGATGGTTCACAGTATCGAAGGCAGCCGATAGGTCTAGAAGGATGAGAGCAGAGGAGAGAGAGTTAGCTTTAGCAGTGCGGAGTGCCTCCGTGATACAGAGAAGAGCAGTCTCAGTTGAATGACTAGTCTTGAAACCTGACTGATTTGGATCAACAAGGTCATTCTGAGAGAGATAGCGGGAGAGCTGGCCAAGGACGGCACGTTCAAGAGTTTTGGAGAGAAAAGAAAGAAGGGATACTGGTCTGTAGTTGTTGACATCGGAGGGATCGAGTGTAGGTTTTTTCAGAAGGGGTGCAACTCTCGCTCTCTTGAAGACGGAAGGGACGTAGCCAGCGGTCAGGGATGAGTTGATGAGCGAGGTGAGGTAAGGGAGAAGGTCTCCGGAAATGGTCTGGAGAAGAGAGGAGGGGATAGGGTCAAGCGGGCAGGTTGTTGGGCGGCCGGCCGTCACAAGAAGCGAGATTTCATCTGGAGAGGGGAGAGGGGAGAAAGAGGTCAGAGCACAGGGTAGGGCAGTGTGAGCAGAACCAGCGGTGTCGTTTGACTTAGCAAACGAGGATCGGATGTCGTCGACCTTCTTTTCAAAATGGTTGACGAAGTCATCTGCAGAGAGGGAGGAGGGGGCGGGGGAGGAGGATTCAGGAGGGAGGAGAAGGTGGCAAAGAGCTTCCTAGGGTTAGAGGCAGATGCTTGGAATTTAGAGTGGTAGAAAGTGGCTTTAGCAGCAGAGACAGAGGAGGAAAATGTAGAGAGGAGGGAGTGAAAGGATGCCAGGTCCGCAGGGAGGCGAGTTTTCCTCCATTTCCGCTCGGCTGCCCGGAGCACTGTTCTGTGAGCTCGCAATGAGTCGTCGAGCCACGGTGCGGGAGGGGAGGACTGAGCCGGCCTGGAGGATAGGGGACATAGAGAGTCAAAGGATGCAGAAAGGGAAGAGAGGAGGGTTGAGGAGGCAGAATCAGGAGATAGGTTGGAGAAGGTATGAGCAGAGGGAAGAGATGATAGGATGGAAGAGGAGAGAGTAGCGGGGAGAGAGAGCGAAGGTTGGGACGGCGCGATACCATCCGAGTAGGGGCAGTGTGGGAAGTGTTGGATGAGAGCGAGAGGGAAAAGGATACAAGGTAGTGGTCGGAGACTTGGAGGGGAGTTGCAATGAGGTTAGTGGAAGAACAGCATCTAGTAAAGATGAGGTCGAGCGTATTGCCTGCCTTGTGAGTAGGGGGGAAGGTGAGAGGGTGAGGTCAAAAGAGGAGAGTAGTGGAAAGAAGGAGGCAGAGAGGAATGAGTCAAAGGTAGACGTGGGGAGGTTAAAGTCGCCCAGGACTGTGAGAGGTGAGCCGTCCTCAGGAAAGGAGCTTATCAAGGCATCAAGCTCATTGATGAACTCTCCGAGGGAACCTGGAGGGCGATAAATGATAAGGATGTTAAGCTTGAAAGGGCTGGTAACTGTGACAGCATGGAATTCAAAGGAGGCGATAGACAGATGGGTAAGGGGAGAAAGAGAGAATGACCACTTGGGAGAGATGAGGATCCCGGTGCCACCACCCCGCTGACCAGAAGCTCTCGGGGTGTGCGAGAACACGTGGGCGGACGAAGAGAGAGCAGTAGGAGTAGCAGTATTATCTGTGGTGATCCATGTTTCCGTCAGTGCCAAGAAGTCGAGGGACTGGAGGGAGGCATAGGCTGAGATGAACTCTGCCTTGTTGGCCGCAGATCGGCAGTTCCAGAGGCTACCGGAGACCTGGAACTCCACGTGGGTCGTGCGCGCAGGGACCACCAGATTAGGGTGGCCGCGGCCACGCTGTGTGGAGCGTTTGTATGGTCTGTGCAGAGAGGAGAGAACAGGGATAGATAGACACATAGTTGACAGGCTACAGAAGAGGCTACGCTAATGCAAAGGAGATTGGAATGACAAGTGGACTACACGTCTCGAATGTTCAGAAAGTTAAGCTTACGTAGCAAGAATCTTATTGACTAAAATGATTGAAATGATACAGTACTGCTGGAGTAGGCTAGCTGGCAGTGGCTGCGTTGTTGACTTTGTAGGCTAGCAGGCAGTGGCTGCGTTGTTGACACTACACTAATCAAGTCGTTCCGTCGAGTGTAATAGTTTCTACAGTGCTGCTATTCGGGGGCTAGCTGGCTAGCTAGCAGTGTTGATTACGTTGATTTCCATTCTCCCGGATGGTGGGAAAGACACAGGATTCGCTTCGGGAAAGTCGTATTCCTGGTCGTAATGATGGTGAGTTGATGTTGCTCTTATATCCAGTAGTTCCACCTGACTGTATGTAATAAAACCTAAGATTACCTGGGGTACCAATGTAATAAATGACACGTAAAAAAAAAAATACTGCATAGTTTCCTAGGAACGCGAAGCGAGGCGACCATCTCTGTCGGCGCCTGAGGTGGAATGGTTGGTTCCTGTAGATATTCTCCATACCAGACCCAGAGGCTCAGAGGAGGGAGATCAATGGTATCTGCATGTTCTTTGTGCTGGTCGGAGTGACTTCCTTCATCACCCATATGCTCCAAGTACATGTCCCTCCCTCCCTCCCTCCCTCCCTCCCTCCCTCCCTCCCTCCCTCCCTCCCTCCCTCCCTCCCCCTCCCTCCCTCCCTCCTCCCTCCCTCCCTCCCTCCCTCCCTCCCTCCCTCCCTCCCTCCCTCCATGCTCACCTTTCTTTTGTTACTTGTTCTAAAATACATATTTAATCTTCACATCAACCGGATCCTTTCTCCCGCTTCTCTATACTCCGTGAAAAGAGAAGCCTATTTCATCTATCTTTTTGTCATTTGTCATTTCCCTTAACCTGATCAGATGGTGTCGGTGTCTGCCCCAGGGCTATGCCTTCTCTAAGTCTGGGGAGCTGCTGACAACCCATGTTGGGTCAGGAGGTGGGCTGGTTTGATGACCACAGGAACAGCCCTGGGGCTCTGAGCACACAGGTCCAAGGGGTCAGTATGGACCTCATATAGTCCTCATATAGTCCTCATAGAGGGCAGTTACCAGACCCCAGACCAAATAGTATTAGTGTCTTTCAAATACTTGATTTAATGGAGTGCTTTGGAACTAATGCAGATGACTCAAAAGAAAACCTCACCCATCTGGCATTCTGGGTAAATAACCTAATCCGACCCAAAGTGATTGACACCGCTCCCTTGTCCTCTCCTAGGCCACGGGCTCTCAGATCGGCATGATCGTTAACTCTCTGACCAACATTGGCGTGGCTGTCATCATTTCCTTCTATTTCAGCTGGAAGCTCAGCCTGGTCATCATGTACTTCCTGCCCTCCCTGGCTCTTTCCGGAGGCTTCCAGGCTAAGATGCTCACTGGCCTCGCCAAGCAGGACAAACAGGCCGTGGAGGATGCAGGACGGGGAGGCTACAGTACTCCACCGTACTCCACCGTACACCACCGACTCACTGACCAGGGCTGTTTGTAACAGGCTGGAGTCACATAGTGCTACTGTGACTGGAAGTGAATTGTCACTAACTTCTCACATGTTTCTCAAAAGCTTCTGTTAGAGTCGTTCAAGCAAAGTCACTCCCACAGAACTTCCGTTGTGTCATGTTGTAAGATATTTCAGCCTGTAACTATTGTAATGTCTGTTATAGACATCAGGTGCGCGCTTGCTGAAACAGTCACAGTAGACCCACTGGAGGGCTTACCTTACAGTGTGTTAGAGATCATGCGCAGAGTTCCTGTACTGTATACTGTTCCTACTTCCTATTCTAGACTTACACGGTGGTAGTGGTGGGTGGTTGCGTCATCTCTGTGGTATCTTTTGTAGATCTCTGAGCGAGGCCCTGAACAACAGCCGTACCATCACCTTTGTTAACTGGGGAAGGAACAGAGCTTTGTGGAGATGTACAAGGATCACCTGGAGGCTCCGTACCAGGCCGCCAATCAGAAGGCCAACGTGTACGGCGCCTGCTACGGCTTCGCCCATTGTGTTGTCTTCATGTCCAACAGCGCCTCCTACAGGTTTGGAGGGTACCTGGTGCGCCAGGAGGGCCTCCACTACAGCCTGGTCTTCAGGTGAGAGAAACTGTCTGCCTGTCTGCCTGTCTGTCTACTTCATAAACAGACCATGAAATCACATTGTCCAAGATGTATTCCACTACCTACACCACCTGTGTTAATTCCTATATATTAACTTGACTAAACCACATTGTCTCTCTGTGATTGGTTCAGAGTGATCTCAGCCATAGTGACAAGTGGCACAGCGCTGGGCCGAGCCTCTTCCTACACCCCCAGACTACGCTGAGGCCAAGATCTCAGCTGCCTGCTTCTTCCAGCTCCTCGACCACCTGTCAAAGATCAGCATCTACAGCAACGAGGGGGACAAATGGGTACATGTTGCTCAAGCGCACACAAACACACGCTCATTCTCTCTCTCTTGCTCACGCCGCCTCTCTCTCTCATGCTCACGCCCCCTCTCTCTCTCTCTCGCTCACGCCCCCCTCTCTCTCTCTCGTCCAGCCTGATTTCAGCGGGAACTTAGAGTTCATTGACTGTAAGTTCACGTACACAACCCGGCCAGACATCCAGGTGCTGAACTGCGTCAACGTATCGGTAAAGCCCGGGCCAAACACTGGCCTTCGTGGGCAGCAGCACCAGCGTCCTGCTACTGGAGAGATTCTATGACCCCGAACAGGGCAAAGTGGTGAGTCCTCAGTTTCTCTCAACAGCACGCAATATCCCCATATATGTCTCTAGAGGTATAAGGACTGTAAGAGGGTGGGGGTATCCTGGGAGCTGGATTAGTTCACAGGATAGTTGACTGGATTTTCCATGTTGCATTTGCAGATGGCCACGTACCTGCACTCCAAGATCGGCATCGTATCCCAGGAGCCCATTCTGTTTGACTGCAGCATCGGAGACAACCTGTGTGAAGTCAGCCTAAATGACATCATCTCCGCATCCAAGAAAGCCCAACTCCACGACTTTGTCATGACGTTACCTGAGGTAATGCTGCTGTCAGTGTACTGACTTAAAACAACACTGACATTGTACAAACTTAAAACAATACTGTCATTGCAACTGAAGTTTGTAGCACTATTAGGAAGGAAACACCAACGATTTAAATGTGTCATTTAAATCAAGTCACTCTAACATCTTTGTTTCTATCAAAGATACCCGCACACTAAGATCCAAATACAAATGTCCAGTTTCTGTGCCAAACTTCTAGTCACAAGAACTCTGTCAGGGTATATCCGGCATCTATAGCCCTTTGTTTGACACAGTAGTCTTTTAAAGTTTTAATTTCCCCCTTTAGAAATATGACACCAATGTGGGTTCCCAGGGCTCCCAGCTCTCTCGGAGACAGAAGCAGCGCATAGTAATCGCCAGGGGGATTATCCGCAACCCTAAGATCCTGCTACTGGACGAAGCCACTTCAGCCCTGGACACGGAGAGCGAGAAAGTAATGTCTCCATGACAACCGCCTGTCATCATCACGAGCAGTAGAAGAAGTCCTGAACCTGATGAGGATAGACTGAAATTTATACAGATAGCTTTATTACAGATAGCTATTTCAAATGGTTTTAGAATTGGTACGAGGCAAGGCAAGCATGCAATTTGCCTGTGCCTTCGGTCCATTGTATGAGGCAGAGGCAGTAATCAAGTAATCATGGTGAGTCATGGGTGATTGGGAAATCAGCTCAAAGCTTTGTGTGTGTGTGTGTGTGTGTGTTGTGACGGCCCTGAACCGTCTCAGTGCTTCTCCTTCCAATAGGGTGCTTTCCCTTTAATTCCCAATTAAATAGCCAGCATCAGCTGCGCAAAAGTGGGGTTGTGATGGAGATGTGTTCAATCCGTCTCTATTCCGTTTGTTTTGTAGCCTAATAGAGTTTACCCAGGATCGGATCCAGTCTTTGCGTCCGTGGACTCCGTTCTTCGTGGCCTTTCTCCGCTGGAGATCTATTGGCGGATTGGATTGCTTGACACCTACTGACTACAACCTTTTTGTATACGGTATTTCATTTGTTTTGATGTGATGTTTACGGTGATGATTTATGTAGTTAGTTGTAGTGGAGGACTTAGTAAGAGTTGATACGCTTTAAATTTCTGTGGTAAAATAATTGTTATATTGATTGTATGATTAATTAATACTGGGTTTACGCTACACTGAATGAACGGACAAACATTGCGTGACAAAGGTCACTTGAGATCCCTGAACTCCTTTACCGGGCTGGACTCTTTTTTTTTAGGCCCGAGGTACAGGACATTTCTGGAGGAACCAGAACTCTTTGTGATATTATATGTGTGTGGAATCATTGATGTTGCTAATATAACCCACGCAAAAAAGAATACAGTTGTTTTTGAAGTTCTTTCCAATGTTTTAAGGACCAGATGGGACTCATTCCCTCCCAAACCAAAAGGAGAAACCAATGTTTTCTCTGGTAGGCACAACCTACCTGGCACCCCTATAAATAATAACCTCAAGTCAAAACCGTGTGTGTGTGCGTGCGCTACAGACGGTGCAAGAGGCGCTGGATAACGCGAGGGAAGCCCGAACCTGCATCGTGTTCGCCCACCGTCTTTCCACCATCCAGAATTCTGACATCATCGGCTTTATGTCCAGGGGCTTCGTCATCGAACAGGGTCCACATGACTATCTCATAGCCCTCAAAGGGGCCTATTACAAACTTGTCACCACCGGTGCACCAATCAGCTAACTCCTCAGGGTTAAAGGAGCCAAACCAGGAAATGTCTGTTCAGGTCATCATGCCGGGTCAAATAGTATTTATTCTGCAGAAGGGATCCTGTCAACCGTCACACATTCTTCAGTGTTAATTGGTCATGTGTATTTATTTGTTGTCTTACATGTAAACAGTATGTCTGAGAATATTGTAGGTCTGAGTGGCTACCTTTAATCTTTGTGTCTTTACTTTTTTTTGGAATTAACTGTATTGCATAAGAATAAAATGAATCCAAATATCTACATTGAGGGTATAAAGTAACTGTTTACGATTGTCGACTGTTTGTACTGTGTTTACCATTATACATTTACGATTTAAAATGTTTTGGATTTTAAATGGAACCTTTTATTCTTAAATCAAATATGGTGCATTTAAATTGCCTGCAGATAATAATACATTCTACAATAGTTGATTTTCCTAAGTCAAAGGTTAAGATAACAGACTCATTGAAGAGCCTGGGACAGACTAGTACTACAGCTAGTACTACAGTATTCCCTACACCAGGTCTTGTTGATACTTCCATGACTGACACCGTGACACCCTGACCTGACACCAGGATGAGATTTGCTGCGTCCATCCATCAGCGGTAATGTGTGATCACACTCTGACCTTTATGGAATGGAGTCTTCATCAGTGCATCCCAGATTCCCAGCAACCAGACAAGGGGTGAATTAGTATGCGGGTGAAGCAATATAATCTCTCTTGGCTTTCTGCTCACAATCCTACCGCTTAGAGGACACTGTTTGACTTTGTGCCATGTAGCGTCAATACAACATTGATTGATAATGGCGAGCCGGTATCCTGGAACCAAGTGTTGTGGTGAGTGTCTGGGTCTCTGTTGACTTAGTGGGTGAGAAGTGGGGCTAACGTGCTCTAATAAGTTTTGCCCAGTATTGCCCAGTATTGCCCAGTGCGGAAGTGCTGAATTTGAGCCACTTGTGTGTTTTCAATCTCAAGTCGTCAACCTCCACGATGTCATCCACTCCTAAAGATGAGTCATCCACCTCCACGATGTCATCCACTCCTAAAGATGACTCCTCAACCTTGTCATGACTGTCCTGATCAACCCCAACGGAGGAGAGATCTAGGGGTCTGACGATGTGGGGGGTTTTATGACCCCTCACGCCCCTGGTAAATCTCAGGCCACAGACAAATTCCTTTGTCCTGTTACTATGGAGAACTAGCCTCAGAATATTAAACATGAAATAAAGGGACTTTGGCACAATGGTTTCCGTCAGCCACAATGGTGGTCATGATGATGGAGGGACTATGAACATGTATGTCATTTTTGTTTTGTTATTAAAGGTTAATAGATAACGTTATTCCGAAAACATTGTAACGTCAACAGTTTCCCAAGTATATGTTTGATGTTTATACGTTTGTACGTTTTATATGTTTGTACGTTTGTACGTTGTATGGAAAATGTCCAAATCAAAGAGGATGTTTTGGTAAAGATGAAATGTGAAGTTAGTTGTCTAAAATTGGATATGAGTCAAATCTAGGCCTTGCCCATAACTTGGTACGCCTAGAGAATTGCCCTAAAGGCGGTAACGCCCACTTCTGACCTGAGGGTATAAAACCTGTGAGTGAAGAATTTACAGATAAGACTAAGTAACCCTAGCTGCAGCCGAGGTCAAAAAAGTCAACGAACCCAAAATAAGTTTGAAGACAAAAATCTTTTTCTACCCAAGCCACGGATGAGTAGCTGTGTCTAAGCGGGTGAATTCAAGTCAAACCATCTAGTCTCTACTCCCCATCGAATCGTGGTATCTACACTGTTTCATTCCTATGCTGAGCTACAGAGCTGTCTGTCCTCAGAAGAGCCCTTCCAGAGCAAGGGCGAGGGAACAGACTCGGATGCCAAAAGGACACTGACATTGTGAGGACGACCAGAGAGTTGCGCTAGGTTTAGAATAAGCATAGCTGACAAATTCACCCAAATGTATATTTCTCTAATGGACTCCTATATACGGTCTCTGTTCTACTCGTCCTATTCTGTCTCTGTCCTACTAGTCCTATACTGTCTCTGTCCTACTAGTCCTATACTGTCTCTGTCCTACTAGTCCTATACTCTCTCTGTCCTACTAGTCCTATACTGTCTCTGTCCTACTCGTCCTATACTGTCTCTGTCCTACTAGTCCTATACTGTCTCTGTCCTACTAGTCCTATTCTGTCTCTGTCCTACTAGTCCTATACTGTCTCTGTCCTACTAGTCCTATACTGTCTCTGTCCTACTCGTCCTATACTGTCTGTCCTACTTGTCCTATACTGTCTCTGTCCTACTAGTCCTATACTGTCTCTGGCCTACTCGTCCTATTCTGTCTCTGTCCTACTAGTCCTATACTGTCTCTGTCCTACTCGTCCTATACTGTCTGTCCTACTCGTCCTATACTGTCTCTGTCCTACTCGTCCTATACTGTCTCTGTCCTACTCGTCCTATACTGTCTCTGTCCTACTAGTCCTATACTGTCTCTGTCCTACTAGTCCTATACTGTCTCTGTCCTACTAGTCCTATACTGTCTCTCCTTCTAGTCCTATACTGTCTCTGTCCTACTAGTCCTATACTGTCTCCTTCTAGTCCTATACTGTCTCTGTCCTACTAGTCCTATACTGTCTGTCCTACTAGTCCTATACTGTCTCTCTCCTTCTAGTCCTATACTGTCTCTGTCCTACTCGTCCTATTCTGTCTCTGTCCTACTAGTCCTATACTGTCTCTGTCCTACTAGTCCTATACTGTCTCTGTCCTACTCGTCCTATACTGTCTGTCCTACTCGTCCTATACTGTCTCTGTCCTACTAGTCGTATACTGTCTCTGTCTTACTAGTCCTATACTGTCTCTGTCCTACTAGTCCTATACTGTCTCCTTCTAGTCCTATACTGTCTCTCCTTCTAGTCCTATACTGTCTCTGTCCTACTAGTCCTATACTGTCTCTGTCCTACTAGTCCTATACTGTCTCCTTCTAGTCCTATACTGTCTCTGTCCTACTCGTCCTATACTGTCTGTCCTACATGTCCTATACTGTCTCTGTCCTACTAGTCCTATACTGTCTCTGTCCTACTAGTCCTATACTGTCTGTCCTACTAGTCCTATACTGTCTCCTTCTAGTCCTATACTGTCTCTCCTTCTAGTCCTATACTGTCTCTGTCCTACTCGTCCTATACTGTCTGTCCTACTAGTCCTATATTGTCTCTGTCCTACTAGTCCTATATTGTCTCTGTCCTACCAGTCCTATATTGTCTCTGTCCTACCAGTCCTATATTGTCTCTGTCCTACTAGTCCTATATTGTCTCTGTCCTACCAGTCCTATATTGTCTCTGTCAAACTAGTCTTATACTGTCTCTGTCCAACTAGTCCTATACCGTCTCTGTCCAACTAGTCCTATATTGTCTCTGTCCAACTAGTCCTATATTGTCTCTGTCCAACTAGTCCTATATTTTCTCTGTCCAACTAGTCCTATATTGTCTCTGTCCAACTAGTCCTATACTGTCTGTCCTACTAGTCATATACTGTCTCTCATACTAGTCCTTTACTGTCTGTCCTACTAGTCCTATACTGTCTCTCCTTCTACTCCTATACTGTCTCTCCTTCTAGTCCTATACTGTCTGTCCTACTAGTCATATACTGTCTCTCATACTAGTCCTATACTGTCTGTCCTACTAGTCCTATACTGTCTCTCCTTCTACTCCTATACTGTCTCTCCTTCTAGTCCTATACTGTCTCTCCTACTACTCCTATACTGTCTCTGTCCTACTATTCCTATATTGTCGCTGTCCCACTAGTCCTGTATTGTCTCTCCTACTAGTCCTATACTGTCTCTGTCCTACTAGTCCTGTACTGTGTCTGTCCTACTAGTCCAATACTGTCTCTCCTACTAGTCCTATACTATCTCTGTCCTATATTGTCTCTGTCAAACTAAGCCTATACTGTCTCCTACTAGTCCAATACTGTCTCCTACTAGTCCTGTAATGCCTCTCTTATTCTAGTCCTTTACTGTATCCTACTAGTTTTATACTGTGTCTCTCCTACTAGTCATTTACTGTCTCCTTCTAGTCCTACACTGTCTCTACTAGTCCTATACTGTCTCTCCTTCTAGTCCTATACTGTCTCTGTCTTACTAGTCCTATACTGTCTCTGTCCTACTAGTCCTATACTGTCTCTGTCCTACTAGTCCTATACTGTCTCTGTCCTACTAGTCCAATACTGTCTGTCTCATTCTAGTCCTATACTGTCTCTGTCCTACTAGTCCAATACTGTCTGTCTCATTCTAGTCCTATACTGTCCTACTGGTTCTATATTGTCTCCTACTAGTCCGTTACTGTGTCTCTCCGATTAGTCCTTTACTGTCTCTGTCCTACTAGTCCTGTACTGTGTCTCTCCTATTAGTCCTTTACTGTCTCTGTCCTACTAGTCCTATACTGTCTGTCTCATTCTAGTCCTTTACTGTCTCTGTCCTATTAGTCCTTTACTGTCTCTGTCCTATTAGTCCTTTACTGTCTCTGTCCTACTAGTCCTATACTGTCTCTGTCCTCTGTATTTCTAATGCTCCATCATCCACCGGTGACACAAGGGGCCTCAATGTGAAATGCCACATAGGAAAGAGCAGAGGGACTCTGAGAATGAGGGTGCAACTAATTCAAAGACGATAGGTAGGCCTGCTCCCAAATGGCCCTGTCAGAGATTGTTGCTTTGGGATTGAATTAGATGATTTCGGATTGAATTGAATTGAATGCAAAGTTGCTTTGGGATTGAATAAGATGCATTTTGTCAGGATTTGGCCAGGATTGTTCCGGTTTTGGCCACTAGATGCCCCCATTGTGCTTTTTGACCTTTTTGTTTTCCCTTGTTTCCAGTTATTATTTGCACCTGTGCCTAGTTTCCTTGGAATGTATTTAAACCCTTAGTTTTCCTCAGTTCTTTGCTCTGTGTTTGAATGTTAGCACCCAGCCCCAGCGATGCTGTGAAAAATTGTTGCTTCAGTTGGACTCTCTTGTGGTACTCTGTTTTTGTTTTCGTTTATTTATTTTTGATTATCTTCTGAGGCTTTTTCCTGCTGTACCTACCACCTTGTGGATTTACCTTTTGACTTGGAGGATTACCTTTTTCTCTTGGAATGACTTTTGACGTTGTGGATTTATATTTTTGGCTGAACTTTCCGTTTTACTTTATTAAAACACAGTCTCAAGTACTGCTGTGTCTGTGGGCTCTCCTTCACCACAGCCAATATGAGTAAAACATTTAAACGTGTTAACCCTCGCAAGGCTGCCGGCCCAGACTGCATCCCTAGCTGGGTCCTCAGAGCATGCGCAGGCCAGCTGGCTGGTGTGTTTACGGACATATTCAATTAATTCCTTCCATGTAATGCACAGCATTAAGATTGCCTGCAATGACGACAAGCTCAGTCCGATGATGCTGTGACACACTACCCCAGACCATGACGGACCCTCCACCTCCAATCGATCCCGCTCCAGAGTATAGGCCTCGGTGTAACGCTCATTCCTTCAACGATAAATTCAAATCCGACCATCACCCCTGGTGAGACAAAAGCCTGACTCGTCAGTGAAGAGCACTTTTTGCCAGTCCTGTCTGGTCCAGCGACAGTGTTTTTTTTTGTTGCCCATAGGCGACATTGTTGCCGGTGATGTCTGGTGAGGAACTGCCTTACAACAGGCCTACAAGCCCTCAGTCCAGCCTCTCTCAGCCTATCACGGACAGTCTGAGCACTGATGGAGGGATTGTGCGTACCTGGTGTAACTCGGCCAGTTGTTGCCATCCTGTACCTGTCCCTCAGGTGTGATGTTTGGGTGTACCGATCCTGTGCAGTTGTTACACGTGGTCTGCCACTGCGAGGACGATCAGCTGTTTGTCCTGTCTCCCTGTAGCGCTGTCTTAGGCATCTCACAGTACAGACATTGCAATTTATTGCCCTGGCCACATCTGCAGTCCTCATGCCTCCTTGCAGCATGCCTATGGCACGTTCACGCAGATGAACAGGGATCACGGGCATCTTTCTTTTGGTGTTTTTCAGAGTCAGTAGAAAGGCCTCTTGAGTGTCTAGGTTTTCTTAACGGTGACCTTAATTGCCATCTGTCTACGCTGTTAGTGTCTTAACGACTGTTCCACAGGTGCATGTTCATTCATTGTTTATGGCTCATTGACCAAGCATGGGAAATAGTGTTAATTAACGCTTTACAGTGAAGTTATTTTTTTTTAACGAATTATCTTTGAAAGACGTTTAATTTTTTGCTGAGTTTATTTACTAAATGGATTGTATTTTTAGTTAAGACCTATAACTCCACAGAGGGGGAAGCGAAGCGTAAGGATATCTGGTTAGCTACTAGGGCAAGAGTGCTGGAACACAAGAGAGCAGAGAATGGCTCAGCTTCACCATGGGGATGAATTACTTCTGACATGATAAGGTGGCACCATTTATTTACTGTCAAGTAAATATCAAATGTATAAGTCTTTTGAATATTCTTACAACAGCTTGTCTAACATTTAATTGTCTGATTTGAGACTTTTGAGGCTGCTAAAGGACGCCTTATGGTTGTTTCTGACTGGGGGGGGGAGTGGAGGAAGCGGAGGTGGATAGAGTTTGAAATGTGGAAGGTTCAACACTGTAAAACTGGTTCAATACTCACTGAAACAGAAATAGTAACCAGTGATAGTTGACTACAACAGTTTGAATGATAGATGTTATCTAATCATTTGCAGGGAAGAGCCATGGTTCCACTGAGGAAGCCAAACATAAGGAGGTCTAGTTAGCTAATAGGACGAGAGTGATGGAACACAACAAGCGGGCAGAGAATGGCTCGGAGAGCTTCACCTTGGGGATGAATCATCGTTCTGACAGGGTATGATCACTGTCAGGAAGAGGCCTACTATAGAAAAACGTTTAACTCGGAGGTTGCTTATTTGGTTAATAATTATACTTCTCTTATAGGCTTACTTGATACTATGCATGTTGCTTCCTTTCACAGACTACTGGGAAGGTTACAAGACGAAGGGTAGGGTGAAGCATTATTGCAATTCACTGCACTTATAAGGTTAATGAATATATGAATCATTCATTTGTAATGGTAATTTTATGCTCGAGACCTCTCTTATTCCTTAGCCTCAAGATAGCCTCCTTCTGTTCACCTGATTTAGAATTCCTCACAATCAAATGTCGACCGCATTATCTACCAAGGGAATTCCCTTTGATTATAATCACAGCCGTATATATCCCCCCCCCCCCCAAGCAGACACATCGATGGCTCTGAATGAA
The DNA here is from genome assembly GCF_036934945.1 of Oncorhynchus masou masou. NCBI lineage: Eukaryota > Metazoa > Chordata > Actinopteri > Salmoniformes > Salmonidae > Oncorhynchus > Oncorhynchus masou. Next base: position 19,203,381 of record NC_088218.1, read on the forward strand.
CTTTAACCCGCGCAAGGCTGCAGGCCCAGACGGCATCCCCAGCAGCGTCCTCAGAGCATGTGCAGACCAGCTGGCTGGTGTGTTTACAGACATATTCAATCAATCCTTATTCCAGTCTGCTGTTCCCACATGCTTCAAGAGGGCCACCATTGTTCCTGTTCCCAAGAAAGCTAAGGTAACTGAGCTAAACGACTACCGCCCCGTAGCTCTCACTTCCGTCATGAAGTGCTTTGAGAGACTAGTCAGGGACCATATCACCTCCACCCTACCTGACACCCTAGACCCACTCCAATTTGCTTACCGCCCAAATAGATCCACAGACGATGCAATCTCAATCACACTGCACACTGCCCTAACCCATCTGGACAAGAGGAATACCTATGTGAGAATGCTGTTCATGGACTACAGCTCAGCAATTAACACCGTAGTACCCTCCAAACTCGTCATCAAGCTCGAGACCCTGGGTCTCGACTCCGCCCTGTGCAACTGGATACTGGACTTCCTGACGGGCCGCCCCCCAGGTGGTGAGGGTAGGTAACAACATCTCCACCCCGCTGATCCTCAACACTGGGGCCCCACAAGGGTGCGTTCTGAGCCCTCTCCTGTACTCCCTGTTCACCCACGACTGCGTGACCATGCACGCCTCCAACTCAATCATCAAGTTTGCGGACGACACGACAGTGGTAGGCTTGATAACCAACAACGACGAGATGGCCTACAGGGAGGAGGTGAGGGCCCTCGGAGTGTGGTGTCAGGAAAATAACCTCACACTCAGCGTCAACAAAACTAAGGAGATGATTGTGGACTTCAGGAAACAGCAGAGGGAGCACCCCCCTATCCACATCGATGGAACAGTAGTGGAGAGGGTTGTAAGTTTTAAGTTCCTCGGCATACACATCACAGACAAACTGAATTGGTCCACCCACACAGACAGCATCGTGAAAAAGGCGCAGCAGCGCCTCTTCAACCTCAGAAGGCTGAAGAAATTCGGCTTGTCACCAAAAGCACTCACAAACTTCTACAGATGCACAATCGAGAGCATCCTGTCGGGCTGTATCACCGCCTGGTACGGCAACTGCTCCGCCCTTAACCGTAAGGCTCTCCAGAGGGTAGTGAGGTCTGCACAACGTATCACCGGGGGCAAACTACCTGCCCTCCAGGACACCTACACCACCAGATGTCACAGGAAGGCCATAAAGATCACCAAGGACAACAACCACCCGAGCCACTGCCTGTTCACCCCGCTATCATCCAGAAGGCGAGGTCAGTACAGGTGCATCAAAGGAGGGATCGAGAGACTGAAAAACAGCTTCTATCTCAAGGCCATCAGACTGTTAAACAGCCACTACTAACATTGAGTGGCTGCTGCCAACACACTGACTCAACTTGCCACTTTAAACAATGCTACTTAATGTAATGTTTACATACCCTACATTATTAATCTCATATGTATATGTATATACTGTACTCTATATCATCTACTGCGTCTTTATGTAATACATGTATCACTAGCCACTTTTTTATTTTTATTTATTTTACCTTTATTTAACTAGGCAAGTCAGTTAAGAACAAATTCTTATTTTCAATGATGGCCTAGGAACAGTGGGTTAACTGCCTGTTCAGGGGCAGAACGACAGATTTGTACCTTGTCAGCTTGGGGGTTTGAACTTGCAGCTCCGGTTACTAGTCCAACGCTCTAACCACTAGGCTACCCTGCCGCCCCACTTTAAACTATGCCATTTTGTTTACATACCCTACATTGCTCATCTCATATGTATACACTGTACTTGATACCATCTACTGCATCTTGCCTATGCCGTTCTGTACCATCACTCATATCTTTATGTACATATTCTTTATCCCTTTACACTTGTGTGTATAAGGTAGTAGTTTTGGAATTGTTAGGTTAGATTACTTGTTGGTTATTACTGCATTGTCGGAACTAGAAGCAGAAGCATTTCGCTACACTCTCATTAACATCTGCTAACCATGTGTATGTGACAAATCAAATTAGATTTTGATTTGAAGCAGAGGTGCACAAGGAGTTTGAAACATGGCAAGTTAATATGGTAAAACTGGTTCAACACTAACTGAAATAGATATTCCCAGTATTAAATAAGTCAAATTCCGTAAAACAAGTTGACGTTTTTTTCATGCTTGCAGGAAAGACCTATCCGTCCACGGAGGAAGCTAAGCGCAAGGAGATCTGGCTACTAGGAAGATGGTGAGGGAACGCAACAAGAGAGCAGAGAATGGCCTGGAGACCTGCATCACGGCAGCCAGTCACCTTGCTGACTTAGTATGGTATTATTCATTCAGATTAGTCTTAAAGAAATCCGGTTTGTGATACAGTATATTACTATGTTGATAGAACATTTCTCAAACAAGTCTAACGTTGTTTGTTGCCTCTTTGTTTCCAGACTATAGAGAAGGTTCGTAGAGGACTTTCTCCAGAATTCCAGAATATCAAAACGTGTTTAATGCTACAATGTAGTTTAACTGTGTACATCAATGATGTCGCTCTTGCTGCTGGTGAGTCTCTGATCCACCTCTACGCAGACGACACCATTCTGTATACTTCTGGACCTTCTTTGGACACTGTGTTAACAACCCTCCAAGCAAGCTTCAATGCCATACAACTCTCCTTCCGTGGCCTCCAATTGCTCTTAAATACAAGTAATACAAGTAAAACTAAATGCATGCTCTTCAACCGATCGCTGCCTGCTCCTGCCCGCCTGTCCAACATCACTACTCTGGACGGCTCTGACTTAGAATATGCGGACAACTACAAATACCTAGGTGTCTGGTTAGACTCTACTCTCTCCATCCAGACCCACATCAAACATCTCCAATCCAAAGTTAAATCTAGAATTGGCTTCCTATTTCGCAACAAAGCATCCTTCACTCATGCTGCCAAACATAAATCAAGTGATATATGCTTTTGTCTCCCCCTTTTGACAAAACCAGGATAAGACTTTATTGTTTATTGACATGTAAGATGTAGGATAAAACTTTGGTCATGGAAAACAGAGTAAAGCAGAGCAAAGCATTATTATAAACCATCTGGTCCTCCCAGCTACTCCTATCCTGCACCAGGTGGGCACCATGTCGCCCAGGGACTTCCAAACCTTCACAACAGGGAGAACAAACATACAGGAAAGAAAACCTATCATCAAAAATGTAAAACAAGGAACTGTGGTGGTGTAATATTTATTCTACTACCTCACCCACAGCATACCATGGGTCATCCTCAGTCAGTCTCATCCTCCCCTGAAAGCATGCTTCAGTATCAGCATCTCCAACTGGAGCATCAAGCAAAGGCATCATGCCTGAAGCCTTCACCACATCTGTAACAGACTTCTTAAAACACAGTATGATGCAAGCAGCACAACACATAAGCAATAACAAAAATACAAGAATTCGGGTCAGAAATCCAGTAACCACCATACCAGTGTACTTACCAAACCAGGCTCCCAACCAGGAGAACATCCAGACTCCTCCACCCCCGCCATGGTCCTCATCTCAGCAGATAGTGCATCAAGCCCACTAAGGGCCTTAGATATACTACCATCTGGACTGGTGTTATTAGGAATATACGTGCAACATTGTTCACCGAACATCTTGCAGACGCCCCCCTGACTGGCAAGAAGCATATCCAAAGCAAGTCTATTCTGTCTGGCAACCCTAGATGTGGCCTCAAGCTGTTCAGACATACCAGTGAGTGCATCACGGGAGTAATTCACAAAACGCTGTTGATTATAGTAGATATAATTAATCCATGCAGTCTGTCTAGCATCCACTATGGCTGGACCCATAATAGGTAGTAAGTGCCAGAGTCCATCATTCCTACCCAAGGCCTGAAACTCATGAGGAACCCCCACTGGCACTCCCAACAGGTTAGTGTGTATGTCAACTACATCCTCTGTCCATGGAGCACTACGTCTATGTCTCCCATGGGATGGAATGTTTTCAGGTCCCCTGGATACAGAACCCAACAGCTGCTCAGCAGTAACATCAACAATGGTCAGTGGAACTGTAGGAAACACGAGGAACAGAGAGTTGAATTGGGCTGAACCTGGTAAAAACCTCTCAGAATACACAACCACCCCTCTCCTTCTCCTATAGCAAATGGGTGTGTAGCCAGAACAGGTCTAGCATGACCAATGCTTCATGTAACTCATGCAGTCCTTTCTTTTCAGGGTCTTAGCTGTATACCTCATATAAGACAGCCACAAATTGTCCCTACCATCAAAACCAGTCTCAGTGCCTAATTGATCAATAGCTGAATAGTCTCTAACATGAATTACCTGAATGGGATTTTTAACACAGTGGTGGCAGGTTCAGTCCAGGGGTGGTAGAGGAGTGTGTCTGGCTCTGGTTCGTCTGGGACTTCTGGTTTTGGCAGCACCTTAATAGAAAACACACCCATCGTGTCTGTCCCGGTCCTTTGTAGTCCGAGGGTGTAAGTCCCTGCATCAGAGAGCTTTTTTAATAGTTTTGATGGTTAGTAGGATTTCATCACCTTTACAGAGTTCAACAGTGCTCCCAGGTTTTCCCCATATCATGGAAAACCTATCCACCTTTGTGGGATCCCCTATGCTATAAGGATACCCTCTTCTCCAATCCCAGAACTGTCCCAAGTTGGTTATCATGTAATCCCCATACGGACACCCTCCCAATTTAATTTAATTTAATTTAATTTATAATTTTCGTCCACTTGTTCTGTAGACATGCATTCAGCACTCTACGGGTCAGAACCTGGAATCGGCCCATACCGCACCATCTATTGTCATAGATTTCTCCAGAGTCCTGGAAATAAGGCCTCATACACAGGGAATTAGACATCAGCCCCCTAAAACTAAAACAGTCACAGAGGTGAATGTAGCCCATAATACAGTGACCATAATATTTTTTCCCATTTTCCGAACATACTTATCAAAACAATTAGTCAGAGAAGTATCCACCCCAGAGTTTTCTGCCAAACCGTGAGCCAGGGCGGGCACTGATTCGTCCGGAGCTGTGTTATTTGGGATGTAAGCACAAACATGGTCCCGATAATCACGCATACTTCTCCCTTTTCAGCCAATAACATATCTAATGCAATTCTATTCTTCCATGTAGTTAGAGACTCCATTTTGGTCTACATAAAACTCCATTGAGAGATCCTTCCCAACCTCTACTCTAACTTCCTGTCTACCCAGATCTAGGGATCTCTTATGCTTATTTTGGAACAAAATCCTCATTGTCTAAACCATGGGTCAAATTAACACTCTCCGCATACTCAAGTAGGACATGCTGTATCTTCTGTCTGCCTTTTCCCCCTATCTGTCTGTAGCTCTTTTTCTCATGTTTCCAAATTTGAACTAAATGTCTAAACTCATGGATTTTTTTAGAAAAACATGTCTATGGTGGCACTTTCTAAAGTCCTTATATAGGTTAATTAAACTCCACTATAATTAATTTACCTTAAACATTTTTTTATTTTTTTAAATTTATTTTTAAATTTATTTTTTGAAACAGTATTACCCATGACCACAAATTAATTATTCAAATGGCACCCCCTTGTGGCTGATCAGACCACCCGGGAGAGTCATGAAAGCAGGTCAAAGGTTACACCATCTCCTTACATTCGTGTTCCATACCATATTAGACATATTAAAGAACCCTTTATCCTTAAAATAAAACTAATCACCTTTGTAATTAAAACCCATAAAATAAAAACTCATAAGGTTCCATATGTGAGCGTGCTTCTTTTAAATACCTTTACACTAAAACAAATAGTTCTAACAATTGTTTTATGTGTATATATTTGCAAACCTTAATGGATAATCAAGACTTCCAGATCTTTTTCAATTTGGTCGTTTATGGCCACTCTCTCCCCAAGATTATAATCCCAGGTAACTTCTGAAAGTGAGACACAACACGCCTAACTAACATTCACTATGCTACTTCGATTCAGAAACTCAAAAGTGAACTATAACTAAACCTAATGATAAGTCCCCTTTGACTCAAATCATTAATCATAAGTTTTAAACATTGTCTACGTATATGTTTACTTAAATGAACATGCTATCCTTAGATACAATTAACCCGATAACATTATTATCCAATGACAAAAATGACAATCCAATTGTCCCGATAACGTTATTGTATTACTTTTTCCCTCTTCCGCAAATGTCGTACATTTCTCAGTGTAAGAAATCCGTAATTTTAATCCCAGATATTTAATAAAAATGCAGTCGCATTCTCCCATGGCTCCTTTAATTTACTTATTTTAGATAACTTCCATCCTTCCCGGAATGAAGAATCCTACTTAAACACGCCAGAATTCAATGTTTACCTAAATTAAATCAGACCCCAAAATTGACCATCACGTTTACATCTGCTAGTTCCTCAAGAAGAAAACGAAAGAAAACAAACTTTCCCCTGTTACAGATGTCTATATATCAGGGGAAAAGCTCATAAAACATTTTGATGGGCTAAAACGTAATTGTTTTTTCGTTATGTTTTAGAATTAATTTTGATTTAAATAACTGTCTTGTCTTTGACTTAGCATTTTAATTACAACTCTATTCCCAATACGTTATTCCCTTGTCTAATTAAAACTCCTAAATAATCCATATATGAGTGTACCCCTTTAAGATATCTTGTCTCTGGGAACATGGAAATCCCCTTAACCCAAACGTTTACTACAAAAACAAAACCTAATAATTATAATAATCCCCTCAAACACAAATAATTTGTCTCGATGTTTCATGTTTTATTCGTGTTTCTCCAAATTGTCTCCCCAAAATACTTCTTAAATACCCAGCCATTAGACACACACACAACTGTGATAAACGTATACTGTCTCTGCGGGCCTTTCATTGTTCCCCATAATGAAAACAGATTCTAATGATAGTATACCTTAAACAGGAGGTTCATTTCAATGGTGTTATCTGAACAATCAAACCAAAATCAATAACCGGGAAGTACTTGTGTAAATTAATTAAAAGAACAAAATAAATCTACCTTATTTCTCAGCACTTGGTTAGAACACCACTCCCGTCTTACATCGACCACACCCGTCGCACCGTCCCATACCTAGTGTATATCTTATCTATTACTCAGTGTCTCAATTAATGTTTAACGTAAGTATGTTCAGATGTTGATTATGTAATTCTACAATATTAGTATAGTTCAAACCTCATAATATAAATCTACACACAGAATTTTACGTTAATAGAGTTTAACACTTTTTCCAACAGTCATGCACACCCCCTCAATATTCTATGATATAACTCTGTGCAAACATCCTGCGACTTTTTCAACATTCTCACCGGTACCAGCTCCAACTGAAATACCTAATATACCGCACTCGCTTGATCCCCGACCTCATTCATACCGATATTCAGACCAGTGGGAGACGCAATGGCCCCGCCTTCTATCCATTCTCTGTACAGCTTCTCCCCCCCATCTCTTCCACTCCTTACCCTCTCTGCCTTCATTCACTTCTAGAGTGACTTCAGCGTTTTCAACACCTTTTCTATTTCCAACGACATCTTATGTACACTACAATACTGTCAACAACCTATGCCTTTACTAAAACCCAAGTGGTACATTTCCTTACGGCTAAATCGGCCCCCAATTAGGTCTAAAGTAAGAACTCAATTGTGCACTGTGGGTCCCCTGGGGTATTAAGTAGTCTAGTGTCCCCCTTTACTTCAATACCAAATGTACAAAATAAAAAATACAATCACCCCATATGACTAACGTGTCGACCGGATCACGTCTATAGAACAACTTAATGTCTCATTCAACTTGGTAGTCAGTGCGCCGACTTTACTACCCGATGTACTTCACACACACCTATGCTTTGTCAGGACCTTAGAGAGACCCTCTCCTTAAGGCTAAATCGGTCTAAAGTCCAAGTAATCAATTTAAATATCCGTCATTCACACTTGGCCCTGCCTAGTACATCACATTCGCATCATATGGCTTTCCATTGGCACTTTGGTGGTCACTCGTTACCCACCACTCATACATGTAGTCCCAGACTATCCAGTCACACTATGGTGGTCACTCGTTACCCACCACTCATACATGTAGTCCCAGACTATCCAGTCACACTATGGTGGTCACTCGTTACCCACCACTCATACATGTAGTCCCAGACTATCCAGTCACACTATGGTGGTCACTCGTTACCCACCACTCATACATGTAGTCCCAGACTATCCATTCACACTATGGTGGTCACTCGTTACCCACCACTCATACATGTAGTCCCAGACTATCCAGTCACACTATGGTGGTCACTCGTTACCCACCACTCATACATGTAGTCCCAGACTATCCAGTCACACTATGGTAGTCCCAGACTATCCAGTCCCAGACTATCCAGTCACACTGGACACTCGTTACCCACCACTCATACATGTAGTCCCAGACTATCCAGTCACACTATGGTGGTCACTCGTTACCCACCACTCATACATGTAGTCCCAGACTATCCATTCACACTATGGTGGTCACTCGTTACCCACCACTCATACATGTAGTCCCAGACTATCCATTCACACTTTGGTGGTCACTCGTCATACATGTAGTCCCAGACTATCACTCACTACCCACCACTCATACATGTAGTCCCAGACTATCCATTCACACTATGGTGGTCACTCGTTACCCACCACTCATACATGTAGTCCCAGACTATCCATTCACACTATGGTGGTCACTCGTTACCCACCACTCATACATGTAGTCCCAGACTATCCAGTCACACTATGGTGGTCACTCGTTACCCACCACTCATACATGTAGTCCCAGACTATCCAGTCACACTATGGTGGTCACTCGTTACCCACCACTCATACATGTAGTCCCAGACTATCCAGTCACACTATGGTGGTCACTCGTTACCCACCACTCATACATGTAGTCCCAGACTATCCAGTCACACTATGGTGGTCACTCGTTACCCACCACTCATACATGTAGTCCCAGACTATCCAGTCACACTATGGTGGTCACTCGTTACCCACCACTCATACATGTAGTCCCAGACTATCCAGTCACACTATGGTGGTCACTCGTTACCCACCACTCATACATGTAGTCCCAGACTATCCATTCACACTATGGTGGTCACTCGTTACCCACCACTCATACATGTAGTCCCAGACTATCCATTCACACTATGGTGGTCACTGTTACCCACCACTCATACATGTAGTCCCAGACTATCCATTCACACTATGGTGGTCACTCGTTACCCACCACTCATACATGTAGTCCCAGACTATCCAGTCACACTTTGGTGGTCACTCGTTACCCACCACTCATACATGTAGTCCCAGACTATCCAGTCACACTATGGTGGTCACTCGTTACCCACCACTCATACATGTAGTCCCAGACTATCCAGTCACACTATGGTGGTCACTCGTTACCCACCACTCATACATGTAGTCCCAGACTATCCAGTCACACTATGGTGGTCACTCGTTACCCACCACTCATACATGTAGTCCCAGACTATCCATTCACACTATGGTGGTCACTCGTTACCCACCACTCATACATGTAGTCCCAGACTATCCAGTCACACTATGGTGGTCACTCGTTACCCACCACTCATACATGTAGTCCCAGACTATCCAGTCACACTATGGTGGTCACTGGTTACCCACCACTCATACATGTAGTCCCAGACTATCCAGTCACACTATGGTGGTCACTGGTTACCCACCACTCATACATGTAGTCCCAGACTATCCAGTCACACTATGGTGGTCACCCACCACTCATACATGTAGTCCCAGACTATCCAGTCACACTATGGTGGTCACTCGTTACCCACCACTCATACATGTCATTACCCACCACTCATACATGTAGTCCCAGACTATCCATTCACACTATGGTGGTCACTCGTTACCCACCACTCATACATGTAGTCCCAGACTATCCAGTCACACTATGGTGGTCACTCGTTACCCACCACTCATACATGTAGTCCCAGACTATCCAGTCACACTATGGTGGTCACTCGTTACCCACCACTCATACATGTAGTCCCAGACTATCCAGTCACACTATGGTGGTCACTCGTTACCCACCACTCATACATGTAGTCCCAGACTATCCAGTCACACTATGGTGGTCACTCGTTACCCACCACTCATACATGTAGTCCCAGACTATCCATTCACACTATGGTGGTCACTCGTTACCCACCACTCATACATGTAGTCCCAGACTATCCATTCACACTATGGTGGTCACTCGTTACCCACCACTCATACATGTAGTCCCAGACTATCCAGTCACACTATGGTGGTCACTCGTTACCCACCACTCATACATGTAGTCCCAGACTATCCAGTCACACTTTGGTGGTCACTCGTTACCCACCACTCATACATGTAGTCCCAGACTATCCAGTCACACTATGGTGGTCACTCGTTACCCACCACTCATACATGTAGTCCCAGACTATCCAGTCACACTTTGGTGGTCACTCGTTACCCACCACTCATACATGTAGTCCCAGACTATCCAGTCACACTATGGTGGTCACTCGTTACCCACCACTCATACATGTAGTCCCAGACTATCCAGTCACACTATGGTGGTCACTCGTTACCCACCACTCATACATGTAGTCCCAGACTATCCAGTCACACTTTTATAATCAACTAGAATGAATCAAACATGTAGTCCCAGACTATCCATTCACACTTTGGTGGTCACCCAATACCCACCATTCATACATGTAGTAAGTGTTCTCTGTTACCCCCTACCAGCCAGGCATACTAGTACATCCCATACACAATGCACCATTAAGTATTGTTGATCAATAATACAATTGCAGTTGCCAATGGAGATATTACTTTCTCAACAATTTTAAATTTGTTTAAATTTAGTAACTTCCATCAAACAGGTGTCTCACAAAACTAAATTTGGATAAGTCCAATGTGCAGAACTTTAGTTTTTCACAACAGGTGTCTGCTTACCTCTTTTAGTTGACCAGTCAGGATTTGTGAGACACACCGTCAGACGACAGTACTGGCCAATCGGCCGGACAATTTCCAGCGTCGTCCTTCTACCAGATCACGTCGGTGGTCACCAAATTGTTAGGGTTGCGTAAATTCGAATCTGGTATCAGGATAAATATAACAATGAGTCACCGATTTTATACTATGTATTTTTTATTAGCTAAGTAATAAATGGCAAATGCAACTTTCGTATATACGGGCTCTCTGTAATACCGCGCAGGGCAGAACAGAGAACTGACAAGACGTATGTAAAACAGTATTCTTTATATTTTGATAGGCCAACAGACGGGTTGGAACTGTCTATCACAGTAGAGACTGGGTGTGGTTTAAACTTGCTCAGCCTATTGCAGGCGCTCAGGCGGGTCCCTGCCTCTTGGCGCTTCTGTTGATAGATGTAACTGTTGCTTGTGAAGAACATCCAGGCTCTCATGCTCCATACCGTTATCTCGCACCTGGCTCCTGTTATCTAACAAAAGACCGCTTGTTCTCGCATAAGTCGCTCTGGATAAGAGCGTCTGCTAAATGACTTAAATGTAAATGTAACACCCCGCTTTGAATGTGCCCCCCCAACTCATCGCGTCTTCTGTATTTTTCCATCTCAGTTAAACCTCGGGATGACCACCCCTCCCTATCACAACTTTGTAAGATACAGCAAGTCACACCATGTGCTCAATATTGTTACATATAAACACAAGGACAAAGCATCTGCTGGGCTGTTATCTACAGTTTTGCAACATGCATGTCACACCATGTTACTCAGTTCTTGTCACACACAAACAGGCAAGTAGCAAACAGTTGTTTAATCTCATAATGATGCTCCCGTGCACAAATGCAGACACCTCACACAACCAACATCAGATGATATTTAATCATATATATCTAATGGCTATAATGTAAAATATAGGATCCAACAGTGGACAACTACAAATACCTAGGTGTCTGGTTAGACTCAACTCTCCTTCCAGACCCACATCAAACATCTCCAATCCAAAGTTAAATCTAGAATTGGCTTCCTATTTCGCAAAAAAGCATCCTTCACTCATGCTGCCAAACATACCCTTGTAAAACTGACCATCCTACTAATCCTCGACTTCGGCGATGTCATTTACAAAATACCCTCCAATACCCTACTCAACAAATTGGATGCAGTCTATCACAGTGCCATCCGTTTTGTCACCAAAGCCCCAGATACTTCCCACCATTGCGACCTGTACGCTCTCGTTGGCTGGCCCTCGCTTCATACTCGTCGCCAAACCCACTGGCTCCATGTCATCTACAAGACCCTGCTAGGTAAAGTCCCCCCTTATCTCAGCTTGCTGGTCACCATAGCAGCACCCACCTGTAGCACGCGCTCCAGCAGGTATATCTCTCTGGTCACCCCCAAAAGCAATTCTTTCTTTGGCCTATATTGTACTGTTTGACCAGGTAGGCCAGTTGAGAACAAGTCCTTGTTTACAACTGCGACCTGGCCAAGATAAAGCAAAGCAGTGCGACAAACAACAGTTACAAATAAACAAACGTATAGTCAATACACAACGGAAATAACATCTGTCTTGTGTAGAAATGTTGGGAGGTAGGCAATAAATAGGCCATAGAGGTGAAATAATTACAATTTTTCATTAATACTGGAGTGATAGATGTGAAGATGATGTGCAAGTAGAGATATGGGGATGAGGTAGTTGGGTGGGCTATTTACAGATTGACTATGTACAGGTACACTGATCGGTAAGCTGCTCACACAGCTGATGCTTAAAGTTAGAGAGGGAGATATAAGACTCCAGCTTCAGAGATTTTTGCAATTCGTTCCAGTCATTGGCAGCAGAGAACTGGAAGGAAAGGAGGCCAAAGGAAGTTAGCTTTGGGGATGACCCATGCAATAGACCTGCTGGAGCGCATGCTACAGGTGGGTGCTGCTATGGTGACCAGTGAGATGAGATAAGGGAGGGGCTTTACCTAGCAAAGACTTATAGATGACCGGGAGCCAGTGGGTTTGGCGACGGATATGTAGTGAGAGCCAGCCAACGAGAGCATACAGGTCGCAGTGGTGGGTAGTATATGGGGCTTTGGTGACTAAACAGATGGCACTGTAATAAACTACATCCAGTTTGCTGAGTAGTGTGTTGGGGGCTATTATGTAAATGACATCGCCGAAGTCAAGGATCGGTGGGATAGTCAGTTTTACGAGGGTATGTATGGCAGCATGAGTGAAGGAGGCTTTGTTGTGAAAAAGGAAGCTGATTCTAGATTTAATTTTGGATTGGAGATGCTTAATGGAAGGAGAGTTTACAGTTTAACCAGACACCTAGGTATCTGTAGTTGTCCACATATTCTAGGTCAGAACCGTCCAGAGTGGTGATGCCATTCGGGCGGGCGGGTGCGGGCAGAAATCGGTTGAAGAGCATGCACTTAGTTTTACTAGCATTTAAAACCAGTTGGAGGCCACGGAAGGAGTGGTTGTGTGGTGTTGAAGCTTGTTTGGAGGTTTGTTAGCCCAGTGTCCAAAGAAGGGCCAGATGTATACAGAATGGTGTTGTCTGCGTAGGGGTGGATCAGAGAATCACCAGCAGCAAGAGCAACATCATTGATATATACAGAGAAAAGAGGCAGCCTGAGAATTGAAGCCTGTGGTAACCCCATAGAGACTGCCAGAGGTACGGACAACAGGCCCTCCGATTTGACACACTGAAGTAGTTGGTGAACCAGGCGAGGCAGTCATTTGAGAAGCCAAGGCTATTGAGTCTGCCGATAAGAATACCGTGATTGACAGAGTCGAAAGCCTTGGCCAGGTTGATGAAGATGGCTGCACAGTACTGTCTTTTATCGATAGTGGTTATGATATCGTTTAGGACCTTGAGCGTTGCTGAGATGCACCCATGACCAACTCGGAAACCAGATTGTATAGTGGAGTAGGTACGGTGGGATTCAAAATGGTCGGTGATCTGTTTATTAACTTGGCTTTCGAAGATTTTAGAAAGGCAGGGAAGGATGGATATAGGTCTATAACAGTTTGGGTCTAGAGTGTCTCCTCCTTGAAGAGGGGGATAACCGCTGCAGCTTGCCAATCTTTGAGGATCTCTGACAATACGAAAGAGAGGTTGAATAGGCTAGTAATAGGGGATGCAACAATTTCGGCTGATAATTTTAGAAAGAGAGGGTCCAGCTGATTTGTAGGGATCCATATTTTGCAGCTCTTTCAGAACATCAGCTGTCTGGATTTTTTTTGTGGGGGGGGAGTTGCTGAAGTGGGTGCTGAGATGTTGGGGTAGGGGTAGCCAGGTGGAAGGCATTATAGCATACTCAGTAAATGTGTGGAAAGCTACAGAGAAACATATTAGATCTAATCTTAAATGGCATTCATACTCTCCAATATGGCGTAATAAAGAATTCTTAGCATGTAAGAAACCATTTACATCAGATTCTTGGTCTAAGAAAGGTGTTTATACTTTCAAATACATATTCAATGTGAATGGACTCCTCAGTTTCCAGGATATCCACAAGTGTTTTAATGTCCCAGGTTCATCATTTTGTCTTTACCTTCAACGACGCCTATCCACGCAAGCCTATGGGGTCCCCTGGGGAGCAGAACTAGCAGTACACCCATTGGTCAAACTTCCAACGGACAGGCGCCCCTCATAAGGAGTTGTTTCTGAAATCTATAGTCAATTAATTCTTGCAGCACAAAAACCATTATGTCTATCCACTGTATTGGAAAATGATTTTATACTTGCTGACAGACAAATAAATTGGGAGACAGTATGGAAAAATATATTTGGATCATCGAGAAACCCCAATCACCCATTCATTAATATTTTTGCCATAGAACCAATCTAACAACTAAAAAAAGACATCACATGGGTATTAGTTCATCTCCATTATGTGAGTTCTGCACCACAAGGGACCTTAGTACTTTTCATCATGTGCTGTGGAAATGCCCGGGGGGGTTGAATTCTGGGGGAAAGTCAACCATGTCATCTCTGTACTTATAGATAAAATACTACCATTAGATCCAATAGTGAAGTTGCTTTGTGTTGACTCTGATTTGCACTTGTCAGAATGCTTACGGAGAGTGTCATTGGCAGGAACCACAGTGGCTAAGAAAATGATTGTACAAAGGTGGATTCCACCTCATCAGTTACCATTGCAACAATGGCTACTTACATTTAAGGACATTGTACTTATGGAGCTCTCCACAGCCAGGATCCACACGGCCAAGGTGTCCACTCTCCACAGCCAGGATCCACACGGCCAAGGTGTCCACTCTCCACGGCCAGGATCCACACGGCCAAGGTGTCCACTCTCCACGGCCAGGATCCACACGGCCAAGGTGTCCACTCTCCACAGCCAGGATCCACACGGCCAAGGTGTCCACTCTCCACGGCCAGGATCCACACGGCCAAGGTGTCCACTCCCCACGGCCAGGATCCACACGGCCAAGGTGTCCACTCTCCACGGCCAGGATCCACACGGCCAAGGTGTCCACTCTCCACGGCCAGGATCCACACGGCCAAGGTGTCCACTCTCCACGGCCAGGATCCACACGGCCAAGGTGTCCACTATCCAAGGCTAGGATCCACACGGCCAAGGTGTCCACTCTCCACGGCCAGGATCCACATGGCCAAGGTGTCCACTCTGGACACATGGATAAAAGCAGCAGCGGACATTTCTGAACTCAAGCAACGGGCCTTTACATCCATGAATGATGTATTGCTCAGCGGATTTACTATGTAAATTGGGGTTGGAAAAAAATATCTGTAAATGTATTGTATGAATCCTATGAATTTAAATAATAAAACCTTTGGACACCAACTCATTCCAGGGTTGTTCATTATTTTGACTATTTTCTACATTGTAGAATAATAGTGGAGACATCAAAACTATGAAATAACACATGGAATCATGTAGTAACCAAAAAAGTGTTAAACAAATCAATATGTATTTTATATTTGAGATTCTTCAAAGTAGCCACCATTTGCCTTGAAAACAGCTTTCCACACGCTTGACATTCTCTCAACCAGCTTCATGAGGTAGTCACCTGGAATTAATTTAAATTCACAACGTAATGCCTTGTTAAAAGTTAATTTGTGTAATTTCTTTCCTTCCTAATGCATTTGAGCCAATCAGTTGTGTTGTGACAAGATAGGGATGGTATACAGAAATTTGGCAAAAGACCAAGTCCATATTATGGCAAAAACAGCTCAAATAAGCAAAGATAAACAACAGTCCATCATTACTTTAAGACATGAAGGTCAGTCAATTTGGAATATTTCAAGAACTTTGAAAGTTTCTTCAAGTGCAGTCGCAAAAACCATTAAGGGCTATGATGAAACTGAAAAGACCCTTGCCTGTGCTGACCCTGAGCCTGCATGCCTGACCACTCTGCCTGCCTGCCGTCCTGTACCTTTGCCCCTGTTGCTGTAACACACATTGTTACTTCGACGCCGTCTGGGTCTTACCTTTATCCTGATACATTCCAATTCAACACCATAGTACCCTCCAAGCTCGTCATCAAGCTCGAGACCCTGGGTCTCGACCCCGCCCTGTGCAACTGGATACTGGACTTCCTGACGGGCCGCCCCCCAGGTGGTGAGGGTAGGTAACAACATCTCCTCCCCGCTGATCCTCAACACTGGGGCCCCACAAGGGTGCGTTCTGAGCCCTCTCCTGTACTCCCTGTTCACCCACGACTGCGTGGCCACGCACGCCTCCAACTCAATCATCAAGGTTGCGGACGACACAACAGTGGTAGGCTTGATTACCAACAACGACGAGACGGCCTACAGGGAGGAGGTGAGGGCCCTCGGAGTGTGGTGTCAGGAAAATAACCTCACACTCAACGTCAACAAAACTAAGGAGATGATTGTGGACTTCAGGAAACAGCAGAGGGAACACCCCCTATCCACATCGATGGAACAGTAGTGGAGAGAGTAGCAAGTTTTAAGTTCCTCGGCATACACATCACAGACAAACTGAATTGGTCCACTCACACAGACAGCATCGTGAAGAAGGCGCAGCAGCGCCTCTTCAACCTCAGGAGGCTGAAAAAATTTGGCTTGTCACCAAAAGCACTCATAAACTTCTACAGATGCACAATCGAGAGCATCCTGGCGGGCTGTATCACCGCCTGGTACGGCAACTGCTCCGCCCTCAACCGTAAGGCTCTCCAGAGGGTAGTGAGGTCTGCACAACGGGGGCAAACTATCGGGGGCAAACTACCTGCCCTCCAGGACACCTACACCACCCGATGTTACAGGAAGGCCATAAAGATCATCAAGGACATCAACCACCCGAGCCACTGCCTGTTCACCCCGCTATCATCCAGAAGGCGAGGTCAGTACAGGTGCATCAAAGCTGGGACCGAGAGACTGAAAAACAGCTTCTATCTCAAGGCCATCAGACTGTTAAACAGCCACCACTAACATTGAGTGGCTGCTGCCAACACACTGACACTGACTCAACTCCAGCCACTTTAATAATGGGAATTGATGGGAAATTATGTAAATATATCACTAGCCACTTTAAACAATGCTACCTTATATAATGTTACTTACCCTACATTATTCATCTCATATGCATACGTATATACTGTACTCTATATCATCGACTGCATCCTTATGTAATACATGTATCACTAGCCACTTTAACAATGCCACTTTGTTTACATACTCATCTCATATGTATATACTGTACTCGATACCATCTACTGTATCTTGCCTATGCTGCTCTGTACCATCACTCATTCATATATCCTTATGTACATATTCTTTATCCCCTTACACTGTGTATAAGACAGTAGTTTAGGAATTGTTAGTTAGATTACTTGTTGGTTATTACTGCATTGTCGGAACTAGAAGCACAAGCATTTCGCTACACTCGCATTAACATCTGCTAACCATGTGTATGTGACAAATAAAATTTGATTTGATTTGATTTGATTTAGAAGCAACAAGACGAAGCCTACTGAAGTACATTACATCGACATGCACATGACATCTTAGTCACTAAGCAGACACTCATCACCCAGAGCAACAATACAAGCATTCAGATGAGCAGGCTGAAAAAAACGCACGACACAAGCATCCGCCAATCGCAGCACTTGAGACATACAGTGCACTGAAATAAAGTATTACAGCAACAAAGTAACACAAAGTAACACGATAAAGCAGAACACATGATTGGTCCATTATGAGTTGCAGAAGGGCTGTTCCTTTCCTTGCTCTGAGCTGTCATTACAGTCCCCTCAGGTGTGACAGCCAGACATTGGGAACAGTGATTTGTCATGATTGGGTAAGTGTAGAGCCCCTCTAAGTGTTTTGAGTCAATACAACTCCAGGAGGGAGCCTTTCAGCTGACACTGATATCATTCAGCCCTGTGTGTGTGTGTCAGCATGCAGGTGTGTGTGTGTGTGTGTCCGCCCCTGCGTGTGTTTGTGTGTGTGCGTGTGCATGCTTGTGTGTGTGTCTCACCTTGCAGTGCCAGTCGAGGTACTGATTATTACTGCCATAAAGAGCCTCAGTGCTATTCTCCCGTTGGCCATTATCCTATCCCAGATTATCTCCCCATCAGCCCACAGAAGCCATATCCCCCACAATCCCCCTGTGACAAGAGCCCACTGCCAATCGCCTTAATTACATTTTCCCATTATCTTCCCCAGCAGAGAAGCCGGGACGGGTAAATTAAATGGATTGGAAAGGAAAGGTTAGATGACTAACACCCAAAGTTATGTAATCACTGACCTTGTGTTTGTCCAAACTGGTATTTTGGATATTGCACTTTTACTTTAGCTCTTCTAACCTAAATCAAATCTAAACAAATCTAATTTTATTTGTCACAAGAGCCGAATACAACAGGTGTAGACTTTACTGCTTACTTACGAGACCTTTCCCAACAATGCAGAGTTAAAAAGAGTAACAAAACCTGCTAATATGAAATACTAACACAATAAACAACAATAGCGTGGATATCTACAAGGGGTACCGAGTAATAAGTACATGTTGTCACACCCTGATCTGTTTTACCTGTCTTTGTGCTTTTATTTTATTTCACCTTTATTTAACCAGGTAGGCAAGTTGAGAACAAGTTTTCATTTACAATTGCGACCTGGCCAAGATAAAGCAAAGCAGTTCGACACATACAATGACACAGAGTTACACATGGAGTAAAACAAACATACAGTCAATAATACAGTATTAACAAGTCTATATACGATGTGAGCAAATGAGGTGAGATAAGGGAGGTAAAGGCAAAAAAAGGCCATGGTGGCAAAGTAAATACAATATAGCAAGTAAAACACTGGAATGGTAGATTTGCAATGGAAGAATGTGCAAAGTAGAAATAAAAATAATGGGGTGCAAAGGAGCAAAATAAATAAATAAATTAAATACAGTAGGGAAAGAGGTAGTTGTTTGGGCTAAAATATAGGTGGGCTATGTACAGGTGCAGTAATCTGTGAGCTGCTCTGACAGTTGGTGTTTAAAGCTAGTCCACCCCCCTCCAGGTGTCGCCCATCTTCCCCATTATCCGCAGGGTATTTATACCTGTGTTCTCTGTTTGTCTGTTGCAAGTTCGTCATGTCATGCCTACCAGTGGATTTACTGGTCTCCTGTCCCCCCTAGTCCTTATTTATTTATTTTATTTGGTACTTTTCCCGGTTTTGACCATTCTGCCTGCCCTGAGCCTGCCTGCCATTCTAAACCTTGTGACACTGCCCTGTATTTCTGACCTCTGCCTGCCCTTGACCTGTTGTTTGCCTTCCCCCTGTTTTTGTAATGAACTTTTGTTACTTCGAACTGCCTGCATCTGGGTCTTCTCCTGAGCCGTGACACATGTAGGTAGGGGCAATCAGGATAGATATTAAACAGAGTAGCAGCAGCAGTGTATGTGGAAAGTGTGTGTTTTTTTGTGAGCGTATGTAGTGAGTGTCTGTGTAAGCATGTGGGAGTGTGTGGGTAGAGTCCAGTGAGCGTGCATAGAATCAATGTAAGTGTCAGTGCAAAAAAGGGTACATTCAATAGTCCGGGTAGCCATTTGATAAACTGTTCAATCGTCTTATGGCCTCCCGAGGGGTGCAGCGGTCTAAGGCACTGCAACTCAGTGCTAGAGGCATCACTACAGACACCCTGGTTCGAATCCAAGCTGTATCACAACCGCCCATGATTGGGAGTCCCTTAGGGCGGCGCACAATTGATGTACTGGGCCATCAACACCACCGTCTGTAGCGCCTTGCGATCGACTGCGGTGCAGTTACCATACCGAGCGGTGATGCAGCTAGTCAATATGCTCTCAAATGTGAAGCTGTAGAACATTACGAGGATCTGAGGGGCCATGCCAAATATTTTCATCCTCCCGAGGGGGAGGGGTGTGAGAGGACCATGTTAAGTCCTTGTGGATGTGGACACCGAGGAACATGAAGCTCTAGACCAAAGATCCATCACTGTCAGTGTGACACTCCAAAACCTTCCATTCATTGTACCCCCCCCCCCTCTCGCTCTCTCTCTGAAATACCCTTGTTGCTTTAGGGGTTTGGACAGGAGACTGATGAACAGATGGTGGCAGCTATTTTTCTTTCTCTCATGTTTCTTTCTGTCCTCACAGCCACATCCCTGTCTGCATATAAAACACCTGCCCTCTCTCTCTCTCTCTCTCTCTCTCTCTCTCTCTCTCTCTCTCTCTCTCTCTCTCTCTCTCTCTCTCTCACACACACACACATATTTTATTTCCTCTTAAGTTCAAAAAACATCATAACCTTGAGCCAAATCCCCTTGAAATGAAAAATGACACAGCCAGCTATTAATCTTTTGGACAGTTGTATGCGTCTAGCTGAAACATCCCATACAGGTGGAAAAACACTGTGACAATATGAGCATGCTGATCTGAGAGCTGATCTTCAGATGTTAGATTGCAGTCAGTTGAGCTTGGAACTGATAATGACAGTGATCAGATCAAGACAAATAGTGTTCACAGATCAGGGCTTACACGTATCTATATAAGGGAGATATAGTAAAGAGACATAAATAGGGATGATAAAGTTTAGAAAGTGAGAGGGGAATATTTCTTTGTCAGTCAATTGCATCCCTCGTCCACTCGCTGTTGCTGCGTACCTCCCTTTCCTACACAGGTAAATACACAGCTGAATCACCAGCCCTTCCAAACACATGGAATCAAACAGGTGAGGTAAATAAATCCTCTTTTTAGACTGCGTCACATGAAGATTTGGTTTCTTTTTCAATTAATCAAGTGCCGTCATTATCGTTTGATAGGGAAGGAAAGAAACAAATGCATTCGTCTCAAAGGGGTCACATTTAATCCAATTGAAATTGACGGCACTATTCAGGCTGATTAAATTACCTTGGAATCGGCGTTATCTTTTCATCCCCACAAAGCTACAAAGTATCGCAGGCGAAGTAAGTGCCACATCTAATAGATATTGATTGGATTCGCTTTATTAGTTTCTATTTGCAGATGAGATGAAACTGTTGTCTCTGAGGGCATCTTTCCCAGTAGGATGAGAAAACAATGATGGTGGCCTAGAGGAAGTATAGGAACAAAGACAAGGTGGTAGGGAATAGGAAATAGGAACTCTTGTGTAGGGAGTAGGAAGCATCATTGACATGCTTTTGACTATAAGGATGCTGTGCAGAGGCTTATAATATTATTAGGACTATAAGCAGCCCTGCTGTGATGATTTGATAAGGGCCAAATGTGTGAAGACGTTTCAGACCAGCTCTTCCTTAAAGCCAGAGATTGGGTTAGGAGGGCCGTTGAATTGGGTTAGGAGGGCCGTTGAATTGGGTTAGGAGGGCCGTTGAATTGGGTTAGGAGGGCCGTTGAATTGGGTTAGGAGGGCCGTTGAATTGGGTTAGGAGGGCCGTTGAATTGGGTTAGGAGGGCCGTTGAATTGGGTTAGGAGGGCCGTTGAATTGGGTTAGGAGGGCCGTTGAATTGGGTTAGGAGGGCCGTTGAATTGGGTTAGGAGGGCCGTTGAATTGGGTTAGGAGGGCCGTTGAATTGGGTTAGGAGGGCCGTTGAATTGGGTTAGGAGGGCCGTTGAATTGGGTTAGGAGGGCCGTTGAATTGGGTTAGGAGGGCCGTTGAATTGGGTTAGGAGGGCCGTTGAATTGGGTTAGGAGGGCCGTTGAATAAAAAAAACTATGAATTCATCATTCTTCATTGAAACTCAATGGAAATCTCTGCTGACAGAAATGCCTGATCTCCCGCGCATAGCTTTCCCAGAAATAGCCCTGTTGTGTTTTCCAAGCTGTTCTGGCTGTCTGAAGCCGACACACACAAAGTATTGTCCCGTCCTCTGTGATGCAATCTGTCAACAGCTTCACAGGCATCTGCTGGGGATTTCTCTCTGTGTGTGGACAATTGAGGGAGCCTTATAGGAAACTGGAGAGAGATGGGGATGAGGAAAACGAAGAGAGAGAGAGAAAAAACAGATTGTCACACTGAGTTCAAGCCCTGGGTTATCAGATTACCCTCCTGTGACTGGGAAGGTCACAGGAGGGTGACTGGAGGGTGATTGTGACTGGGAATCTGAGAAAGTGACAACCACAGCGTCACCAAAACGTGAGTGAGAGAGACAAAGGGAGAGGGAGAGAGAGAGGGAGAGAGAGAGATCCATCTAGCCTGTCACCTCAGTCTTAAAGCTAAAACACGCTGACTCTCTGAGATGCACTCCTTACATGACAAAAGTGAGATAGAAAGGAGGGTTTGATATAATCCTCCCTCCATCCCTTCCTCCGTCTTCTCCCTCTTTCCTACAGTGCTCCATTGCCCTGCTCAGTACTAAGGCGTGTTTGCTGCTGGATTGCCAGCATTGCATCCTGGGATGTAGGTCAGGTGAATAAGAGAGCGAAGTGAAGAGCAGGACGGAGATGGAAGAGATTTCAATAGAGATTAATTGCCTCCCAAATGAGCCACCTAATTCTCCTCCTCAGCTCCCTGCATCTCATCTGCTCAACACAGGCCTCTGTTAATGATCGTCTGAGAAATTCAATTTCCACTTTTATCTTTCTTTTACCGCAGCACCCGACCACTTAACTGGGTTTTAATTATTATTAATGGTATTTAAGAACTCTGTAGATAAAAGTTAAAAACTTGAAAGACACCAATCTTGAAGAACATCTGACAGATCAGGCTTGTATCAATGGGGCTTATGGAAAGAGCAGTTTGAGAGGAATGATTTCAATGCAGCGATTGATCCTGATGATAAGTATTTTTAAGCTCTTCTTGTCATGTGTCTTGCATATTGAGACTAGCCTGAGGCGATAGTGAGACGTCAACATCCTACAAGTTCTGCTGACCTCTTACTCTAAAGCACTACTGTATTCTGAACCGATCCTGTCAGTCTTATATCAACATCCTAAATCAAATCACCTGTCAAAACGTTGAGTGATTAATCCATTTATTCGCTTCCTGGTCAAATATTGTGAATTACTACTGAGATCATCAAAGTGTTACCAGAAATGTATCAACAGCAACTACGAAGTTTGTTAAAAGCTTATCAATTACAATCTCCTTCTGACAACAATAACAACATCAATGGACGTTAAAAATAATTGTGATGAATGATGAATCCTTTGGAATGCAATACCTCCCAACTAGCCCAGACAACCGGTGGGATACGATCGTGATCCGACACGTGACTGCAGTTTAATACCCAGATGTTGTATACTGTATGATTCATAAAGCGAGGACTGCCCAGAGCTATCCCAGGCCTGAGTCTCTTGGCTGGGCTAGTGTAGACTAGAGGAACCCTCCTAGCTGTCCGGATGGGTTAGGCATGCTGCTGTGAACACTGCAGAGTCTGTCATGGTCGGGAGAACAGAGGAACACAGCCTTGACCCCTATCAGTCCCACTGAGACAACACCACATAAACACTGTGATTCACCATGGTACAATACTTGACATGGCCTCAAAACAGGATGTTGTAAGCAGCAGGCTTACCTTATAGAATGTCTATTATCACAAGGGGACTTCAGGTCGGGTATTTCTCTATATCTTCTTTGTGGTTTGGGGGAAGGAGACAGAAGAGACATGGGAGGCATCCGAAACATAATACCTTCCATGTGACATATGTAACCTATTACTGTTTCTGTCACAGGCAATGTTCTGGGGTATAACGGCATGCGACTGTAATGTTAAGCAATGGAGTGCTGCTGGCTTTAGGATGGTTTCTGTAATGGACTTACCTTGACACGGTGTACTTCAGTGTGGTACCTGGTCTATTTAGCATCAGCGGTGGTCTGAATCACCCTCTTTAGGAATCCCATCAGGTATTTATGGTCGTCACCTCCACGGGCACGCACAATCAAATAAAGCAGGGCTGCCTCGTCTGAGGCGGTGGGAGGCGCTAACCATAAATACGAGTCAGCTTCTTTCCAATGCATTGCAACGAACGGAGTCAGAGAAGGAGGAAGGTGGAGTAGGCCGAGCTCACAGCCCATCTCCATCACGTCTAACAGAATGGGTTCATTCTGCACTTTAAAGAGTTCATTTATCACAGGAGCATTCCTCTGTTTCCTTGG
The DNA here is from genome assembly GCF_036934945.1 of Oncorhynchus masou masou. Taxonomy (NCBI): domain Eukaryota; kingdom Metazoa; phylum Chordata; class Actinopteri; order Salmoniformes; family Salmonidae; genus Oncorhynchus; species Oncorhynchus masou. Next base: position 19,227,954 of record NC_088218.1, read on the forward strand.
GTGTCACAGCGCTCCTCCTAGTCTCTGGCTGATGTATGCGGTCCATTTAAATCCCATCCATCTGTTGTGTATGACAGAGCATAATTCACATAGGGCTGAATCCTGTCTATCCACCAGGGCAAGGCCAGTCTCTTAAGGAAGAATTCAATATTAATGTCATGTTTTTTTTATTTTGCTGGTTGGTGGTTTGCAAATGGCGTCTCGGTCTTGGACTAAATGAAATGGGGTGAATACTATTACGCAAATAGTTGAAGCTGTTGAAGTGGCAAAAAAGGATGTGATGCATACAGAGCCGTCTTTAAGATTGTAATCGAATCACTTTTAGGAAAGTGAATGTGGGGTTGTTCAACTAAATAGATAGAAGGACAGAGAGCGAGAGAGACCGAGATAGATACAGATAGAGATAGCGATGCAGACAGACTTGCGGCGTAGAGAACAGAAAGAGAGGGAATGAATGTCAACTGAGCGGTATGAACAGTATGAGTCAGAGTTGATTGTGTGCTTTGACGACACGTCTTTAGTGAGCCAGGAATATTACGTTTTTATCCTCTAACTATTGGACTATACTGAATGTTCAAAGCAGTCAGGGTCTCCATGAACGACGTATTGCATTAGCTTTAGGGATTACATGTCAACAGGATGTCTTACAAATATAAGATATGTCTGAGGAAATGTCTGCACGTGATTTGATGTCATATATTCAAAGCCTGCCTTCACAAGCCAGTACTGCCTTCACAAATCGTCTTGGGCAAATATAAAGTGTTGCTTGAAAAACGAGGCAGACAAAATCCCTTCCCTAAAAACTACAGTGACAGGCATGATATTATCGTTGTGGTTCAATGGAGTAAAAGATAGCTGACACAAGAACACAAACCCAGCTTGTCTCTCTGCTCGCCTCTCTTGTAAGTATTCCGATTGATCGGATTTGCAGGGGGGGGCCATGCAAATAAAATACCAAAATCTTCCGATCCAAACAAATCGCCTTTTGTTTCATGCATATTTATCACACTTTTAAAATCCAGCAACTGTGACATAGATTAATAACATGTGAGAGGATCATTGCGGCACTGCACCAAATTCTGACCGTTAAGTCAGTTCTAAGTAATAAGAAAATGTCACCAACAGCCAAATACACTGTGCCTTCTCCAGAGTAGAAGACCGTGTCAATATATGTTTGGAATGACTCGGCACTGAGGATTGAGTTGTGGTATTTACCCATGTGGTGGAGTATTGCTTTGGCATGTGTAGGCCTACAGGCACGCACCGACAGGCCTGCTCACATACAGCACGGCACGCACCGACAGGCCTGCTCACATACAGCACGGCACGCACCGACAGGCCTGCTCACATACAGCACGGCACGCACCGACAGGCCTGCTCACATACAGCACGGCACGCACCGACAGGCCTGCTCACATACAACACGGCACGCACCGACAGGCCTGCTCACATACAGCACGGCACGCACCGACAGGCCTGCTCACATACAGCACGGCACGCACCGACAGGCCTGCTCACATACAGCACGGCACGCACCGACAGGCCTGCTCACATACAGCACTGTGCAAGACAGTTCCAGAGGAGGTAGCTGTTGATTGGCAGATGTGGAAAAAACTTTGGATTTTAAATTTTGCATAATCAGCTCATTTTTTCTGCTTCATCACAGTGTGGGTGGGGGAGCTTGTCTCCTAGGAGATTGGTGCTAGATTAAAAATGCCCCCCCCCCCTCCCCCGTGTGTATGTTCCCATACACACAGACCACAGGCTCAACACAAAACAGTTCACAATGAATAACCTAGATAACTTCTCCCTATTAGATCCACACCCTCTGTGAAACAGATGCAGAACATCTCTATGCATATTCCTCCCACTGAACAGCACCAACCAAAAGCAACACTCCATAATCCCATTGTATATTCAGAGAGAATCCTGTGACACAATAGCATCACTGAAAATAAAAACGATTGTGTGGCCAGCTGCTTTCAATGAGCCCTCATCTGAAAGAGCCCTTTGCTACCACAGCAGATGGTTCATGCTGCCATCAGATTGCTACCAGATTTTTTAAAACTTGGGCTGCTCATTTTTATCTGGTTCAGTTTTTTACTGAAATGCACTTTGAATGTGATACAAGTTTACTAAGAAACTTGTATCTCTTTATTTTCCGAAATATATATATTTTTGGCCTAGGTCCCATTGCGATAAACACACAAATTAATTCACTTCATAGACTCACCAGAACTACCGTTATCTGTCAACTCAGCAGTTTGCCTTCTCCGTCTGTCTGGCTGATGCCTCCATGTCTCCCATGTCTTCCATTACTACAGTATGTTATTCCCAATTGTTCCGTTTGTTGCACAACACTGAAAATATAACTGCAATCTAAGGAACACAAAATGAGTCATATAGTGAATGTGTCACCTGTGAGTCATTTAATAGAAAACCGTCAGCTAAATGGTCATACTACTGAACAAGCTCTGGGAATGAAGGTAACAGGTTGTAAAGTGGATGCATTTAGGACGGAGAAAAGCCATCAAAACACCATTTAGAATCTACAGTACTGAAAGTCCAATTACATTTCAAGGGGTTTCAAGTTGATCACAAGTTAACCGAATAGATTTTGAACCAGAACAGCATCTGGGAATACTCCTATTGTGAGGAAAACAGTTAGGTCATAGAGATGTGTCTGTCCCCAAAGATTTTAAGTCCTAATTGTTTGTGAGAACACTGTAAATGTTTTACCACAGTGTGTCGTTGTGTGTTCAACATATATACTGTTGAGAATCCCTGTTTGTTCTATATAGAATCCATCTAACTCCCCAGAGGCTCCTAGCAGCTCCCAGGAGCCATGTTGGTAAACTTGTGTTTCAAAGTGTTCTCACCTCTGCCACACACACACACCTGTCTGCATCTGACAAACCTGCTCTCACCGATAGGAAGAACCAATTACTGGAGCTCTATTCATACATCACACGCACGCACACACACACACACACACACACACACACACACACACACACACACACACACACACACACACACACACACACACACACACACACACACACACACACACACACACACACACAGCTCCCCATGTGACCTACTTTTTGTGTGTACTATATGTACTGGTGTGTATATGTTACTGATAAATGCACACACACACACTACATGTTCATGTTTTTAAATGTCTGTAATGTATGTGTTGGACCCATGTACGACTAGCTGTCGCCATTGGCGTTAGCTTATGGGAACCCTAATTGAAAAATCAAAACACACACAAGCCTCTACAGATGTGCAAATGTAAATCTTGAGCATTCAACTGAGTAGTTCAGAGTCATAGCATGAAGACATTTCTCTGAGGAGTTGTTCATGGCGTGTCGACAGCTTTACACAGAGAGTTGTGTTGATAGGCAATCTTAATGAGCGCCGAACATGTTTCCAATTCATTACCTGACACACTGCAACTACAGAGAGGGACTTGGGTAAAGCTGAAGTCCTTAATTCAGGTATAATAATAAAAACCCATTGAATAATTAAACAATATTATAAACTGTCCTCTTATTAGGATCAAACATAATAAATGACAGCCCTTGAAAAAAAATCCCAAATACGTAGGAAAAAAGGGAATACACTCTCAAATGAAACACGTCTTTAATGTAATGCAGTCATTGGTTGTGTCGTCCCTCTGGTTTCAAGTAATATAAAATATAACACTCTGCCGTCTGTCTCGTCACCGCGCGGCTTAAAGAGCGGGAAAATAATTGCGCCTCACATACAGGTGGAATAACATTCACCGGGGAATGCATGTAGTTAATGCCGTTACATCGCCATCTGTACCGTCCCATAAGAAATACGGGTGTCCAAGAAATGAAGTCATTCTCTACCTAGTACAATACAAAGGACTCCAAATCCATAGTAAGAAAATAGGTTTGATCTTTAAAACAGTATATTACAACCCAATTGCAGAGGCAAGTATGTCCGTCGCGTCACACAGTAGGTCCATTGAACTGTTAGTCTCATGTTCTAACAATCTTAGATCATTCCAATGAACACTCAATCTATGTCGACAGCACGTTGTTACATTGTGAACTTATCATGGTCTTTTCACTATGACAACATCTGTTGCAGTACCAAAACAGTACATCCCACAAATACATCTTTATTAAATATACAAAGACTGGAAATTGAGAGTGAACATTCATTATCAACCTAACAGCAGAACGTTTACATAGGTTGTATATCTTGGTATTTCTTATCATCCCTACTACTTCAGTAATAGGGCCAGTTTTTCTGGAAATTAGCAGCATTGCCTACATAGATTAGCCTAATAGCATCTGAGCCATTCTGTCCCACTGCTAAGCTTCTACCTTTGTGTTTTAGTGATTTCATCTCATAAACAACATATGGTGCAAATGGCATACTGTTGCATTGTGGGACATTATTTGATTTTCATAGAGTGGATTTTTTAAATCAAACATATTTCAGAAAATATACAGAATTATTTGATTTTCTAAACTGTGGCCTTTAAACTCATCCATAGGGGGAGAATGCAGGAGTTACTACAGCAGAGAGAAACCTTGGTCTGATAAAGAGGCTTTTAGCGAAGCGTCTCTTGGACTATGCAAATGGCCAGACGGTTATTGTTACAGTACTGCTCCCTCAGGGTCATGTGCTGTACAGTGACAAAGAAAAGCAGAGATAGGAAGAGGTGGAAGGGGCAGAGGAGGAGGAAGAGAAGAAGCAATAAAGCAGAAGAAGGAGAAGAAGAAGGAGAAGAAGAAGAAGAAGGAGAAGAAGAAGAAGGAGAAGAAGATGAAGAATTCAGGACCTCTTCACATTGGCACTAAATGTAGGTAGCTGATTAACACTTGAGGTGTTTCTTGCTGGTCATGTCATTCCAGATGCGGTGCATCTCCTCCGGGGAGATCTGGTGGACCGTTACGACCCGTCGGTAGCGGCACAGACTGTAGGCCATCTTCCAGTGGTTGAAGCCACTGTTCTGGAAGGGGTGGATGCCCAGTTTACGAAGGCACAGCCCCACGTACACATCCTCCAGGTGGAGCAGTCTGGTGTGCAGGGACGTCTTGTAGATGAGCTCGGCCACATCCGCCGAGAACACGTACCCCGTGCCCGAACAGAAAGGCGGGTACTTAGTCTCAGGGTAAAGGTCTCTGGGCATGTACCACTTACTGCGCATGTCTCTGATCGGACCTCCGTTGATGACGTAGCCCGTGAAGTAGCGTCTCCGCGGCTTGCTGGCGGGCTTGAGGAGGTTGTAGACCAGGTTCTCCATGTTAACGTAGATGTCCGAGTCCGTCTTGAGGACGTACTGTGCCTTGGGGCAGAAGGTGGCCACCCAGCGCATGCCCATCAGGGTCTTGAGGGTGAGGTTGTGGTAGGAGTCTATGAAGTCCTCCACCACAACATCGTGGAAGATCTGGCTCTCCTGTTCCACCATCTGGTTGAGCACCGGATCCGTGTTCCTCCCAAGCAGGAAGAGTGTGAGGACGTGAACGCCATCGCCGAACGTGCTCTCGTCGCCCCACGTCTCTCGAATTGCTTGACGTGCATCAAACTCCTTGTGGGTGGTGCTGATCAGGATGACTAAGAAAGGTGCCTCCGTCTCACACTTCTTGGGCTCGTTGATGACAAAGTCGAAGGAGTGCGGGTTGAGCGGCCGAGTCCGTATATTGCTGAAGGTCACGTTCTTGGTGAGCTTGGTCTTCTGGCGGATGGGGATGGACAGCTGGCCCACGTAGGAGGTGGAGGGACGGGACAGACTCAGGTACCAGAGAGCGCTAGCCCAGCAAACGACCGTCAACAAGTATAAGCAGCTGACCTTTGAAGGCATTTCTGTTTACTTGGCGCGTGTTAGGAGCATTGAGAATGTCAAGAAGGTGGAATCTCCATGGGTGGTCCTCCAGCTACTTCCAGTGGTGCAGCATGATGCTGCATTCCACGAGATGCTTGACATTAATTCAGTACCCTTGACTGCTTTAATACAGCCTAGTGGTGGGATTCTGGTTGAAAAGGAGGGTTGTCGTTTTTCCTCAATGGAGCCATTGTACTATTCCATTCCATTAGGGTTGTTCCCTTGCATTCTTCTCGCCAGCACTTGATTCTGGACAGAAACAGATAAAAAACAAATTAGTCTTAACAAGAATGCTTCAGAACCCATTGGCAAAATTTGAGTATTTACATGCGTGGAGTTATGAGGAGAGTTAGTATGAGCTTAGAAAAACATACAGAAAGATCCTCTTTGTTTGTTTCCTATAATCACAGATAACAGATAACTCAACATGTGAGACAATCTCTATAGCTTTAGGTGCGTGTATACTTCTCCAAGCCGTCCTCTGGTGGTATGTTTATGGCCTGCTTTTTCTTCTTCTTTTGTTCTGGCTACTTTGTGTTTACAAACACTGTTTATCTCTGCTTGTCCTTCCCTCGCTGCATATGCCGTGTCAAATCAGCAAGATCACTCTTACTCTCTGAAAAGTCTCCTCAAGAAGAAACACTCCCGAGGGAAATGCTCTGCATCCTCTCTTTCGCTCTCTCTGTCTCTGTCTCTCTCGCTCTTCTTCCCTCTTCCATTCTCTCTTTATATCTCTCTCTTCCCCTGCCTCTATCTCTCTCTCTCTCTCTCTCTCTCTCTTTCTCTCTCAATGACACAGTGATCTTGGCATGACGGGAAATATTGTTCAGTAATGAGCTCTTCCTCGCTTGGTGGAATAGGTACTGTAGCATCCAGAGAAATAATGCACCAATGCTCTGGTGCCATTATTAGGAATTGTATGGAACTTTCATGGGCAATATAAGTATGCTCACACGCTGCTTTTTAGAATGGTTTATCATAATAGTGGCTTTGTGACGGGGAAAAATGAATCACAAAATAACCATTGTTTCGCTTCGATGATGAAAGACATGATTAAAGAAAGTCAGCTTTGATAAAAGCCCACCATGCTCAGTGAGTGTTTCCATCACAGACAACAACAGCATTGGTTCTGGATCAAAGCGAAGAGTGCATTTTTCCATCATTACAGTAACAAGAAGTGAGAGGCACTCTACTGGGTTTTACTCAGGGAACAGGCACCTGTTGCTACCGACAGTGAGACTACTGATTGTGGTGTGGAATAAAAATAAAAGTGTGTCTTTATGTGTGTGTTGATGAAAAACTGGTATTAGGAATGAAAGAGAGTGTAAAGAATAACAGACGAAAATAACAGTTTTCCACCATACAGAGATATACAGGTAACTGCCAAAATAAAGGAAACACCACCATAAAGTGTCTTTATAGGGCGTTGGGCCACCACGAGACAGAACAGCTTCAATGCATCTTGGCATAGATTCTACAAATGTCTGGAACTCTATTAGAGGGATGCGATATCATTCCTCCACGGGAAATTCCATCATTTGGGGTTTTGTTGAAAACGCTGTCTCAGGTACCACTCCAGAAACTTCCATAAGTGTTCAATTGTGTTGCGATTTGAAGACTAAAATGGCCATGGCACATGGTTTACATAGTTTTCATGCTTATCAAACCATTCAGTGACCACTCATGCCCTGTGGATGGGGGCATAGCCATGGTAACCAAAATATTGGCCAAAATAATGGCCTGTCCAGCATTTTTATACATGAGCATGATGGGATGTTAATTCCTTAATAACTCAGGAACCACACCTCTGTGAAAGCACCTGCTTTCATTATACTTTGTATCCCTCATTTACACAAGTGTTTCCATTATTTTGGCAGTTACCTGTATGTCAAAACCAAAGATGAATCCCACAGTATGAGGCCCTTTTATTTGTCACAAAGAGAATCCTTTGGATAACGCAATATGGCATCTGTGCATCAACATAGGTGAACAGTTATATTCCTGTATCCAAAGGATTCTCTTTCGGACAAATATAATGTTCAGAGGTTCAGAGGGCTGAAGTCCATGTCTTTTGGAAATGAACATCGTTTTGACGTAGTTGAATGCTGTGTTGCGTGATTAAAGGAAAGTCCTGTGGATATCCCACAAATGTCATTTTGAGTGAGACGCTCAAAATGGTGAGATGGTCTCATGATTTCTTTAGATTAGCCTGACTTCGCAGTTCTGAGTTGGGGTCCTGCCTTATCTGTCACATTTTGAGAGTGGCGACGATGACATATATTCATATTCTTTATCCCATCTCTTTCAGTGGCAGAATGATCTATTCTATGTCCTCATATTTCCTGTCCTCCCATCACTTTTCACTGGGAGTTTAATCCATCTCATCATGTTTCCCTACCTCTCTCCCCTCTTCTCAATCATTCCTCCACCATCTCTGTTTAGCACTCTCTCCCTCTCTCTCTCCCCATTGTTCGCCATCATTTCTCCTCCCCCTTCCTCTCCCCCCCTCGTTCTCTGTCATTCTTCTCTTTCTATCACTCGCCCTCCTTTTTCCCAGTGACACTGTTGATCCCTCTCCCCATGCTCCTCTGGGCCTCACCCACTGCAAACACACAGCTTTGTTTTCGCCACCCACTATAAACCCTTCAATCTCTATGGACACCTCGGGCTGCTTCCTCTCATCCATCTCTCTATTCCCCTCTCTCTTTTAGTCTAACTCCACCACTAAATCATCTGCCCTCCCTGACCTGCTTCGTCCCGTTCACTCTATTATTTCTGTCTCTGAGCGAGAGAGCAATAGAGAGCGCGCGAGAGAGAGAGAGAGAGAGAGCGAGAGAGAGAGATGTTTTGCTTGCTTTCCTTCAGTCATTTCCTTGGGATTGTACTGTACAATTCCTTTAATTATTCTCTCTTGGATTGATTCTTTGTGCTTGAGATCACAGTGTCAGCCGATTCTGATGAATGGTACAGGGAAAGTAGTACTAGAAACTTGCTCTTCTCACGACAGACGGACTTGTTACATGTTTTCATTCCACCCCTCATGTTGAAGTAGGTTATCTTTTAGAGAGAACATCTTGACCTGCAGATGCTATTTGAATGAACAGGATATGAACAGGATATCATTGCAGTATCATATTCATGTTTCTCCCTGATTCTTGGATTGCCATTACGGAAACGGAAAAGACAGGCTTTCAATTGAGCTTTGTTTAACCTTTCCCCAACATTCAATTAAAGAATAATAATAAAAATAATTTTTTATTTTTTTTCACTTTCACCCCCTTTTTCTCCCCAATTTCGTGATATCCAATTGTTTAGTTGTTACTATCTTGTCTCATTGCTACAACTCCCGTACGGGCTCAGGAGAGATGAAGGTTGGAAGCTATGCGTCCTCCAATACACAACCCAACCAAGCCGCTTTTTAACACAGCGCACATCCAACCCACCTAGCGACCTGGTCAGTGCACACTGTCAGAGGAAACACCGCGCACCTAGCGACCTGGTCAGTGCACACTGTCAGAGGAAACACCGCGCGCATCCAACCCGGAAGCACCAATGTGTCAGAGGAAACACCGCGCACCTAGCGACCTGGTCAGTGCACACTGTCAGAGGAAACACTGCGCACCTGGCGACCTGGTCAGTGCACACTGTCAGAGGAAACACCGCGCACCTGGCGACCTGGTCAGTGCACACTGTCAGAGGAAACACCGCGCACCTAGCGACCTGGTCAGTGCACACTGTCAGAGGAAACACCGCGCACCAAGCATCCAACCCGGAAGCACCAATGGTCAGTGCACACTGTCAGGAAACACCGCGCACCTAGCGACCTGGTCAGTGCACACTGTCAGAGGAAACACCGCGCACCAAGAGGAAACACCGCGCACCTGGACCTGGTCAGTGCACACTGTCAGAGGAAACACCGCGCACCTAGCGACCTGGTCAGTGCACACTGTCAGAGGAAACACACCGCACACTAGCGACCTGGTCACACACTGTCAGCACCGACACCTGGCTGGTCAGTGCACACTGTCAGAGGAAACACCGCGCACCTGGCGACCTGGTCAGTGCACACTGTCAGAGGAAACACCGCGCACCTGGCGACCTGGTCAGTGCACACTGTCAGAGGAAACACCGCGCACCTAGCGACCTGGTCAGTGCACACTGTCATAGGAAACACCGCGCACCTAGCGACCTGGTCAGTGCACACTGTCAGAGGAAACACCGCGCACCTAGCGGTCAGTGCACATTATCCTCCAACCCGGAAGTGTGTCAGAGGAAACACCGCACCTACGACCTGGTCAGTGCACACTGTCAGAGGAAACACCGCGCGCATCCAACCCGGAAGCACCAATGTGTCAGAGGAAACACCGCGCACCTAGCGACCTGGTCAGTGCACACTGTCAGAGGAAACACAGCGCACCTAGCGACCTGGTCAGTGCACACTGTCAGAGGAAACACCGCGCACCTAGCGACCTGGTCAGTGCACACTGTCAGAGGAAACACAGCGCACCTGGCGACCTGGTCAGTGCACACTGTCAGAGGAAACACCGCGCACCTAGCGACCTGGTCAGTGCACACTGTCAGAGGAAACACCGCGCACCTGGCGACCTGGTCAGTGCACACTGTCAGAGGAAACACCGCGCACCTAGCGACCTGGTCAGTGCACACTGTCAGAGGAAACACCGCGCACCTAGCGACCTGGTCAGTGCACACTGTCAGAGGAAACACCGCGCACCTAGCGACCTGGTCAGTGCACACTGTCAGAGGAAACACCGCGCGCATCCAACCCGGAAGCACCAATGTGTCAGAGGAAACACCGTGCACCTAGCGACCTGGTCAGTGCACACTGTCAGAGGAAACACCGCGCACCTAGCGACCTGGTCTGTGCACACTGTCAGAGGAAACACCGCGCACCTAGCGACCTGGTCAGTGCACACTGTCAGAGGAATGTCGCTCTGGATAAGAGCGTCTGCTAAATGACTTAAATGTAATGTTAAATGAAACACTGCGCACCTGGCGACCTGGTCAGTGCACACTGTCAGAGGAAACACCGCGCACCTAGCGACCTGGTCAGTGCACACTGTCAGAGGAAACACCGCGCACCTGGCGACCTGGTCAGTGCACACTGTCAGAGGAAACACCACTGTCAGAGGAAACACCGCGCACCTAGCGACCTGGTCAGTGCACACTGCCAGAGGAAACACCGCGCACCTAGCGACCTGGTCAGTGCACACTGTCAGAGGAAACACCGCGCACCTGGCGACCTGGTCAGTGCACACTGTCAGAGGAAACACCGCGCACCTAGCGACCTGGTCAGTGCACACTGTCAGAGGAAACACCGCGCACCTAGCAACCTGGTCAGTGCACACTGTCAGAGGAAACACCGCGCACCTGGCGACCTGGTCAGTGCACACTGTCAGAGGAAACACCGCGCGACCTGGTCAGTGCACACTGCGACCTGGTCAGTGCACACTGTCAGAGGAAACACCGCGCACCTGGCGACCTGGTCATTGCACACTGTCAGAGGAAACACCGTGCACCTGGCGACCTGGTCAGTGCACACTGTTAGAGGAACCCTACCTACATGTACACAGATATTGTATTGGTTGTCATGACAGCAGGAAGCAGACAGTAAAGGCTTGTGTAGAGAGAATGTGAGAGAGAGAAAGAGAAGGGAATGAAGAAAGAAAGAAGAAAGAGAGAAACTGTCGTCCCACCACGCTGCAGCCCTGTCACCGCCCCTGACTGACAACTGGCAGACAACAATGCACTCTGGGTAATTGAAAGGAAGTCCCGTCTTCACACTAGACAGGGTGGGGGCTGAAGAGATGGGGGAGAAAATTCAATGCATCTGGCTGGATTAAACCATTCAACTCTAAATCACCACACACATCCCCCTTCCTTGAGGAACTCAATTTAGCAGCCTTAGAAATCATGGCTCACCCTCTCGTTGATCTACTGCTTTGGCCTGACGCCTAACACTCCTCTCCTCAGTGTGTACGTTTTTGTGTTGTTCATTTGTGTGTGTGTGTGTGTGTGTGAGATAACAGACAACCACCCTGTGATGATAAAGGCTGGAGTCAGTTAAAGGTCTTCTCCCCCCAGAGAGAGTGTAATATACTGACTCTGATGCACAACAACATTAGACCAGTCTGGTGGTTACTCACTGCTGAGGGCCTCTCCTTTCGTCCTCACACCTAATTAACTGAAGTTGTTATTTAAGCGGATAGTGACCTTCGTTAGAAGGGTGCGATTAGGGGCGGACAATTCAAAACAAGAGTTCAGGTAGAGGCTATTGTCGAGTAGACTGAGAAGACGGAGTGTTTCAGAGATGGGCTTCAGCTCATAAGATGAGAGGAACATGCTGCTTTATAATAAATCATACATCACATCTATGGGCACATCCATCAAATGCCAAACCAAAGGTAGACGTCTCACACTGCCCTGTCCAATTTACTGATCTACCTTGAGATAAAAGGAGGAAAAGGAGAAAAATACATAACTACCCCTACAGATCTGATGCCTACTCTTATGAGCAGAGCTGTCAACATACAGTGCCTTGCGAAAGTATTCGGCCCCCTTGAACTTTGCGACCTTTTGCCACATTTCAGGCTTCAAACATAAAGACATAAAACTGTATTTTTTTTGAAGAATCAACAACAAGTGGGACACAATCATGAAGTAGAACGACATTTATTGGATATTTCAAACTTTTTTAACAAATCAAAAACTGAAAAATTGGGCGTGCAAAATTATTCAGCCCCCTTAAGTTAATACTTTGTAGCGCCACCTTTTGCTGCGATTACAGCTGGGGTATGTCTCTATCAGTTTTGCACATCGAGAGACTGAAATTTTTTCCATTTCCTTCTTGCAAAACAGCTCGAGCTCAGTGAGGTTGGATGGAGAGCATTTGTGAACAGCAGTTTTCAGTTCTTTCCACAGATTCTCGATTGGATTCAGGTCTGGACTTTGACTTGGCCATTCTAACACCTGGATATGTTTATTTTTGAACCATTCCATTGTAGATGTTGCTTTATGTTTTGGATCATTGTCTTGTTGGAAGACAAATCTCTGTCCCAGTCTCAGGTCTTTTGCAGACTCCATCAGGTTTTCTTCCAGAATGGTCCTGTATTTGGCTCCATCCATCTTCCCATTAATTTTAACCATCTTCCCTGTCCCTGCTGAAGAAAAGCAGGCCCAAACCATGATGCTGCCACCACCATGTTTGACAGTGGGTATGGTGTGTTCAGGGTGATGAGCTGTGTTGCTTTTACGCCAAACATAATGTTTTGCATTGTTGCCAAAAAGTTCAATTTTGGTTTCATCTGACCAGAGCACCTTCTTCCACATGTTTGGTGTGTCTCCCAGGTGGCTTGTGGCAAACTTTAAACAACACTTTTTATGGATATCTTTAAGAAATGGCTTTCTTCTTGCCACTCTTCCATAAAGGCCAGATTTGTGCAATATACGACTGATTGTTGTCCTATGGACAGAGTCTCCCACCTCAGCTGTAGATGTCTGCAGTTCATCCAGAGTGATCATGGGCCTCTTGGCTGCACCTCTGATCAGTCTTCTCCTTGTATGAGCTGAAAGTTTAGAGGGACGGCCAGGTCTTGGTAGATTTGCAGTGGTCTGATACTCCTTCCATTTCAATATTATCGCTTGCACAGTGCTCCTTGGGATGTTTAAAGCTTGTGAAATCTTTTTGTATCCAAATCTGGCTTTAAACTTCTTCACAACAGTATATCGGACCTGCCTGGTGTGTTCCTTGTTCTTCATGATGCTCTCTGCGCTTTTAACGGACCTCTGAGACTATCACAGTGCAGGTGCATTTATACGGAGACTTGATTACACACAGGTGGATTGTATTTATCATCAATAGTCATTTAGGTCAACATTGGATCATTCAGAGATCCTCACTGAACTTCTGGAGAGAGTTTGCTGCACTGAAAGTAAAGGGGCTGAATAATTTTGCACGCCCAATTTTTTAGTTTTTGATTTGTTAACAAAGTTTGAAATATCCAATAAATGTCGTTCCACTTCATGATTGTGTCCCACTTGTTGTTGATTCTTCACAAAAAAATACAGTTTTATATCTTTATGTTTGAAGCCTGAAATGTGGCAAAAGGTCGCAAAGTTCAAGGGGGCCGAATACTTTCGCAAGGCACTGTATGTCTTCATGAAAGAAGCTCCCTTCTCCCTGTGATTATCTGTATCGGAAACCAGGTCAAGAACTGTAACATAGAACTGTAATATAGAACTGTAATATAGAACTGTAATATCAGTCAAATATCAATCAAATAAAGGAGTACGAAAGGCAGATTTAAGACTTAAATGTAAATCCCCTTACTTACGAATAGGATATAGCCGTTTCAGATATATTGTTAGCCAGACATGAAGTCTTGCTGTCAATGAGGTGTGTCTCGGGAAAGCTACTGCTCCAACTATGGCAAATCTCAAGAGACCCACTTTTCTTTCTCTTTGAAATGCAAACTGTGGAGTCAGTCAGATGGCAGCTTCTTGGGAATGCAGCACTGTAGGCCTCCATAGGCAGTGATACAGTGACATGGATTAATGCAAGGCAGCCTATCAACAGCCACCTTATATCTAAGACTGGAACTGACCCTATAGTAATTACATGGGTAGCAGTGGAGGCTGCTGAGGGGAGGACGGATCATAATAATGTTTAGAACGGAGCGAATGGAATGGCATCAGACACATAGAAACCATGTGTTTAATACCATTCCACTGATTCCGCTTCACCCATTACCATGAGATTGTCCTCCCCAATTAAGGTGCCACCAACCTCCTGTGATGGGCATCTACACATAGTGAGCAGCTGGAGTAAGGCGGAGGTAATTGGGGTGCTCAGTGTCTTGAAATTAAATTAGTGTGCTGCAGGTTTCAGTTATAGATCTGTCATTCTCATTGAAAGCAAGTCTAAGAAGCAGTTCTATGTGCGCTATTTCTATGCTTCCCGTTCTTAAGATTCGTTTTTGCGTCTTTTACTTTCAGTTTTGTTCACCAGCATCAAACAACTTAAAATACAATATTTTTGGTAATGGAAAATATATTTCATACAGGTTTAGATGGTACAATGATTCTCTACAGTATACTTGCTTGTTTTGTCACATAAACTGAAATTATGAGACTTTTTTCAACCAGGAAATGGCGGAGCGATTTCTGCATAGTGCATCACCACAGAAGCATAGCATGACAGTATTTGGGACATGCAAACAAATCAGGGCCCCAAAGTATGTGCTCTGTGGTTAAGGAGTAGGTCAAATGGTTGCATAGTGAACTACAAATCAGGGCCCTCATCGCTCCCTCCACATGGTACTGTGTGTAGGTGTAGAGTAAATCAGAAAACAACCCATTATTTTTGACATTCTTCCAAGCTTCTCTCCTCCACCAATTGGATGTTGCTGTGAATACTGTGAAGATGTCATTCTGCTTTCCTGCTGTTAAATGGTGCGTGAAGGTCCTGATGGAGGCTGAATTAATAAGCGCTCTCTCGCTTTGATTAGTGTTAAATTAAAATGGCATTGATAAAGATTCCCAGTATGGTTCTAGCCTTTGTGTATTCTCCTGATAACAGATATAACTGAATGATTGTTGGTAAGAAATAATTAACTTAAGGCCGCACACTCCACTTCCTGGTCTGTATTTTCTGCGCAGGCACTGTTTATGTAGGGGCCACCTCAAATATCTCTGGTCTCCTTATCAAATCTGTTAAAGACAAACAGATGCTGGCATTATTGGCACAGACTCATCATTCAGTACACTGTTTTAACTGTGAGTCGTGCCCTAAATTACAAATAAATGAGAAATTCTGAAGAGGGTTTTGTAAGTTGGAATCAGAGAGACAATGTTACTGTTTGAGGATGGAGGGAGAGAGAGAGAGAGAGAGAGAGAGAGAGAGAGAGAGGGAGAGAGCGGACAGCATCAGTAGTCTGTCCACAGCACCAGGACCTGTGCTCTGGCATAAATTGGAAATGACAACTTGATTCATGCCAGTGATATATTTTACCGTCCGACCGGGTGACATTCTTGTCATCTAATATCCAGACTTGCTGTAGCGTTCCAGAGACGCGACGGGACGTTAATGCTGGGTCCAAAAAGGACACGGAGGATTTTCGTCTGTCTTTGGTAGACTAATGAAAAGGAGCGAAAAGCAGGCCGAGAAAATGGAAGGGTATCTTTAAAACCTGTCGATACACTGAGAAGGAAGTACAGGATGTTTTATTTTATCAATAGAGTAAAAGCCTCCAGCTAAACATGTAGGTGACAGAGACCTTCAAAACCTTCTCTCTCAGCTTAGCTATACTGTATATTCTGGAAGTTTGAACTCTCATTATCCGGTATGGTATGTTGGATGTAAGCTAGTTGAGGTGAAATAAGCCATCGGCAAATGAGAACGGTGAACTGAAACCACAAGAGGCTGGTGAGGGGAGGACGGCTCATAATAATGGCTGGAATGGAGTGAATGGAATGGTATCGAACACATGGAAACAACGTGTTTGATGTGTTTGATACCGTTCCATTCATTCAGTTCCAGTCATTACTATGAGCCTGTCCTCCCCAATTAAGGTGCAACCGGCCGCCTGTGACTGAAACATTCAGACTTCAAGACGACAATCACGTTTCTGGCATTGACCTATAAAAGTTGGAGTTAGTTAGGGAGAGACAGAGTCAAACTCAGTGTGCCGATTGTTATTTTATTCATTTCTATGAACAATAGAACAGGACAAACAAGAACTGCTAATTTGGATACATTATTTTACCCTTTAAAAGAAAGTGAAAATCTGTGCTTATAATTCAAAACAGACCATTTGTTCTCAAGAGCCCCTCCTGACAAAATGAAAAATACAGGCGAAACATTTCAGGAAATAATTGCACTTAAGCTAAATATATTCCAATGTATAAATATAATGTTTTTTTACACACACACACACACACACACACACACACACACACACACACACACACACACACACACACACACACACACACACACACACACACACACACACACACACACACACACACACACACACACACACACACACACACACACACACATACTTGATCAATGAACCATAAACAAATAATGAACATGCACCTGTGGAACGGTCGTTAAGACACTAACAACTTACAGACGGTAGGCAATTAAGGTCACAGTTATGAAAACTTGGGACACTAAAGAGGCCTTTCAACTGACTCTGAAAAACACCAAAAGAATGATGCCCAGGGTCCCTGTTCATCTGCGTGAATGTGCCTTAGGCATGCTGCAAGGAGGCATGAGAACTGCAGATGTGGCCAGGGCAATAAATAGCAATGTCCGTGCTGTGAGACGCCTAAGACAGCGCTACAGGGAGACAGGATGGATAGCTGATTGTCCTCGCAGGGGCAGACCACATGTAACAATAACTGCTCAGGATTGGTACATCCGAACATCACACCTGCGGGACAGGTACAGGATAGCAACAACAACTGCCCGAGTTACACCAGGAACGCACAATCCCTCCATCAGTGCTCAAACTGTACGCAATAGGCTGAGAGAGGCTGGACTGAGGGCTTGTAGGCTTGTTGTATGGCAGGTCCTCACCAGACATCACCGGGAACAACGTCGTCTATGGACACAAACCCTCCGTTGCTGGACCAGACAGGACTGGCAAAAAGTGCTCTTCACTGACGAGTCTCACTAGGGGTGATGGTCGGATTCGCGGTTATCATCGAAGGAATGAGCGTTAGACCGAGGCCTGTACTCTGGAGCGGGATCGATTTGGAGTTGGAGGGTCCGTCATGGTCTGGGGCGGTGTGTCACAGCATCATCGGACTGAGCTTGTTGTCATTGCAGGCTGTGTGTTACATGGAAGACATCCTCCTCTCTCATGTGGTAACCTTCCTGCAGGCTCATCCTGACATGACCCTCCAGCATGACAATGCCATCAGCCATACTGCCACCAGTCATACCGAAGAGCCCGGATCAAAGCGTGTTGGATCGGAGGGTGAAGACTAGGGCCATTCCCCCAGAAATGTCTGGGAACTTGCAGGTGCCTTGGTGGAAGAATGGGGTAATCACACAGCAAGAAATTGCAAACCTGGTTAAGTCCATGAGGAGGAGATGCACTGCAGTACTTAATGCAGCTGGTGGCCACACCAGATACTGACGATTACTGACTGACACATTATTCCATTTCTGTTAGTCACATGTCTGTGGAACTTGTTCAGTTTATATCTCCGTTATTGAATCTTGTTTTGTTCATACACATATTTACATGTGTTAAGTTTGCTGAAAATTAACACAGTTGACAGTGAGAGGACATTTATTTTTTTGCTGAGTTTATGCGTTCAGATAATAACCCGCTCCGGTGCCATTACCAACCCCCTGTGCTGTGCAGCCCAGACACAGCAACAGATAGAGCTTCACCAATAAATGAATGAATGACATTTTATTTTCATGTCAAATCGTCCTTTCACAGTGAGAGTGTACTAGGAATTATCACAGGCACCATCTCAGTGCTCATGGGTAGAGGCAGGCACGCTGCAAGCACACTGAACACATCCCATTATACAGCACAGCTGAAACACCACACCTGTCCTGATAACAGCCCAGCTCTGTACAATAGGCTTGCTCCGTCTCACACCCTCTTACACACACGGACACGCACCCACACACACACACACACACACACACACACACACACACACACACACACACACACACACACACACACACACACACACACACACACACACACACACACACACACACACACACACACGCACACACACACGCTCTCTCTTTTTCTCTCCACTGCTCCATCCTCAGTCTTTTTCACTTCACACCCACATGCACAAGCACGCACACACACTCTCTCTCCCTTGCTCCATGTCGGTGCTGGAGGCTGACAGGGGTCCTGTTAGTCGCTCTGATGAACCTAGGAGGGGAGCTGTAGCTGTGTTTGGGCGGTGTTGAGGTGCTGAGCAATGGCTGAGGAGGCTTACGGCAATTACCCTGTCGTGTCCTCCTCTCCGTGCCAGACCCTGCTGCTGCTGACACAGCCAGGCACAGGGACAGCCAGGCAAAGGGACAGGACAAGCTGCGCCAGCATCTCTTTTCTCACTGCACTACTCCCTGAGAGGGTGCTGAAAAGCTACATAACCCGAGGTGAGGTGTGTGAAGATACTTATATACTGTCTTTGTGCATGTAATAAATGCACACACACACACACACACACACACACACACACACACACACACACACACACACACACACACACACACACACACACACACACACACACACACACACACACACACACACACACACACACACACACACACACACACAGCACAGTGCTCCGCTGGTAAGGAGCTGTCGCTGCTACATCTAATTACCCAGCACAGTGCTCCGCTGGTAAGGAGCTGTCACTGCTACATCTAACTACCCAGCACAGTGCTCTGCTGGGAAGGAGCTGTCGCTGCGACATCTAACTACCCAGCACGGTGCTCCACTGGGAAGGAGCTGTCGCTGCGACATCTAACTACCCATCACGGTGCTCCGCTGGTAAGGAGCTGTCGCTGCTACATCTAACTACCCAGCACAGTGCTCCGCTGGGAAGGAGCTGTCGCTGCGACATCTAACTACCCAGCACAGTGCTCCGCTGGGAAGGAGCTGTCGCTGCGACATCTAACTACCCAGCACGGTGCTCCGCTGGTAAGGAGCTGTCGCTGCTACATCTAACTACCCAGCACAGTGCTCCGCTGGGAAGGAGCTGTCGCTGCTACATCTAACTACCCAGCACGGTGCTCCGCTGGTAAGGAGCTGTTGCTGTTACATCTGACTACCCAGCACAGTGCTCCACTGTTAAGGAGCTGTCGCTGTTACATCTGACTACCCAGCACGATGCGCCACTGTTAAGGAGATGTCGCTGTTATATCTAACTACCCAGCACAGTGCTCCGCTGGGAAGGAGCTGTCGCTGCGACATCTAACTACCCAGCACGGTGCTCCGCTGGTAAGGAGCTGTCGCTGCGACATCTGACTACACAGCACGGTGCTCCACTGGTAAGGAGCTGTCGCTGTTACATCTAACTACCCAGCAGGGTGCCCCGCTGGTAAGGAGCTGTTGTTGTTACATCTGACTACCCAGCACAGTGCTCCACTGTTAAGGAGCTGTCGCTGTTACATCTGACTACCCAGCACGATGCGCCACTGTTAAGGAGATGTCGCTGTTACATCTGACTACCCAGCACGATGCTCCACTGTTAAGGAGCTGTCGCTGTTACATCTGACTACCCAGCATGATGCGCTACTGTTAAGGAGCTGTCACTGCTACATCTGACTACCCAGCATGATGCGCCACTGTTAAGGAGCTGTCGCTGTTACATCTGACTACCCAGCACGATGCTCCACTGTTAAGGAGCTGTCACTGCTACATCTGACTACCCAGCACAATGCGCCACTGTTAAGGAGCTGTCGCCGCTACATCTGACTACCCAGCACGATGCTCCACTGTTAAGAAGCTGTCGCTGTTACATCTGACTACCCAGCATGATGCGCCACTGTTAAGGAGCTGTCGCTGTTACATCTGACTACCCAGCATGGTGCTCTGCTGGTAAGGAGCTGTCGGTGTTACATCTGACTACCCAGCATGGTGCTCCGCTGGTAAGGAGCTGTCGCTGTTACATCTGACTACCCAGCATGGTGCTCCGCTGGTAAGGAGCTGTCACTGTTACATCTGACTACCCAGCATGGTGCTCCGCTGGTAAGGAGCTGTCACTGTTACATCTGACTACCCAGCATGGTGCTCCACTGGTAAGGAGCTGTCGCTGTTACATCTGACTACCCAGCATGGTGCTCCACTGGTAAGGAGCTGTCACTGTTACGTCTGACTACCCAGCATGGCCACTGCTCCACATCTGACTACCCAGTAAGGAGCTGTCGCTGTTACATCTGACTACCCAGCATGATGCGCCACTGTTAAGGAGCTGTCGCTGTTACATCTGACTACCCAGCATGGTGCTCCACTGGTAAGGAGCTGTCGCTGTTACATCTGACTACCCAGCATGGTGCTCCACTGGTAAGGAGCTGTCACTGTTACATCTGACTACCCAGCATGGTGCTCCACTGGTAAGGAGCTGTCACTGTTACATCTGACTACCCAGCATGGTGCTCCACTGGTAAGGAGCTGTCGCTGTTACATCTGACTACCCAGCATGGTGCTCCACTGTTAAGGAGCTGTCGCTGTTACATCTGACTACCCAGCATGGTGCTCCACTGTTAAGGAGCTGTCGCTGTTACATCTGACTACCCAGCATGGTGCTCCGCTGGTAAGGACTGTTACATCTGACTACCCAGCATGGTGCTCCACTGGTAAGGAGCTGTCGCTGTTACATCTGACTACCCAGCATGGTGCTCCACTGGTAAGGAGCTGTCACTGTTACATCTGACTACCCAGCATGGTGCTCCACTGGTAAGGAGCTGTCGCTGTTACATCTGACTACCCATGCACTGGTGCTGTCACTGTTACATCTGACTAAGGTGCTCCACTGCTGTTGCTGTTACATCTGACTACCCAGCACAGTGCTCCACTGTTAAGGAGCTGTCGCTGTTACATCTGACTACCCAGCACGATGCGCCACTGTTAAGGAGATGTCGCTGTTATATCTAACTACCCAGCACAGTGCTCCGCTGGGAAGGAGCTGTCGCTGCGACATCTAACTACCCAGCACGGTGCTCCACTGTTGGTGCTCCACTGGTAGGAGCTGTCGCTGTTACATCTGACTACCCAGCATGGTGCTCCACTGTTAAGGAGCTGTCGCTGTTACATCTGACTACCCAGCATGATGCGCTACTGTTAAGGAGCTGTCACTGCTACATCTGACTACCCAGCATGATGCGCCACTGTTAAGGAGCTGTCGCTGTTACATCTGACTACCCAGCACGATGCTCCACTGTTAAGGAGCTGTCACTGCTACATCTGACTACCCAGCACAATGCGCCACTGTTAAGGAGCTGTCGCCGCTACATCTGACTACCCAGCACGATGCTCCACTGTTAAGAAGCTGTCGCTGTTACATCTGACTACCCAGCATGATGCGCCACTGTTAAGGAGCTGTCGCTGTTACATCTGACTACCCAGCATGGTGCTCTGCTGGTAAGGAGCTGTCGCTGTTGCATCTGACTACCCAGCATGGTGCTCCGCTGGTAAGGAGCTGTCGCTGTTACATCTGACTACCCAGCATGGTGCTCCGCTGGTAAGGAGCTGTCACTGTTACATCTGACTACCCAGCATGGTGCTCCTGCTGACTACCCAGTACTGTTAGGAGCTGTCACTGTTACATCTGACTACCCAGCATGGTGCTCCACTGGTAAGGAGCTGTCGCTGTTACATCTGACTACCCAGCATGGTGCTCCACTGGTAAGGAGCTGTCGCTGTTACATCTGACTACCCAGCATGGTGCTCCGCTGGTAAGGAGCTGTCACTGTTACATCTGACTACCCAGCATGGTGCTCCACTGGTAAGGAGCTGTCACTGTTACATCTGACTACCCAGCATGGTGCTCCACTGGTAAGGAGCTGTCGCTGTTACATCTGACTACCCAGCATGATGCGCCACTGTTAAGGAGCTGTCGCTGTTACATCTGACTACCCAGCATGGTGCTCCGCTGGTAAGGAGCTGTCGCTGTTACATCTGACTACCCAGCATGGTGCTCCGCTGGTAAGGAGCTGTCACTGTTACATCTGACTACCCAACACCCAGGTGCTCCACTGGTAAGGAGCTGTCGCTGTTACATCTGACTACCCAGCATGGTGCTCCACTGGTAAGGAGCTGTCACTGTTACATCTGACTACCCAGAATGGTGCTCCACTGGTAAGGAGCTGTCGCTGTTACATCTGACTACCCAACACGGTGCTCCACTGGTAAGGAGCTGTCGCTGTTACATCTGACTACCCAACACGGTGCTCCACTGGTAAGGAGCTGTCGCTGTTACATCTGACTACCCAACACGGTGCTCCACTGGTAAGGAGCTGTCGCTGTTACATCTAACTACCCAGCATGGTGCTCCACTGGTAAGGAGCTGTCACTGTTACATCTAACTACCCAGCATGGTGCTCCACTGGTAAGGAGCTGTCGCTGTTACATCTGACTACCCAACACGGTGCTCCACTGGTAAGGAGCTGTCGCTGTTACATCTGACTACCCAACACGGTGCTCCACTGGTAAGGAGCTGTCGCTGTTACATCTGACTACCCAACACGGTGCTCCACTGGTAAGGAGCTGTCGCTGTTACATCTGACTACCCAACACGGTGCTCCACTGGTAAGGAGCTGTCGCTGCGACATCTAACTACCCAGCACAGTGCTCCGCTGGGAAGGAGCTGTCGCTGCTACATCTAACTACCCAGCACGGTGCGCTACTGGTAAGGAGCTGTCGCTGTTACATCTGACTACCCAGCACGATGCGCTACTGGTAAGGAGCTGTCGCTGTTACATCTGACTACCCAGCACGATGCGCTACTGGTAAGGAGCTGTCGCTGCTTATTTCCAATCTCTGCAGAGCAGAAGACCATAAATAAATGATTAAACTTGTCAGATCCACTCAAGCCTGATCCTTCAGGAAGTGGCTTGGGAGGAGGTGGTGGCGGAGGACACCGGAGGATGTAAACAGGTTAGAGGTGGGAGGATGAGATGGAGGGTGTGGGTTGGAGGTGGGGAAGGGTGTTACAAATGTTATCTGTCTTTGTGACTGATAGAGTGAATTTGATTTAACCCTTATTTTACCAGGCTGAATGGGAACGTATTCTCTTTTAAAACAACAACCTAGGGAGTAGCTGCAGGTGAGAGGAGGCACACACACAGACAGATACACACCCCAGAGAAAACATTAGACATTAAGATCGCTGCCCCCTCTGCCCACAGGCAAACAGATCTATATGTGTCCTTGAACACTGTTCAAAGAACAGGCCTTAACCTTTAACATGGTCTCTGTTTGACTACAACATGCTTCTAGGCAAAACAGAGTTATGGGGAATGAGTGAGCGTGTGTGATGAAAAAGATATAGGTTGTGAGCGAGTAATAAGTGTGTGTGTGCGGTATGTGTGTTTGGTAATGGAAGGGTGTGCATCGAAACACCCTTTTTGACTCTGAATGGCCATGTTACTATGGCAACAGGCTGGGCGAGGCGAGGGAATGTTCTCAATAGGAGAGTTCTGACACTGTGACGTGATCTGAATGCTCCCGCATGATCAGTCGGACTCAGAACGATGTCTGTTCAAAAGAAAAGCCAACTTCCTCTTGGGTTTGGGCAGACCGGTCCTCTGATTTAGCCCAATAGACAGAGAGACTCGGGAATATTAGGCAACACTGGAACCACAGTGTGGGATCTAAATAGTATCATGAAAGTGATGTCCATCGGTGATTAGGAGAGCGTCAGAACTGGTTATATCAATGACTGACAGGGACAAATCAGGATGTACACATTTCAGGTTTAATTGATAGGAAATGATGTATAATCTACTGCATTAGCAGGTTGAATACATTTAAAAAAAATAATAATAATCTGCTCAATAATATCATTATTGTTCATCCTCTATGGGTATCACATGATAAAGCCATATGCACCAGCTTAAGCAGCCTTGAATATAAAGAGGACTTAAATATATGCTGATACAAACACGTCAACAAGCAAAGATTGGCACAGCACATTGGGTAGAATAATTGGCACAGCTCTGAATGAATATTTTACTATCTTCTGGACTGGTTCCCTCTGCTGAACGAGGGGGATCCGCAACACACTTCTACTGAGAGCTCAGTCTCAAATCCCTGACCATTGTTTTTAATGAGTGCACTCCATATGTCTTCTTGTGAATGTGTGTGTGTGTGTGTGTGTTCGTGGGCTCCCTTAACACTGTTGACAGCCATTGATACAGCACCAGCTTCACCGAGTGTGACTGGCTGTCACGGTGGAAGGGGACATTCATTCATCGGAGACTGATGGAGGGGGACTGGCTTTCCGCCGTGACGGATCGATAGAAGGAGGTGTTTGGGAGAGACACCCTTTGAAAGACACCAATACAGCAGCCAGCAGGCAGATACTGTGGGAACTCTTCAAAGAGCACTCAGTGGAATCTTAAAGAGACTGACTGGTGGGAGTTGTCTGACTTTGAGGAGGAGGGAGGAAGAGTGAGGAGGAAGGAGGGAGGAGGACTGAGAAGAGCCATCATACTGTATCTTGCTGGCTGGCGTGATTCATGTTGAGATCGGAGAGGGAGGCTGTTCTACTTTATGAGGCCCCCGTTAGCTTTTACTGCCTGGAGTGAAGGGCCATGCAATCTGTCCTAAGATGGAGCCACCATGGAGAGATAGGAGGTTTGCATTCGCGGCTTGGGTTCAGCTCTTGTCTTGTTGCTGCTTCCGAGTTTATCATCCATATACAGTACCAGTCAAAAGATTGGACACACCTACTCATTCCATGGGTTTTCTTTATTGTAGAACAATAGTGAAGACATCAAAACCATGAAATAACACATATGGAATCATGTAGTAACCAAACAAGCGTTAAACAGATCAAAATATATGACATATTTGAGATTCTTCAAAGTATTCACCCTTTGCCTTGATGACAGCTTGCACACTCTTGGCATTCTCTCAACAAGCTTCAAGAGGAAATCACCTGGAATTAATTTGAATTAACAGGTGTATCTTGTTAAAAGTTCATTTGTAGAATTTCTTTTATTCTTAATGCGTTTGAGCCAATCAGTTGTGTTGTGACAAGGTAAGGGTGGTATAAAGAAGACAGCCCTACTTGGTTAAAGACCAAGTCCATATTATGACAAGAACAGCTCAAATATGCAAAGAGAAATGACAGTCCATCATTACTTTAAGACATGAAGGTCAGTCAATACAGAAAATGTCAAGAACTTTGAAAGTTTCTTCAACTGCAGTTGCAAAAACCATCAAGCGCTACAATAAAACTGTCTCTCATGAGGACCACCACAGGAAACGAAGACCCAGAGTTACCTGTGCTGCAGAAAATAAGTTCATTAGAGTTACCAGCCTCATAAATTGCAGCCCAAATAAATGCTTCACAGAGTTGAAGTAACAGACACATCTCAACATCAACTGTTCAGAGGAAACTGCGTGAATCAGACCTTCATGGCCGAATTGCTGCAAAGAAACCACTACTAAAGGACACAAATAATAAGAAGAGACATGCTTGGGCCAAGAAACACGAGCAATGGATATTAGACCGGTGGAAATCAGTCCTTTGGTCTGATGAGTGAAAATTTGCGATTTTTGCTTCCAACAACTGTTTCTATGTGAGATGCAGAGTAGGTGAACGGATGATCTCTGCACGTGTGGTTCCCACTGTGAAGCATAGAGGAGGTGTTGTGATGTTGTGGGGTGCTTTGCTGGTGACACTGTCTGTGATTGATTTAGAATTCAACGCACACTTCACCAGCATGGCTACCACAGCATTCTGCAGCGATTCACCATCCCATCTGGTTTGTGGGACTATCATTTGTTTTTCAACAGGCCAATGACCCAACACACCTCCAGGCTGTGTAAGGACTATTTGACCAAGAGGTAGAGTGATGGAGTGCTGCATCAGATTACCTGGCCTCCACAATCACCCGACCTCAACCAAATTGAGATGGTTTGAGATGAGTTGGACCGAGTGAAGGAAAAGCAGTCAACAAGTGCTCAGCATATGTGGGAACTCCTTCAAGACTGTTGGAAAAGCATTCCAGGTGAAGCTGACTAAGAGAATGCCAAGAGTGTGCAAAGTTGTCATCAAGGCAAAGGGTGGCTACATTGAAGAATCTCAAATATAAAACACATTATGATTTGTTTTACACTTTTTTTGGTTACAACAAGATTCCATATGTGTTATTTTATAGTTTTGTTTTCTTCACTATTATACTACAATGTAGAAAATAGTAAAAATAAAGAAAAACCCTTGAATAAGTAGGTGTTCTAGAACTTTGACTGGCACTGTACATGTATCAGCTGTATCTGGAGTGACACTGTTAATCAGATTGTTTTAACCTTTCTAATACTGATCCATCTGCACATTATACAGTGCCTTGCGAAAGTATTCGGCCCCCTTGGAACTGTGCGACCTTTTGCAACATTTCAGGCTTCAAACATAAAGATATAAAACTGTATTTTTTTGTGAAGAATCAACAACAAGTGGGACACAATCATG
Source organism: Oncorhynchus masou masou (assembly GCF_036934945.1). Lineage (NCBI taxonomy): Eukaryota > Metazoa > Chordata > Actinopteri > Salmoniformes > Salmonidae > Oncorhynchus > Oncorhynchus masou. Next base: position 19,255,045 of record NC_088218.1, read on the forward strand.
AAGTGGAACGACATTTATTGGATATTTCAAACTTTTTTAACAAATCAAAAACTGAAAAATTGGGCGTGCAAAATTATTCAGCCCCCTTAAGTTAATACTTTGTAGCGCCACCTTTTGCTGCGATTACAGCTGTAAGTCGCTTGGGGTATGTCTGATGTCACTAGAGACAGGAAGCTGTCAAAAAATGCCTTAGCCAGAAGTAGGAAGTAGCAAGTAGGAAGTCATTAAAGCGAGAGGTGGTGTGGCGTCCCTCTCATCCCTTTCTTGCGTCTCTTCTTGCCCCATCTTTCTATCTTTTCTTTCAGTCTCTCTCTCTCTCTCTCTCTCGATCGCCCCTTACCGGAATCCCTCCCGTCTCTCTCCTTTCTCTTCCTGTTTCTCCTCATCTCTCTCTCTCGATCGCCCCTTACCGGAATCCCTCCCGTCTCTCTCCTTTCTCTTCCTGTTTCTCCTCATCTCTCTCTCTCTCTCTCGATCGCCCCTTACCGGAATCCCTCCCGTCTCTCTTCTTTCTCTTCCTGTTTCTCCTCATCTCTCTCTCTCGATCGCCCCTTACCTGAATCCCTCCCGTCTCTCCTTTCTCTTCCTGTTTCTCCTCATCTCTCTCTCGATCGCCCCTTACCTGAATCCCTCCCGTCTCTCTCCTTTCTCTTCCTGTTTCTCCTCATCTCTCTCTCTCTCGATCCTTACCGGAATCCCTCCCGTCTCTCCTTTCTCTTCCTGTTTCTCCTCATCTCTCTCTCTCTCTCGATCCTTACCGGAATCCCTCCCGTCTCTCTCCTTTCTCTTCCTGTTTCTCCTCATCTCTCTCTCTCTCTCGATCGCCCCTTACCGGAATCCCTCCCGTCTCTCTCCTTTCTCTTCCTGTTTCTCCTCCTCTCTCTCTCTCTCTCTCTCTCGCCCCTTACCTGAATCCCTCCCATCTCTCCTTTCTCTTCCTGTTTCTCCTCATCTCTCTCCTCTTACCTGAATCCCTCCTGTCTCTCTCCTTTCTCTTCCTGTTTCTCCTCATCTCTCTCTCTCTCTCTCTCGACCCTTACCTGAATCCCTCCCGTCCCCTCCTTCCTGTTTCTCTCCTCTCTCGACCCTTCCTGAATCCCTCCCGTCTCTCCTCTCTTCCTGTTTCTCCTCATCTCTCTCTCTCTCTCTCTCTCGATCCTTACCGGAATCTCTCCTTTCTCTTCCTATTTCTCCTCCTCTCTCTCTCTCTCTCTCTCGACCCTTACCTGAATCCCTCCCGTCTCTCCTTTCTCTTCCTGTTTCTCCTCATCTCTCTCTCTCTCTCTCTCGACCCTTACCTGAATCCCTCCTGTCTCTCACCTTTCTCTTCCTGTTTCTCCTCATCTCTCTCTCTCCCTTACCTGAATCCCTCCCATCTCTCCTTTCTCTTCCTGTTTCTCCTCATCTCTCTCTCTCTGAATCCCTCCCGTCTCTCCTTTCTCTTCCTGTTTCTCCTCATCTCTCTCTCTCGACCCTTACCTGAATCCCTCCTGTCTCTCACCTTTCTCTTCCTGTTTCTCCTCATCTCTCTCTCTCTCGACCCTTACCTGAATCCCTCCCGTCTCTCCTTTCTCTTCCTGTTTCTCCTCATCTCTCTCTCTCTCGACCCTTACCTGAATCCCTCCCGTCTCTCCTTTCTCTTCCTGTTTCTCCTCATCTCTCTCTCTCTCAACCCTTACCTGAATCCCTCCTGTCTCTCTCCTTTCTCTTCCTGTTCCTCCTCATCTCTCTCTCTTTCCTACTCGTTCACTCTCAGGGTTTTTTCACCTTCCAATCCAAGAGGTTCTTCTAATCTCTCCTTCTCCTGCTCTTGCGTTTGTTGCTCTACTTCGAAATCAATTACAAAACAGTCTGCAGTTGTGATTGGTACAGCAGTGTCTGCTATATTGGAACAGTGAGTTCTTTTGAGGTTTACTTTATGTTAATTATATTCCTCAGACTCCCTTCTCAGAGTGCTACTTAACAAGTCTGCTCTGCTTCTAAATGCAGATGGGAAGGTTTACCATTATACGATGCAAATACAATTAAAAACATTCTTTGTCAGATAAATTAAACATATTAAACCAAGTAGAGAGAAAAGGCACCAGGTTAGTTAGAACTCCTCTTCTCATTTGAATATTTGTATACACCCCCCCCGTTCCTATTTAGCAATAAATATAGTTGTGATATCGTGATCGATCAAAACAAAAAGGAACAATCGTGACTAGTAGAGTACTTGTCTTATTTCTAGGGCTATTAGCGTTTTGGCTATTTTGAAAGGATCTGTGTATAATCAGGCCACACAACACATTATCCAGAGATGGGAGTGGTAATTATGGGCTCTAATAGGGGCCAATTAGGATGACTCTTCAAGCTTTACTCAGTAATGCTTTGTTTCATTCCTCTCTCTACAGTGGCATGTGGTTTTTCCTGTACTGTGAGGGCTGCTGTTACTGTGGTAGAGCTGGAATAATGTGATGTCGGTCAAGTCCTAGTGTAACCGCGCCTATTTCTATTGTTCTATGATGAATAGTATTTTTTTTTTTTTAATTTTATTTAATTTAACCTTTATATAACGAGGCAAGTCAGTTAAGAGCAAATTCTTATTCACAATGACGGCCTACCCCAGCCAAATCCAGACAACGCTGGGCCTATTGTGTGCCTACCTATGGGACTCCCAATCACAGCCGGACGTGATACAGCCTGGAATCGAACCAGGGACTGTAGTGACACCTCTTGCACTGAGATACAGTGCCTTAGACCGCCCCTAAACGTAGCACTATGATCAAATATCATCACAAATATGATGTTTGATACTGTTGTGTCTATCCTGTTTGACTCAAATCAGGAAGAGAACACACTTTTAGGTACATTTGTGATATAGCTTGAATGCCTCAAAGACCGGTATAGGAAGGTCCCCAACAAGCTCCCCCTGAAAATCAAGCTACAAGATACCCACTTGTTACCAGACACTATGATATTTTCAAAAACTCTACTAACAAAGTTTTTGTTTGTTAGTACTTTTATTGTATTACTTAATGATGTGATTATTTTACTTTGTCACTTGTATTTTAAAGCACTACACAAATAAAGTTGTCTCCCCTTCCTCCCCCCAGTATGTCCTCTCCTCCTAGGCTGTAATGTGAAAGACACCTCCCAGTTTGTGTCTCATCCAGAGGCTGCATGGTGTTGGAGAGATTGTGTCTCTGGAGCTCAAGGCCCAGGCAGGGAAGGATTCACTACTGTTCTCTAAGAACTCTGAAAATGTACAGCTCAAAACAGTCGCTTTTCAAAACTAGATTATATTACTGTGTGTGTGTGAGAGATAAGAGAGAGGGGGGGAGGGAGGGAGGAGAGAGAGAGAGAGAGAGAGAGAGAGAGAGAGAGAGAGAGAGAGAGAGAGAGAGAGAGAGAGAGAGAGAGAACAGAGGGGAACAAATTACAAACATTTTCATTGCCATTGAATAAATCAGTGGAGACAGTTGATGAGGAAAATAACCAAATCAATAATGCAAGCAAAGATAATATCCTAGTTTAATCAAAGTTCTCATCAAACACATCTTTTAATTAACAAAACACTTTTTTTCTCCAGATGCCAATGTGTAGAACTGGTTTTAACCCTAGTGACTCAAAGTCATGTTTTCCATCCACAATGACAGTAGAGGACAGTAGCCACTCTTTCAAGATGTTCAAAACCATGACAACGGCATACTGTTAGAAGAGTAAATACCATACTGTTAACTTCTTATGGCTGCAGGGGGTGTATTGAGTAGCTTGGATGAAAAGGTGCCCAGAGTAAACGGCCAGCTCCTCAGTCTCAGTTGCTAATATATGCATATTATTATTAGTATTGGATAGAAAACACTCTAAAGTTTCCAAAACTGTCAAAATATTGACTGTGAGTATAACAGAACTGATATTGCAGGCGAAACCCTGAAGAAAATCAAACCAGGAAGTGGCTTCTATTTTGAAATTATAAAAAGGTTTGACATGTTTCTGTGGACATTACGGAAACTATTTGGAATTTGTCTGCATTGTCGTGACCGCTCTTTCCTGTGGATTTCTGAACATAACGCGCCAAACAAACGGAGGTATTTTGGATATAAAAATAATCTTTATGGAACAAAAGGAACATTTATTGTGTAACTGGGAGTCTCGTGAGTGAAAACATCCGAAGATCACCAAAGGTAAACGATTCATTCGATTGCTTTTCTGATTTTCGTGACCAAGCTACTTGATACTAAGTGTACATAATGTTTTGTCGAGCGACCGATAAACTTACACAAACGCTTGGATTGCTTTCGCTGTAAAGCATATTTTCAAAATCTGACACGACAGGTGGATTAACAAAAGGCTAAACTGTGTTTTCCTATATTGCAGATTTCATGAATATAAATATTTTTTGTAATATTGTCTGAATGTGGCGCTATGCAATTCAGCGGTTGTTGATGACAATTATTCTGTTAACGGGATTGCAGTCATAACAAGTTTTAAAGAGCATCATTCCTTGATAATAGAACTGTAATAACTCCAGTTCAACATCGCAGGGTGGGTAATTCTGATTGGTTCTCTGTTGCTTCTATTGGCCTTTCCGAGCAGCCCTCTTTCGAAGCCCTCATTTCACCACTCAATGGCACACCGAGCAATATTGATTGCGATAGTTGGGTAATTTGAGCATTAAAGAGCCTAAAAGTGGTTATTTGAAGACTGACACCCCCTGCCCAGCACGCATATAGACACAGATACACACACGCACACACACTGACAGTTGCTCCCAATCAAAGCATGAACAGTCTCAGTGTCAGTCTGAGTCATAAAAGCATAAGATTACCTTCAGACAGGACTTTGTTAACTATATGGCCCGTCAGTGAGGGTTGTTACCAGGGCTCGATAGGTCTCTACTGCCTACACCCCAACTTAACCCTTTTATGATACTCTCAGCCACTGAACAGTAATCAGTGTACTGTTGTGCTTACATACTTTATAGGCCTCAACTGTATATAAACCCGTAGTTAACCCTTGATTGACACCCTCAGCCTCCTGGCAGTAATCACCGCACCAGTGTCACTCACACACTGACACCTACATGCGTTACTAAGACCCCTGCTACACTGTGGAAAGAGTGTGGATCGATGTGGATCCAAACTGAATTGAACCATTATAATGAGGGCAATTTCCTGGGAAACTGCAGGAGAAACAAATCTCCTTAAATCACTACCCACACATCAGCCTATAATGACCAAATAATGGAGGCCTCCAGTGCTCCCACTCGATTTGGGCTGAGTATAAAGAAATCATATTTGCACGCCTTAAATTAAATTCCACAAATAAATCAAACGTTTTAAAATGACTAAGCAACCATTTATTAGAAATATTGTAAAATACGTAAACAAGTGTTATTGCAAAATCAACCATTGTTACAGGCTCTAGGCTGAACAGTGTTAAAACTTTTCTTTTTCCCAAGATGGCGTAGCAGTCTGATGTGTGTTTTCGTCTTGTCCATTCCTGTCCCGAGTAAACATTGTTTCTTCTAGTTTTTTCCCGTATATATTTTACTATCACTTTCCATCTACGGACTGAATTAACTCTCCTGCAACCCGCCTCACCCAATGTGGTACGGATCTGATATTTTAATACTTACGAACAAGAACTCCCATCAAAAGCTAGCCAGCTAACTGGCTACCATCAAACTGGCTACTAGCTAACCGCGACCCGCTAGCTGTCTAGAGCACATCGAACTGTTAGCTTAAGAGGCCCATCGGACAAATTCTTTGGCCACTATACCTAGTTTGCCAATTCACCTTTTTTTCCACACGGAGCCCTGCGGATCCGTCTTCTGAAACAGAATCCCAACAGAAGTGAGCCAGCTAACTAGCTACTAGCTAGTAGTCAGCGGTCATTAGCTACCTCTAGCATGGACAACCTTCGCCAGTCTGCACAGCGCGACTCAAACCAGAGCAAATCGGACTTATTTTTCTCCATATCTCCGGATTCCTACCGCAAGCTCTGGACCTTTTTTTCTTCACATGGATCACAGCAGCTAGCTAGCTGCTATCCGAGTGGCCACTCCTGGCTAACGTCCCTGTCATGAAGCAAGAACCAATTAGCCTGGAGCTAGCCCTGCGTTGTCCCCTGAATGCGCATCCGTTAGCCTGCTAGCCTGCTAGGCTGCTAGCCGCGGCCTGCTAGCTGTCCAGAGAACATTGGTCTGTTAGTTTAAGAGGCCCATCGGACAAATTCTTTGGCCACCATACCTATTTTGCCAATTGGCCTGGTTTACCACACGGAGCCCTGCTGATCCGTCTGCCGACGTAATAGCACGAGGGGGCCACAACAGACAATAGTCACTCCATGGCCTTTCGTCACGAAGTCCCTCCAAGGCCTTTCTGCTAACTTGCTAGCTGCCTGAAGCCACTCATTGGACTCGTTTGATTCACTCGGCTACGTATACCTCCCGCTAACGTCAATATGCCTTGTTCATTGCTGTTTTGGTTAGTATTTATTGCCTTATTTCACTGTAGAGCCTCTAGCCCTGCTCAATACGCCTTATTTAACACTTAAGTTCCACCTAGCACACATGCGATGACATCACCTGGTTTAAATGACATTTCTAGAGACAATATCTCTTTCATCATCACTCTATGCACAGGTTTACCGTCACTGTATTCACATCCTACCATACCTTTGTCTGTACATTATGCCTTGAATCTACTCTACCGTGCCCAGAAATCTGCTCCTTTTCCGAACGTACTAGGCGACCAGTTCTTTTAGCCTTTATCCCACTCTTCCTCTGCTCCTCTGGTGATGTGGCGGTTAATCCAGGCCCTGCAGTGCCTAGCTCTACTCCAATTCCCCAGGCGCTATCATTTGTTGACTTCTGTAACCATAAAAGCCTTGATTTCATGCATTTTAACATTAGAAGCCTCCTCCCTAAATTTGTTTAATTCACTGCCCTAGCACACTCTGCCAACCCGGATGTCCTAGCCGTGTCTGAATCCTGGCTCAGGAAGACTACCAAAACCCCTGAAATTTCCATCCCTAACTATAACATTTTCCGACAAGATAGAACTGCCAAAGGTGGCGGTGTTGCAATCTACTGCAGAGATAGCCTGCAGCGTTCTGTCTTACTATCCAAACAATTCGAGCTTCTACTTTTCAACATCCACCTTTCCACAAACAAGTCTCTCACCGTTGCCGCTTGCTATAGACCACCCTCTGCCCCCAACTGTGTCCCTGAAACCATATGTGAACTGATTGCCCCCCATCTATCTTTAGAGCTCGTGCTGCTAGGTGACCTAAACTGGGACATGCTTAACACCCCGGCCATCCTACAATCTTAGCTTGATGCCCTCAATCTCACACAAATTATCAATGAACCCACCAGGTACAACCCCAGATCTGTAAACACGGGCACCCTCATAGATATCATCCTAACCTACTTGTCCTCCAAATACACCTCTGCTGTTTTCAACCAAGATCTCATTGATCACTGCCTCATTGCCTGCATCCGTAATGGGTCGCGGTCAAACGACCACCCCTCATCACTGTCAAATGCTCCCTAAAACACTTCAGCGAGCAGGCCTATCTAATCGACCTGGCCCGGGTATCCTTGAAGGATATTGACCTCATCCCATCAGTAGAGGATGCCTGGTCATTCTTTAAAAGTGCCTTCCTCACCATCTTAAATAAGCATGCCCGGTTCAAAAAATGTAGACCCAGGAGGCCCATGGTTCTCTCCAGACCTGACTGCCCTTGACCAGCGCCAAAACATCCTGTGGCGTTCTGCATTAGCATCGAATAGCCCCCGTGATATATAATTGAGAATTTCAAGAAGCATTTTTCTACGGCTGGCCATGCATTCCACCTGGCTACCCCTACCCCGATCAACAGCCCTGCACTCCCCACAGCAACTCGCCCAAGCCTCCCCATTTCTCCTTCACCCAAATCCAGATAGCTGATGTTCTAAAAGAGCTGCAAAATCTGGACCCCTACAAATCTGCCGGGCTAGACAATCTGACCCTCTCATCAATGGAGTTGCTCTTGCTGCTGGTGATTCTCTGATCCATCTCTACGCAGACTACACCAATCTGTATACTTCTGGCCCTTTTTTGAACACTGTGTTAACGAACCTCCAGACGAGCTTCAATGCCATATAACTCTCCTTCTGTGGCCTCCAACTGCTCTTAAGTGCAAGTACAACTAAATGCATGCTCTTCAACCGATCACTGCCCGCACACGTCCGCCCGTCCAGCATCACTACTCTGGATGGCTCCGACTTAGAATATGTGGATAACTACAAATACCTCCGTGTCTGGTTAGTCTGTAAACTCTCCTTCCAGACTCACACTAAGCATCTCCAATCAAAAATTACATCTAGAAACGGCTTCCTATTTCACAACAAAGAGTCATTCACTTATGCTGCCAAACATACCCTCGTAAAACTGACCATCCTACCGATCCTCGACTTCGGCGATGTCATTTACAAAATAGCCTCCAACACTCTACTCAACAAATTGGATGCAGTCTATCACAGTGCCATCCGTTTTGTCACCAAAGCCTCATATACTACCCACCACTGCGACCTGTACACTCTTGTTGGCTGGCCCCGCCTTATCTCAGCTCACTGGTCACCATAGCAGCACCCACTCTTAGCACGCGCTTCAGCAGGTATATCTCTCTGGTCACCCCCAAAGCCAATTCCTACTTTGGCCGCCTTTACTTCCAGTTCTCTACTGCCAATGACTGTAACGAACTGCAAAAATCACTGAAGCTGGAGACTCATATCTCCCTCACTAGCTTTAAGCACCAGCTGTCTGAGCAGCTCACAGATCATTGCACCTATACATCGCCCATCTGTAAACAGCCCATCCAACTACCTCATCCCCATACTGTATTTATTTATTTATCTTGCTCCTTCGCACCCCAGTATCTCTACTTGCACATTAATCTTCTGCACATCTACCATTCCCGTGTTTAATTGCTATATTGTAATTACTTCGCCACCATGGCCTATTTTGCCAATTGGCCTGGTTTACCACACGGAGCCCTGCTGATCCGTCTGCCGACGTAATAGCACGAGGGGGCCACAACAGACAATAGTCACTCCATGGCCTTTCGTCACGAAGTCCCTCCAAGGCCTTTCTGCTAACTTGCTAGCTGCCTGAAGCCACTCATTGGACTCGTTTGATTCACTCGGCTACGTATGCCTCCCGCTAACGTCAATATGCCTTGTTCATTGCTGTTTTTTTTTTTTTTTTATTGCCTTAACTCCCTTATCTTATCTCATTTGCATTCACTGTATCTAGATTTTTTTTACTGTATTATTGACTCTATGTTTTGTTTACTCCATGTGTAACTCTGTGTTGTTGTATGTGTCAAACTGCTCTGCTTTATCTTGGCCAGGCCGCAGTTGCCAACTAGCCTAGCTGGTTAAATAAAGGTGAAATAAAAATAAATAAATAGGTAAATCCCCAACATGGCTTCCTAAACAATAGAACAAGGAATATCCAAGATAATCGTATATTAATACATCTCTTATTCGACGTAAACACTAGGTTCTACTTAAGTAAAGGGAATTCGGGCATCAAGTTAGTATGAATTAAAGAGAAAGCAGACAGTGAGAGAGTGGGAGAAACAGCGGGTGTAGAGCGAGGTATTTGGAGCGGAGCGATGCCGGAGTGCTCATTAGCCGAGGCTGAGGTGGCGATACAGGACGCCCGACACGTCTTTCAACACGCGATTGAGCCGGTGTCTGACTCGCTTCCACACATTAGCATCATCAAAGAGAATATTTAAGAGACAGAATTAAGAGAATAAAGCATTTGCATGACAGAACCCATGACACGTAAACCTTATCAAAGGGCGTTAGTGTGGGAGAGAGAAAAAGAGAGATTGAGAGCGAGATAAAGAGAGAGAGAAAGGATTGTGCCGTGCATGCACGCAAACCTTAGCTTCCTCTGCCTGAGAGAGAGAGGGAGAGAGAGAGAGGGGGCGAGATTTAAGCACACATCAAATCTATTGAACTTCAACCAATCAAAACAATTAATTACACTGCAAATACCGAAGTACTAGAAAATGACAAAGCTGACGTGTGGCAGTCAGTGTAATTCAAAGCTGCATCAAGGATACTTCTTAAGAAAAGGCTGAATAATGTTTTTTATAATTGTAGTCTTTAGGCCATGAAAAGAAAATGAACAAAAGGAGAGCTTCTCATTTGCTATAGTGCAAAATCCTTGAAGATAAAAGGTGGGAGGTACTTTATTTCCAACTGTTTTTTTCCTCAGAAAAGTTATCTGGTATGACGCCTTTTCAGAAAGACTGAGGTATAGAGCTCGTCATCAAAATGTAATCTCTCACTGGTCCTGCAAGCAAAACAATGGACAGCCTTGACCTCAATCTTTCAGACTTCTGGCTTGTTTCCTTCAGTCCCTAGCCCCGTCTTCTAACCCTTTGGTGTTCACAGATCTGAAAGGAATGGATAGGAGTAAGCAAGAAAGATGATGACTCCACCTCTTCAATAGGCTAAAGTGGAGTTCCTCCACCATTATCTCTTACCAATCAAATCCTTTCAGATCTGTGAACCTCCGTCTCTGATTGGCAATTACTATTACCCTGCAATTACTCTTCAATTCAATGAATAGCTTACGATCACAATAGATAATTACAACACTCCTATTCTGACAGAGGCACAGTAGGCTGCTCTGAGGAAAAGATGAAAAACACGAGCGATGAATGAATACACCGTCCAAGGATTTTAATCGGTGCAATTAGTAAATGGTGCACAATAGAAAGAGGAGAAAGGACAGTTTTTCTTCTTGTAGTCTCCATTGCTGTGTCACCAGGTGGTTGTGGGTAAATTAGTGAGATGGCAGAACCTGTAGACACTAGACAGTACATGAAGAACTTTATACCATAAATGACCTGAAGTCTACAAAATAAACTCTTTGTCGTACCTCCCAAGCTCCCATTTGACAACAACTAGAGTACATCCCAATTACGATGTGAATTCAAACGTCACCATGGCATGTTGTAGAGTACAGACATGTAGGGATACAGACATGTAGGGATACAGACATGTAGGGATACAGACATGTAGGGATACAGACATGTAGGGATACAGAGCAGGTTAGAACTCTGAGTGAACTGTTGAACTGTGTGTTTCGTAAGCGATGAGGATTTATGGTAGTTGGCACATCAGAAGACGATTTCTCCATGCATCTCTTTGTACTATATGTGTGTGGGCAGATGTAGGATACTGTGTGTTTGTGTGCGCGTGTGCGTGTGTGCGTGTGTGCGCGCGCGTGTGTGTGTGTGTGTGTGTGTGTGTGTGTAAGTGTGCTTGCGTGCACGACTTAGTGTGTTTAAATGAGACTTCGCAGTGTTCACAGGTCCGCGAGTGGGAAGAGAAAAAGCATGTGGGCGGGGAAGGGAGAGTGTGTGGTTGCATGGTGCCAGTTCTTTGGTTTTAGAATCTAAATTAGGATTATTTTCAAAGAAAATAGAAGAATACCATTACTGTCACAGTGCTCTTCGTTAGAGGTCAGAACATCTCACTGAGGTAAAGCATTTTCAATTATATATCCTTCTACTTTTTAAATTACCTTAAGTCATAGAGATTGATGAGTATCGAGCAAGGGAACAAGTATAAACTACAAACAGAACATCAAGATGGTAATGGTACCTCACTCTCAAACATGCATCCTTCAACCAGACACACTGTAGGAGGAACTCTGTCTTTCTCTCTCTCTCCATCAACCTGTCCATAAGCCTGTCACCATGGTGATAATGAAGACAAATTGATAATACATACAGTAAACACACCTTGACAACAAATCCAAATGACTAGATAGATACTATAGGTTTCCCAGACGTATTTCTTTTCAGAAGCCACATTTCTCAACCTGGTGTTGATTTGCTATTTCTCGCAAGTACCATGGCATACTGTAACAATACCTTCCATACCATCCATTGAATACACCATACATACATATCTACCACACTATACATATTTCTCTTTCTCTTATGAAATGTCCCAGATAATACTGACAAATCTACTTCTTGGCCCAGTTTCTGCATTCAACTTTCTGCATCCTATACATGATTGGGTTAGTGTACAATAACTGTATGCAGCTTCATGATGGTTCAAACACTCCCCGGTTCCCCCTCCTCTCACCCCATAGATGGGTTGGTTGTTTAGCAATAAAACCGACACGTGCAGAGCTATGGGACAAAACAGACTTACTGTAGATTGTTGACAACATGTAAACTATATTTAGTGTTCAATGTTTAACGAAAACATAAATGAATTTGACAATGAGCACTTGTTGGAGCTCAAATCCATTGTCACAGTTGTTGGTTAGCTAGCTAGCTAGCGCATTTTTGCCATATTAGCGTAGACATGACATTAGCCAAAACATCTAATAATAAGATGGTATCAAGAACAACATAAAACTAGATAAATTGAGCAACCTGCAATTCTCTACATGGAAGCTTCTTGTCATTGCTAGCAATCTGGCCATCCAGATTTAATTACAACAACACATGGACTTCTTCCCCATTGAATCATGTGCATCGCTTCGGTGATGTTGTCAGCTAACCCGTCTATAAAGTCGAGCAGTGATGCGTTGACAGAGGGGGAAGGAGAGGAGGACGACGTCACCATGGGACAGGGACTACTTATACTTCCATTATCCTACAGTCCCACTGTCTGCATAGCATTAAAAGCTTACACATGTGGTGATTGACAGAGTACTGAGTACTATGCTCTGCTAGTGTGGTGTCTGTCAGTGTAAATCCTCAGAGCACAGCTGCATGGATATACTGCCGTTTAGGTAGACACCCTGTCGCCATGGGGATAAGAGTGATGTAGCCCGGTCATTTTCTTGGATATTTTTCATTTGGTTAGTCTTGCCATACCTCTGCTCAGTGTACACTCCTTTGTTAGTAGTGCTAAGGCAAGCGCAACATAGTAAACTTGACAAAACTGAATATTGAGTAGGCTGATGCAATAAGGTAAACATTCTATAGAATGTAATTAATGGGGCTTGTGAAGCAAGAGTCACCACTTTAAATCTTTGTCATACCTCCTATTATTATTATTTTTGAACGGTACTCCTCTTATACTGTTTAAGCTAGTAACATAATTCCAACTTTAAAATGTGCAGAGTGGTCAGGACCAGTGTGCTTGCGTGCAACTTTTTAAAATATATTTTATACTTTTTTGGCCCTCTTCATTCACTTTCATGGGATTTCAACATTCTAAACATTCAACTCCCAGATTTCCAACATTCCATTCACTGGGCACAAAGCAACTTTTGACAAAAATCAGCTAATTTGACCCCTTTCGCAACCAGTTAGTCAAAACGTGAGAGCATGTGAAATCTTCCTCTGCTTCTCTGCTATTCAAATCGGAACAAAATTAGCTGCTAACAATCTACCGATACAGCTGTTTTAGTAACCGCATTAACAATTTTCCACAAAACTTTTTGCAAACAACTAAAAAATGACACCTTAGTCTACTTTTCTGGTATTCAAATCATCTGAAATCAGAACAGAATTATCTACTTCCAATCAAAAGTTACAGCTGTTTGTCGGAGTTTAGAGTGACGAAAAGTATCTAGCGATAGCCAGCTAACAGCTCTCTCAGTCACGTAGTTGAGCAGCCCAAACGGAGCCATTGCTATGGATATTCAAAAACTTAGAGGATATCTTGGTTTACTTCTGCTCTATTTAAAGCTGGAATCAGAACGTAATTATCTTCTACCAATCAACAGTTACAGGTGTTTGTCGGAGTTTAGAGTGACGGAAAGCTAACATCAGCTAACAGCTCTCTCATGTCTCGTCATTAACTATATTCATGTGTATGGGTTTGGCAACAATATGAAGCCAGGGACAGCCAACGACAGTATACAGGTCGCAGTGGGTAGGTAGTATATGGGGCTTTGGTGACAAAACGGATGGCACCGTGATAGACTGCATCCAATTTGCTGAGTAGAGTGTTGGAGGCTATTTTGTAAATGACATCACCGAAGTCAAGGATCGATAGGATAGTCAGTTTTACAATGGTATGTTTGGCAGCATGAGTGAAGGATCCTTTGTTGCGAAATAGGAAGACGATTCTAGGTTTAATTTTGGATTGGAGATGCTTAATGTAAGTCTGGAAGGAGAGTTTACAGTCTAACCAGACACCTAGGTATTTGTAGTTGTCCACATATTCTAAGTCAGAACCGTCCAGAGTAGTGATGCTGTTTCGGTGGGTAGGTGTGGGCAGCGATCAGTTGAAGAGCATGTATTTAGTTTTGCTTGCATTTAAGTGCAGTTAGGGGCGACAGAAGGAGAGTTGTATGGCATTGAAACTCGTCTGGAGGTTAGTTAACACAGTGTCCAAAGAAGGGCCAGAAGTATACAGAATGGTGTCGTCTGCGTAGAGGTGGATCAGAGAATCACCAGCAGCAAGAGCAACATCATTGATATATACAGTGAAAAGAGTCGGCCCGAGGATTGAACCCTGTGGCACCACCATAGAGACTGCCAGAGGTGCGGACAACAGACCCTCCGATTTGACACACCGAACTCTGTCAGAGAAGTAGTCATTTGAGAAACCAAGGCTGTTGAGTCTGCCGATAAGAATGTGGTGATTGACAGAGTCGAAAGCCTTGGCCAGGTCGATGAATAGAGCTGCACAGTATTGTCTCTTATCGGTTATGATGTCGTTTGGGACCTTGAGCGTGGCTGAGGTGCACCCATGACCAGCTCAGAAACCAAATTGCACAGCGGTACAGTGGGAATCGAAATGGTCGGTGATCTGTTTGTTACTTGGAACTCCCCATCCCGGATCCGGGATCGTGACTAAAGCCTCAGGCTCATTAGCATAACGCAACGTTAACGATTTCTGAAAATCGCAAATAAAATGAAAATAATGCGTCTGCTCTCAAGCTTAGCCTTTTCTTAACAACACTGTCATCTCAGATTTTCAAAATATGCTTTTGAACCATAGAAATTGACTAATTTGTGTAAGAGTATGCAAAGCTAGCATAGCATTTTGAGTAGCATTTAGCACGCAACATTTTCACAAAAACCAGATAACCAAATAAATAAAATCATTTACCTTTGAAGAGCTTCTGATGTTTTCAATGAGGAGACTCTCAGTTACATACCAAATGCGCAGTTTTTCCTGAAAGCGTCTGTGTGTAGGAGAAATCGTTCCGTTTTCTACATCGCGTCTGGCTACCGAAACGAACCGAAAATTCAGTCACCTACAACGTAAAACCTTTTCCGAATTAACTACATAATATCGACCGAAACATGGCAAACGTTGTTTGGAATCAATCCTCAATGTGTTTTTTCACATATCTCTTCATTGATATGCAGTTCGTGGAAGCTTGCTTTCCTCTCTGAATCCCATGGAAAAATACTGGCAGCTGACTTTAGCGCACCAATTTCGGCGCAGGACACCGGGCGGACACCTGGTAAATGTGGTCTCTTATGGTCAATCTTCCAATGATCTGCCTACAAATACGTCACAATGCTGCAGACACCTTGGGGAAACGACAGAAAGGGCAGGCTCATTCCTCTCGCATTCACAGCCATATAAGGAGACAATGGAAAACAGAGCCTCAAAAATCCTGCTCATTTCCTGGATGCCGTCTCATCTTGGTTTTGCCTGAAGCTCACGTTCTAGGGCACGCACAGAAAATATCTTGGTAGTTCTGGACACGTCAGAGTGTTTTCTTTCGAAAGCTACCAATTATATGCATAGTCGAGCATCTTTTTGTGAGAAAATATCTTGTTTAAAACGGGAACGTTTTTCATCCAAAAATGAAATAGCGCCCCCAGAGCATCAACAGGTTAACTTGGCTTTCGAAGACCTTAGAAAGGCAGGGTAGGATAGATATAGGTCTGTAGCAGTTTGGCTCTAGAGTGTCTCCCCCTTTGAAGAGGGTGATGACCGCGGAAGCATTCCAATCTTTGGGGATCTCAGACGATTCGAAAGAGAGGTTGAACAAGCTAGTAATAGGGGTTGCAACAATTTCGATGGATCATTTTAGGAAGAGAGGGTCCAGATAGTCTAGCCCTGCTGATTTGTAGGGGTCCAGATTTTACAGCTCTTTCAGAAAGTCAGCTATCTGGACTTGGGTGAAGGAGAAATGGAGGAGACTTGGGCAAGTTGCAGTGAGGGGTGCAGGGACCGGAGGGACCTTACAGAAAATTGTATGTGGTTATAGAAATTAGGTAGTTATTACATTTTTTAAATTCAAACACTATTATTGTACACAGAGTGAGTCCATGCAATTTAATAAGTGACTTGTTAAGCAAAGCTTAACTTCTACATTTATTTCGGCCATAACAAAGGGGTTGAATACTTATTGACTCAAGACATTTCAGCACTTCTTTTTGAATTAGTTGGTAAACATTTCTAAACACATAATTCCACTTTGACATTATAGGGTATTGTGTGTAGGCCAGTGACACAAAATCTACATTTAATACAGTTTAAATTCAGGCTGTAACACAACAAAATGTGGAAAAAGTCAATGGGTGTGAATACCTTCTGAATACCTTCTGAAGGCACTGTAACGACATTGCTTTAACTTCTTCAATTTTTTTGTTACTTCTTCCATTACCACAAATATATATTTTAAAGAGCTAAAGCAAGCCCCACAACCATCTAGTTATTTTATTTTACTCATCATAAAAGTAGAGTTTGTACATTTTGGAATTGGAAAACATGTTTGTTGTGTTCAGCCAAAAAAGACTAACACTATCCTGCTTTTAAGTTGTACATTATTCTGCAACATGGACAAAGGTTAAATGGACATTGGAGCCTTCAAGAAGTAGCCTCTAAAAGCACTCAACGCAGATTTGCCTTCAGAATGTGCGCTTGCTCTTACTACGAGTCAAATAAACGCTCCCAAAAAAATAACATATTATCCATAATTTGATCCAGACACCAAAAGGGCCTTGGGGGTATTTTATCTAACATTATCAGAGAAGAGGATTCCAAAGTACTTATTTCTTTATCAGGCTAGTTTCAGATGCACATGTTTGATATATAATTACTGAAGATACATGTTTTTTTTGGCTGTTCTTTCCTCTCAGTCTATTGTACAGCCTGAAGAGGTACAGATGCTCTGATATATCTAGTACACACTATCTTCAAGGTCTGTTCAGTAATACATCCATTCATTCTAATGACAGACAGTCGTAATACAGGAAGACAGGTTATCTTACATATGCTAACTTTGTAGCTTTATCTTTATGTTCACTATAGACCTACAGTAGAGCGCAAGTCCAATCTGTTTAAATCTTCCATAGACCGTACCATAGACTACCTTGTTGTCGTTGTACCTAATGATCATAGGGTGTGATGATATGTGCAGCCTGGAGCAAACGGATGGTGTTCAGAGCACGACTTTGGCCCATGACAAATTGGACTTTGACAATCGGTTTATCAAATTAAGTGTGTGTGTGGAGGCCAGAGCATGCTGAGCTGACATGCCGCTGTGCTGTGAGACTTATGGTACGGGCCAAGGACTGACTCACAATTGACTCATGGCCCCGATGGCAACATAAACACACACACTGTGCATACATCAGGCGTGGGCCAAGGTTTCACTAGGAAAACATGGTGAGAGCAGAGAGAATCCTATGCAAACAGGTGATAGCTGAGTAAAGGCAGCCAAGCTGGTGTGGTTCCCATTCAGTGAGCAATTGATACCTAGGTCCATCCCTGTCAGTGTAGGTCCCGTGGTGGTACTGTAGTGCAGTACAGGAGCAGGATAAGGCTCTCAGTGCAGGTCCCATGGTAGTAGAGTCCTGCACGGGTCAGAGCTGCACTCGCCACACGCCGGCCATATCAATTCCGAGACACACCCGATACCTAACATCAGGACAAATCTTTCTCCGCAACCCAACCCAACGAACATAGAATTGTTCCCGAGAGCCAACCTGTTACCCGCCAATAACATCAATGTATTTAGCTAATTGTTTTTATAACTCAAGGCAGTATGCTATTTCCCTTCTCTGCATGCAATTAATTTGTCTAGATGTCAAGTAGTAGATATAGTACCAGTCAAAAGGTTGGACACGCCTACTCATTCAACGGTTTTTCTTTATTTTTTACTATTTTCTACATTGTAGACTAATAGTGAAGACATCAAAACTATGAAATAACACATGGAATCATGTACAGTCGTGGCCAAATGTTTTGAGAATGACACAAATATTAATTTCCACAAAGTTCGCTGCTTCAGTGTCTTCAGTGATATTTTTGTCAGATGTTACTATGGAATACTGAAGTATAATTACAAGCATTTCATAAGTGTCAAAGGATTTTATTGACAATTACATGAAGTTGATGCAAAGAGTCAATATTTGTAGTGTTGACCCTTCTTTTTCAAGACCTCTGCAATCCACCCTGGCCTGCTGTCAATTAACTTCTGGGCCACATCCTGACTGATGGCAGCCCATGCTTGCATAATGAATGCTTGTAGTTTGTCAGAATTTGTGGGTTTTTGTTTGTCCACCCGCTTCGAGGATTGACCACAAGTTCTCAATGGGATTAAGGTGTGGGGAGTTTCCTGGCCTTGGACCCAAAATATCGATGTTTTGTTCACTGAGCCACTTAGTTATCACTTTTGCCTTATGGCAAGGTGCTCCATCATGCTGGAAAAGGCATTGTTTGTCACCAAACTGTTCCTGGATGGTTGGGAGAAGTTGCTCTCGGAGGATGTGTTGGTACCATTCTGTATTCATGGCTGTGTTCTTAGGCAAAATTGTGAATGAGCCCACTCCCTTGGCCGAGAAGCAACCCACACATGAATGGTCTCAGGACGCTTTACTGTTGGCATGACACAGGACCGATGGTAGACCTCACCTTGTCTTCTCCGGACAAGCTTTTTTCCGGATGCCCCAAACAATCAGAAAGGGGATTCATCAGAGAAAAGGACTTTACCCCAGTCCTCAGCAGTCCAATCCCTGTACCTTTTGCAGAATATCAGTCTGTCCCTGATGTTTTTCTTGGAGAGAAGTGGCTTCTTTGCTGCCCTTCTTGACACCAGGTCATCCTCCAAAAGTCTTTGCCTCACTGTGCGTGCAGATGCACTCACACCTGCCTGCTGCTATTCCTGAGCAAGCTTTTTACTGGTGGTGCCCCGATCCCACAGCTGAATCAACTTTAGGAGACGGTCCTGGCACTTGCTGGACTTTCTTGGGCGCCCTGAAGCCATCTTCACAACAATTGAACCATTCTCCTTGAAGTTCTTGATGATCCGATAAATGGTTGATTTAGGTGCAATCTTACTGGCAGCAATATCCTTGTCTGTGAAGCCCTTTTTCTTCAAATCAATGATGACAGCACGTTTCCTTGCAGGTAACCATGGTTGACAGTGGAAGAACAATGATTCCAAGCACCACCCTCCTTTTGAAGCTTCCAGTCTGTTATTCAAACTCAATCAGCATGACAGAGTGATCACCAGCCTTGTCCTCGTCAACACTCACACCTGTGTTAATGAGTGAATCACTGACATGAAGTCAGCTGGTCCTTTTGTGACAAGGCTGAAATGCAGTGGAAATGTTTTTTGGGGATTCAGTTCATTTGCATGGCAAAGATGGACTTTGCAATTCATTGCAATTCATTTGATCACTCTTCATAACATTTTGGAGCATATGCAAATTGCCATCATACAAACTGAGGTAGCAGACTTTGTGAAAATTAATATTTGTGTCATTCCCAAAACTTTTGGCCACGACTGTAGTAACCAAAAAAGTGTTAAAGAAATCAAAATAGGTTTTATATTTTAGATTCTTCAAACTAGCCACTCTTTAACTTAATGACAGCTTTGCACACTTTTGGGATTCTCTCTTCCAGCTTCATGGAATGCATTTCAATTAACAGGTGTGCCTTGTTAAAAGTTCATTTGTGTAATTTCTTTCCTTCTTAATGGGTTTGAGCCAATCAGTTGTGTTGTGATGACGTAGGGCGGGTATACATAAAATAGTCCTATTGGTAATAGACCAAGTCCATAGGCCAAGCATGATCTAGCGAGATCCTATTGGCATGTTCTGGTCTGTGACGTGTACCTGTGCAATAACTCAATTCGCCTTTGCAATCCTTCTAAACAACGCAATTTTAAAGAAATTGGCAAAGTGTAAAGTCTACACAACTCAAAACAGATTCTACTGTTGGGAACAGAAAACTGTATTGAGATTAAATATTTTATTGATGACAAATTTAGCAGAATGTCAGCCAAAATCCATCTTGTTCTATCTTCTCCCACTGCCGGCCAGTTAGCTTCCTTTCACTACCATATTTGGTAGTGAGTGGAAACGCCAAGCAGAAGCTTCACATTTATACATCTAGTGAAATATCTGTCTCATTGTTCTATCTGTGGTGGTACTGTACAGTACAGTAGCAGGATAAGGCAGGGCTGCTTACTGAGGCATTGGGCCGGCTCTGAGACAGTTACAGTAGGGAGAATAAAACTGCATAATGACTTGGGGTATTAATATTGTCAAGACCTGCCCGGGCTGACAGCCTCTAGCTCTGAAATACCTGAACCGATAAGGTGAAAAATCCTTGAGCAAAGCACTTAACTCTAATTTTCTTCAGGGACTCTGTACTAATATGACTGACCCTGTAAAATAACATATTTCACTGTGTCCTACATGTCCAAAAGTATGTGGACACCTGCACGTCAAACATCTCATTCCAAAATCATGGGCATTAATATGAAGGTGGTCCGCCCATTTGCTGCGATAACAACCTCCACTCTTCTGGGAAAGCTTTCCACTAAATGTTGGAAGATCGCTGCGGGGACTTGCTTGGCACTGATGTTGGGCGATTAGGCCAGACTCGCAGTCCGCGTTCCAATTTATCCCAAAGGTGTTCGATGGGGTTGAGGACAAGGCTCTATGCAGGCCAGTCAAGTTCTTCCACACCGATCTCAACCAACCATTTCTGTATGGACCTCGCTTTGTGCACAGGGGCACTGTCATGCTGAAACAGGAAAGGGCCATCCCCAAACTGCTGCCACAAAGTTGGAAGCACAGAATCGTCTGCGCATGGTGATCTTAGGCATGCGCGTGGGTGACAAACAGTTATTGTGCTGACGTTGCTTCCAGAGGCAGATTGGACAGACGATTTTTATGCGCAACATTCTTCAGCACTTGTCGGTCCCATTCTGTGAGCTTGTGTGGCCTACCACTTTGCGGCGGAGCCGTTGTTGCTCCTGGATGTTTCCACTTTACAATAACAGCACTTACAGTTGACCGGGGCAGCTCTAGCAGGGCAGAAATTTGACAAACTGACTTGTTGGAAAGGTGTCATCCGATGACGGGGCCATGTTGAGTCACAGAGCTCTTCAGTAAAGCCATTCTACTGCCAATGTTTCCCTATGGAGATTGCATGGCTGTGTGCTCGATTTTATACACCTGTAAGCTCCGGGTGTGGCTGAAATAGCCAAATGCACTATTTGATTACCCACATACTTTGTATATATAGTGTATGGAAGTACGGTAATGTAGTCATGCATTGTATTACAAACACACATTACTTGTAAACCCAGATTAAAAAGGCTAGAAGCATTAAGTCTCTCAGCCTTGCATTCTGTGGGTAATCCATGTTTCAATAACTCAAGGTGAGTTGGTGAGCGAAACTAAATGATCCCCCAGAGAAATCACTTCTTAGCACCTACAGTTGAAGTCTGAAGTTTACATATACCTTAGCCAAACACATTTAATCTCAGTTTTTCACAATTACTGACATTTAATCCAAGTACAAATCCGCTGTTTTAGGTCAGTTAGGATCATCACTTTATTTTAAGAATGTGAAATGTCAAAATAATAGTAGAGAGAAAGATTTATTTCAGAATTTCTTTCTTTCATCACATTACCAGTGGGTCAGAAGTTTAGTAGCTCTCAATTATTATTTGGTAGCATTGCCTTTAAATTGTTTGACTTCGGTCAAACGTTTCGGGTAGCCTTCCAAAAGCTTCCCACAATAAATTGGGTGAATTTTGGCCCATTCCTCCTGACAGAGCTGGTGTAACTAAGTCAGGTTTGTAGACCACCTTGCTCGCACACAAATGTTCTATAGGATTGAGGTAAGGGCTTTGTGATGGGCATTCCAATACATTGACTTTGTTGTCCTTAAGTCATTTTGCCACAACGTTGGAAGTATGCTTGGGGTAATTGACCATGTGGAAGACCCATTTGCGACCAAGCTTTAACTTCCTGACTGATGTCTTGAGATGTTCAATATATCCACATAATTTTCTATCCTCATTATGCCATCTATTTTGTGAAATGCACCAGTCCCTCCTGTCTCAAAGCACCCTCACAACATGATGCTGCCACCCCGTGCTTCACAGTTGGGATGGTATTCTTCGGCTTGCAAGCCTCCCCCTTTTTCCTCCAAACGTAACGATGGTCATCCTGTCCAAATAGTTCTATATTTGTTTCATCAGACCAGAGGACATTTCTCCAAAAAGTACAATCTTTGTCCCCATGTGCAATTGCAAACCGTAGGCTGGATTTTTTATGTCGTTTTTGGAGCAGTGGCTTCTTCCTTGCTGAGCGGCCTTTCAGGTTATGTCGATATAGGACTCATTTTACTGTGGATAGGAGACAGAACACGTCTCCTTCCTGAGCGGTATGACGGCTGCGTGGTCCCATGGTGTTTATACTTGTGTACTATTGTTTGTACAGATGAACGTGGTACCTTCAGGCATTTGGAAATTGCTCCCAAGGATGAACCAGACTTGTGGAGGTTCACAATTTTTTTCTGAGGTCTTTGCTGATTTCTTTTGATATTCCCATGATGTCAAGCAAAGAAGCACTGAGTTTGAAGGGATTCCTTGAAATACATCCACAGGTATACCTCCAATTGACTCAAATGATGTCAATTAGCCGATCAGAAGCTTCTAAAACCTTGACATAATTTTCTGGAATTCGCCAAGCTGTTTAAATACACACTCAACTTAGTGTATGTAAACTTCTGACCCACTGGAATTGTGATACAGTGAATTATAAGTGAAATAATCTGTAAACAATTGTTGGAAAAATAACTTGTGTCATGCACAAAGTAGATGTCCTAACCGACTTGCCAAAACTATTGTTTGTTAACAAGAAATTTGTGGAGTGCTTGAAAAACTAGTTTTAATGTCTCCAACCTAAGTGTATATAGACTTCCGACTTCAACTGTGTGGGACACCTTTGATTTTCCCCTACAGATTCGGACTCCCTTGGACCCCTCTCCTCTTCTCTCCTCTCATGTCCTCATCCCTCCTCGCATTTCCTCATCCCTCCTCTCATCTCATCTTCTCCTCTCTTGGCAGAGTTGCCTCTGGAGTCCTCTTCCACTTCACCTTCAATTACCACTGCCTTCAAGGCAGGAGTCCCTCCGCACTGCGCATTTTTAGGTGTCTCTAAAAGACGATCCTCACTCTCTCGCAGCACACACACACTGATCATCTCATACACACACACCTAAGCCCACCCCCCCACACACTCTACTTTATTTTTAATGTGAAACAGAAAAGGAAGAGTGCCAGGGTGTTGGGTGTAATCCCTCTCATAATGCCCTTCACCACTGGCCAGGACATGGTGTCATAAATGAACATGCTGGGAGGTCAGCAGGACTAATGACCAGCACAGCAGCCTTGAAAACATAATGTAGCATATCCTGAAAGACGTTCAGAATGGTGAAGTGGTCAAACGGTATTAAGGCAGTCGTGCCAGAGTGTCACGTGTGAATTCATCATGTAAAAGTCTGTGAAATACAGCCATATTACCAGATGGTCAAGCGATCGTGGGGTCAAGTGTCCAGACGGTCATGCCAGAGTGTCACGCAAGTGATGACAGAAGGGGGTGAAAGGTCAGCTGTGGGCATGTAAAAGCTGTTGCACCATCCTCCAGTGTCCCTGTCACAGACACACATGATGCCTGGGGGGTTGGAGTGGGGCCAGGCGGTGTTGTGATCCTAGGTTAGCTAAGTCAGTGCAGAGCTAGGAAGCGAAAACAATAGCCCTCTTGTCTTGTGAATGTCTGGAGGTCATGTTGAATCTGGCCCCTGTGATGATAGGTGAGAGCAAAGGATGACTCATGGGAAACAAGAGCCTTGAGGTTGGCATTCTGCTATAGGTATTCTGCTATGGTGGGTGGACTAGGACTCACTGTTCACCTCTGTCTCCAGGGGCCCCTGGGGAACTTAGACCTTGCTGGGACTTTGAACTCCTCTCTCTGCTTGACACACGCAAAAACTCACACTCGCAAACAAGCATATACAAATGCACACAATGGCACAGCCCACACTTGTATCACATTATTGTATCAAACCAAGGTTTCTTTGTAGTTATCAATACTGTTACTAGGATTGCACATTTTGGGGAAAATTCAGGGGTGGAAACTTTCCATGGGAATTAACGGGAATATATGGGTATTAATGGAAATATATGCAAATTCATATTAATACCATTTAAATGTAGATGTTTTTTGCATTGGATATATTTACCATGTCATATGGAGACAGAAACAGAAACATTTTACCTTATCATGTGTAGACATAATTGCAAATGATTAAATCCTTCCAATAGAAATTTAAAAAAACAATTTAGTTAATTTAGGTAATTGAACTTTAATTAAATGAGTTGACTCTTCACACATTTCACTGAACAACAAAAGAAAGGGAATACTGAATGATCCCCAATGATCCATCGCATATCCCAAAAATGTTTTCAACATACATCTGTAAAATGATAGTCTAGAAACTAAAGCTTTGGTTGTCTTCCTCTCAGACTTCCATGTCTTCTCCCTGGACCTCCTCAATGTCCACCTCATGAACATCAGACTCTGAGGCCTCATTTTCACTATCACTTTCCAACCTTGTTGAGGATGGCTCGTTTTCAGGCTCAAAAAGCATCAAATTTGCCCGGATGGCCACCAATTGTTCAACCCTTGTATTGGTCAGCCTGTGGCGTGTTTTTGTGTGTTTGTTCCAAAATAAGGAGCAGTTGCGCTCTGAGGTGGCTGATGTTGGTGGGATTTGGAGGATGGAGGCAACAGGGGAAAGAGCCCCAGATCCACAATGTCCCTTCCACCAGGTGGCTGATGAGATATGTTGGCACGACTGCCATATTACATCTCCATCCCAAAGCCCTTGCTTGGAAGCGTACTTTGCCAGACTGCCAAGAACCTTGCCCTCATCCAGGCCACGGTGGCAAGACACGTTAGTGATGACACCATAGGCCTTGTTGATCTCTGCACCTGACAGGATGCCCTTGCCAGCATACTTTGGGCCGAACATGTACGCAGCGGCCTGTATGCGCTTCAGGCAGAAGTCTTCATGCTTTTTGATGTATTTCAGAACTGCAGTTTCCTCTGCTTGGAGCAACAGTGAAGTGGGCAGGGCAATACAGGGCAAAGCAGAGTCTGAACATCAGACAGGATGGCATTGTCTCCCTCAATCCGTGCAATGGTTACTGTTACAGGTTTCAAGAGTTTCTGGCTGCTTACCACTCTCTCCCAAAATATATCATCCAGGAGGATCCTCTTGATGGGGCTGTCCATATCGGCAGACCGTGATAAGGCCATTTCTTGGAGAGACTCCTTCCCTTTCAGGAGACAAACATGATGACAACACCAACCCAACGTGTGTTGCTGGGCAGCTTCAATGTGGTGCTCTTATTCTTCTCAATTTGCTTGGTGAGGTAGATTGCTGCTATAACTTGATGACCCTTCACATACCTAACCATTTCCTTGTTTCTCGTGTAGAGTGTATCCATTGTTTTCAGTGCCATGATGTCCTTGAGGAGCAGAGTCAATGCATGAGCAGCACAGCCAATGGGTGTGATGTGAGGGTAGGACTCCTCCACTTTAGACCAAATAGCCTTCATGTTCACAGCATTGTCTGTCACCAGTGCAAATACCTTCTGTGGTCCAAGGTCATTGATGACTGCCTTCAGCTCATCTGCAATGTAGAGACCGGTGTGTCTGTTGTCCCTTGTGTCTGTGCTCTTGTAGAATACTGGTTGAGGGGTGGAAATTATGTAGTTAATTATTCCTTGCCCACAAACATTCGACCACCCATCAGAGATGATTGCAATACAGTTTGCTTTCTATATGATTTGCTTGAGCCTTCACTTGAACTCTGTTGAACTCTGCATCCAGCAAATGAGTAGATAAAGCATGTCTGGTTGGAGGGGTGTATGCTGGGTGAAGACCATTCAGAAATCTCTTCCAATAAACATTGCCTGTGAGCATCAGAGGTGAACCGGTTGCATACATAGCTCGAGCAAGACATTCATCAGCATTTCTTCTGATTATGTTCCTCGATTGAGTCAAAAAATTTCTGATTCCAGGAGGACCATGAGCTTTTGCTATCGATAAGGTGCCTGATTCATCATTTTCACCTCAAATAGAAGCAGAGGGACTTTTGTCAGAGGTTGCTTGTTGTGAGCGCTGAGGGAACTTTATGCACTTGGTCAGATGATTTTGCATCTATGCTGCATTTTCACATATGATTTGCCATAATATTTACACAGCTTTTCCTTCTACCTAGCTGCAGTGAAATGTCTCCACACATCAGATAGTGCCCGTGGCATTTTCCTGTAAAGATTAGGGGGAAAAAGTATATATATTTAAAAAAAAATACAATTCCATGATAAGGGACAAAAAGTTTTTTTTTTAAACAAATACAATTCCATGTACAGATAAATAGTTAAGCAGTTAGATTAAACAACTCTTTTGTAAGATGAATGTTTTAAAATGAAAAATGTATGGAAACCGGTGAATTAACACTCCTCAGTTAGCAGGCTCAAGCAAGCTAAAAACCCACATGGTAGCTAAAACCCACATGGTAGCAAAAGCTAACTAGCAGAAATTGTGAACAAGTTAGAAATTGTTTAAAACTGTCACGTTCTGACCATAGTTCTTTTGTGTTTTCTTTGTTTTAGTGTTGGTCAGGACGTGAGCTGAGTGGGCATTCTATGTTGTGTGTCTAGTTTTCCCGTTTCTATGTTTGGCCTGATATGGTTCTCAATCAGAGGCAGGTGTTAGTCATTGTCTCTGATTGGGAACCATATTTAGGTAGCCTGTTTTGTGTTGGGTTTTGTGGGTGGTTGTCTTCTGTCCTCGTGTGTCTGCACCAGACAGAAACCCACCCACCCACCCACCCACCCACCCACCCACCCACCCACCCACCCACCCACCCACCCACTGCACATGTGATGGAAGAATGCACTGTGAATGCAGAGGGTTGCAATTCCATTGACTTGGGGATAGTTTAACGAAAATATGCCACAATACCTAGAATTGCCTTATGTGTATCCCACATAAAAGGTTCACTGCTATAAGCTAACTTTTTTTGATGAATTTAAGCAAAATTCCCAAAATTCCAGGATTAACTTCCCATGGAAAATTTCCGGGAAAATTCTGGAAGTTTACCGGAAAGTTTACGACACTTTGCAACCCTAACTGTTACAACAGATACTGTTCTGTACACACGAACACACAGTCCTCAATATAAACCCACACCAAACACAGTGATCTGCCACCATACAGCACCCCAACTATACTCCCACTCAAAATCTGTGCTGATAAAACTAACTGCGGATCATACCAACTCTTGAAGACCATTGAAAAGCACTCTAAACAGCAGACTCCCACTGGTCAAACTGTTAAGAATATATACTATTCTCTGATTACTGGGCGTAATACTGTCAAGTAAAAAAATCTAATTATAAAATGAATGTCGTCTTTGTCCCGAGACAAAGCAGCAGTTCTTGATATACAGACAAAAATTGGTTCGGAGTGGAAGTCGGGAATAGAGGTATAGCCCACGTTTGCCCTCTCATATAGGGAGGACCAAACAAACAGGAAGGAAGGACATGATAAATGAGGTTTCGAAAATCCATCTTGAAACCTGTGTTCATTTCACTGGGCATCACAATAATGGTCTATTGTGTTCTTGCTCCTGACCTGGACTTGAAACAAATGTATTGAACTACAGAATAGTATTTTATGTGCTGTACTATAACTGAGGCAGCGTTTGTCTGTTCATCTACTGAAGTTCACCTCACCAAAGGTCGGTCTAGTGAAATGGGTGCTCACTTGTTTAGTATGCAAAGGATACTAGGAGTTTGTGATTATAATGACTATGTGAACATAAAACAGGGAAGTGGACAGAAAAGTGAAAAGAAGAAAAAAACTAAATAATAATAAGCATGGACCAAAGTTAACCTATAAATGGGGATCTTAAAATGATCCTGTTTTTATTTGCTTATTGAGTTCCCTTTAATAGGTCCAGCATACCGTATTGCCAAAGATGCAGCACTTTGGCAATACAGTATGAAGCGACCCGATGGATGTGCTTGAACTATCAAGTACAGGCACTTTACACTACAAAACAATCTCCACACAATGTTCTCAGCTTAGCGAAGCCTGGTGAAGATCATTTATACTGTTTTTTTAATGCTACACTGTTTTTTGTCAAATGTTATTATGTGTCTAAAAACGTGTATTTTCCTCGATCTGTGTAATTAGACGAGGCTGAAGATTTCATGCCTTTCTTTACGGCTGACCCTAGTTTTAGACCTTAGGGCTCTGAAGCTCAACTCAACTTTAAAATCACTTAAGGGTTGAAGCTACAGCGGAGACAGGTTTTTAACCCTATGAGCTATGATTCCATAATCTAGCCTTCACATCTTAAGTAGTAGTTGGAATTTCTCCCATTGCGTAATCTACAGTACACAGCACTTTGAGTCCCCTTCAACAGGGTTATAGGAATCTAATCCAATATCAAATCAATTATCATTTGTTTTTTGCTTTGTTTCCACTATAACCCCGAGAACGGATTTGACTGAATATCACATCCCCACATTCCTGCCCCTCTATCTCAGGAGCAGTGGGTTTGTGTGTTAATACCCCCTGGAACTGAAGAGAGGAGCTTGATGCACGGCTAATGAAACCTGTGCACTGTGTCATTTAATCTGACACCAGCGTAATCTTCTCAAATGCCTGTTTCCCACCCTGGTATGTTATGTTATCCCAATTACAGCCATGCTCCATTGATCTGAGGAGATTAAAAGTGTCCTTAGCTGTTGGTACTCTCCACAGTAACTACAAATAGACTGGAAAATAGAATCATGTCACCCAGTACCACTCAATAGTTTTACTGGTCATTTTAGTTGGTGTGTGTGTGTGTTCATTTTGGCACTTCAATAGAGTGGCAGGCTGCAGATGGTTGCTTGTGTGCTGACACTACTATAAGGGCACCTTTACCAGGAATGTGATACTAGAGAAATCCACTCAGTGGCACTTTTCCATCCAAGAAATGGGTGGATGGCATCACCCACTTTCCTCACGACACCTCTTACTAAGATCATTCCATGACTTAATTTGACAGAGAAGAAAAACATAAAAGTATGTTTATTGTCACATACAAACACTATATGTTGAGTCAGACTTGCTTCGGTCATTTTAGCATTTCCTATTGACTCTCAATGCCATTCCTCTGATGCATCCTTAACATGTTAGGGAAACAGCTTTCCTATACATCTGTAGGTGAAACAGCATCCCTTTCCCTCCCTCCCCCACACCCCTATACACGCCAGAATGAGGTTGGCATTCAGGGTGTATCCTTCTAATTTCCCTCTGTAATTCAGGTCTGATTGATTAGAGACTATCGACTAATTAATTAAAAAACGCATAGGTCCCTGTGGGAGAGTGGCTGTTCATTTCAGAGTAGGGTCCAACAACTCCATTAGCTCAGCATCCACTCACCAATAATCACAGGAGATTGGCTGCAGTTGGCTACTTTACCACCCAGGAAGCTACTACACTAGCTTCCAACTTACCTAACTTCACTGTTAAAATATAACAACATGAGAAACCAAACCCATTCACAAGGTTGCTTAACTCTTGAGGTTACTCGGGTGTCGAGCAAACTTGATAAGTCTGCTTTTAGCTTCAAAGCACCTCATTGCTGGAACCAACTACACAAAACATTACAATTAGATGTGCTGTTGTTTCTGTATGGAGCTTGTTTTGTGCATGGGGATATTGTCATGCTGAAACAGGAAAGGGCCTTCCTCAAACTGTTACCACAAAGTTGGAAGCACAGAATTGTTCAGAATGTCATTGTATGCTGTAGCGTTAAGATTTCCCTTCACCGGAACTAAGGGGCCTAACCCGAACCATGAAAAACAGCCCCAGACCATTATTCCTCCTCCACTAAACACTTGGCACTCTACATTGGGGCAGGTAGTGTTCTCCTGGCATCCGCCATAACCCAGATTTGTCTGTCGGACTGCTAGATGGTGAAGCGTGATTCATCACTCCAGAGAACACGCTTCCACTGCTCCAGAGTCCAATGGCGGAGAGATTTACACCACTGCAGCCGACACCTGGAGTGGTGATCTTAGGCTTGTGTGCGCGGCTGCTCGGCCATTGGAACCCATTTGATGAAGCTCCCAACAAAGTTTTCTTGAGCTGCCTCTGGAACTTGGCAGTGAGGGTTGCAAACGAGGACCTGTTCTGTGAGCTTGTGTGGCCTCTACCACTTGGCGGCTGAGCCGTTGTTGCTTTTAGACGTTTCCACTTCACAATAACAGCACTTACATTTGACAAGGGCAGCTCTAGCAGGGCACAACATTTGATGAACTGACTTGTTGGAAAGGTGGCGTCCTATGACTGTGCCACATTGAAAGTCACGGAGCTCTTCAGTAAGGCCATTCTAATGCAAATGTTTGTCTATGGAGATTGCATGGTGGTGTAATCAATTTAATACACCTGTCAGCAACGGGTGTGGCTGAAATAGTCGAATCCACTAATTTGAAGGGGTGTCCACGTACTTTTGTATATATAGTGTATATGCAGGGCTCCCTTGTGAAAGAGACCCTGGTCTCAATGGTTACTCCTTGCTTAAATTAAGGAAAAAATGATAATAATTTAACAAAAATACAATCGGAAACAGTGATTGCCAAAACTATTCCAGATATAATGCACCTTGTGGAGTAGCATGGTGTGCATCTAAAATGGCACTATATTCCCTATTTAGTGCACTACCTTTGACTATGTTAAAATTAGTGCACCATATAAAGAAAAGGGCTCCATTTTGGACACACCCCGATGCTCATCACATGGATACAACTATGTCCTTTGTGAAATGGTGTGAAGCCAATGAATGTACTGAAGGCGAAGGAGCTAGTAGTAGATTTTAGGA
The DNA here is from genome assembly GCF_036934945.1 of Oncorhynchus masou masou. Classification (NCBI taxonomy): domain Eukaryota; kingdom Metazoa; phylum Chordata; class Actinopteri; order Salmoniformes; family Salmonidae; genus Oncorhynchus; species Oncorhynchus masou. The sequence goes on from NC_088218.1 coordinate 19,286,240, forward strand.
AAAATAAATGTATGTTTTTAATCCTATTTTTATTAATGGTGAAGAGATTGGTATTGTTGACTTTTACAAGCACCTGGGTGTAATAGTGGACAACAAACTGAAATGGAAGGAGAACTTCCACAGCATCTATAAAAATGCCCAATCCAGACTGTACTTTTAAAGGAAGCTTAGATCTCTTAATGTCCGTGACAAAATGCTTTGTATGTTCCACAGCAGTGTCGTGGTGAATGTAGTAAGCTATGCCATTGTGTGCTGGAAAGATCATTTATCCAAGGAGGACATAAACAAGTTTGACAAAATAATCAGGAAATCCAGTGCTACAATTGGCTGCAGCCTGGAATCAATGCAGGACATGTTCATAAAAAAGCTGCAAGCAAAAACACACACGATCATGGATCATGCAACACAGCAGCAGCTTCAGTAGCAGGTTCATCCTGTCCAGAAGCTCCACAGAGAGGTCAAGACGGTCATTTTTACCCAAAGACATGAGGCTTTTTAACGAGCTGATTGTGAACAGCATTCTTGCAGGTTTTTCCTCCAGATGGAAAACAGCACTTGAATCCAACTGCTCTTCTGCGGATGCTAAAGTGCAGGTGCCTTCATGAGTCTTGATATGTTTTCTGTTTGGTTGTGTATCTGTCATTGTGTCCTGTCCTTATATGTTATGGATGATGAATGCTGTGATAAAACAATTTCCCAAGTTGCGATTAATAAAGTAATACTCTACTCTAGTCAGTTCACGCACAAGGACGGGCCAGGAAGATGTATGGGCTGGAAGCATACTGTATTCATAGGGAGGACGATGGAAAAATTGGTCTGGAGACATGATGAAGCACCTGCTGAGGTGTCATTGATAAATTATTATGGAATCTATAGGAATTGAGTCAGGTCCCCACCACAGACCATTCAATTAGCAGAGCACTATACTGTGCTTTACTGCTTCAGTTGAATTGAGATATATACAGTAGTGTAAACTCAACATATTTGGGATGATTTGGATGCATGGAAAATGACAAGGAAATATCCTATTTGGATATTTCAGAGGACGCTTACGTCAATATTAGTTTATGTTTGATTTAATTATGCTAAGTGCATTGCTACACTCTGAGTCCTGAAGCACACTGTTCTGTGATGTTATCATCAGACTCTAGTCAGGTTGCAAGTCAACGAAAAATCTGCAACTTCAAGGCACTGACTAGATTAGTGAAATGCTTGTTTTTGCATTCTAGTTCTACCCAATGAGAATCTAATTTATACCGCACAAACAAATCATAACAGATTGGGTTTATCTGGCACATTTTCTTAGCTCGCACACACCCATTATTCACAATATAGACTGTGTTAGAATCTGTGTCAGACCAGATACTTTACTAAAACCTGCTCTAATGATGTGTGCATTATTCAAAGGTAGCCTAACACTGTCTTTGTACAGTTTCCCTTCCTCGCGGAAAAACCCGCACCGATCCTCTGGGTTTTCAGACAATTAGCCTAGCACAGGGGTGTGAATATTTACAAGGGTCTTGCTCTAAGCGACATCATAAATAAAAGCCTTGGATACATTGAGTCAAATGGACTTATTTGAAATGTCTAACATCTTCATGTTGAACTCGATATGACTTCCGCTAGGACTAGCCGTGGTGGCTTCTCTCTCCCAGACGTAGGCTATGCCTCACTGACTGGATTACAGACCTTTTTATGTCCCATTCTGGGATCACTGCCCTCCTGGCTGTCACTCATGACCGGCCTTCACCACACTGTATCTAGGAACTCTTCTGCTGTTGCTTCACAATCATATCTGCATTCACGTAACGCAGCAGGCAGCTCTTGAAAGTTCTCTGTGCTGTTTGCCTTTGGTAATTATTATTTTTATTTTTTTATTTCACCTTTATTTAACCAGGTAGGCAAGTTGAGAACAAGTTCTAATTTACAATTGAACTGGCCAAGATAAAGCAAAGCAATTCGACACATACAACAACACAGAGTTTCACATGGAGTAAAACATACATACAGTCAATAATACAGTAGAAAAATAAGGTGAGGTGAGATAAGGGAGGTAAAGGCCAAAAAAGGCCATGGTGGCGAAGTAAATACAATATAGCAAGTAAAACACTGGAATGGTAGATTTGCAGTGAATGAATGTGCAAAGTAGAAATAAAAATAATGGGGTGGAAAGGAGCTAAATAAATAAATACAGTAGGGGAAGAGGTAGTTGTTTGGGCTAAATTATAGATGGGCTATGTACAGGTGCAGTAATCTGTGAGCTGCTCTGACAGCAGGTGCTTAAAGCTAGTGAGGGAGACTGTGCTAAGACAACATGGGAATCTACGAAAGCAGAGACAGGTTTGACTAACCCAGCCTCCCACTTATCACAGAACACAGGATGAAGCGACGAGTTGAACACAGTCTCACAAAAAGACGTAGGCCTTTATACATCTTCCTCTATTAGAAATTGATCTCTAGTAACGATTGCTGAAACTGTGTATATTTCTGATTTACTCGGTGTCTCAATAAAACACTATAGTTCAGTGTAAGTAGAATGACTACCACTAATTCTGATCATTTCTACCCATATTATTATCATAATAAGTAGTGTTAGTCATATTAGTGCTGAAGTAGTATAGCAGTTTGCTGTACAGCAGTAGCGTGTAGCAGTGGTAGCAGTGGAGGTGGTGGAATTATCCCTGACCTCATTGACATACAATAGTCTACTTCGAGGTAGAAATGTCAATCGTATGCAGATTGACAGAATTATTCACTCCCTGTATCGCCAAGGTGTTCAGCTGTAATTATGTGGGTGGCCTGGAGCAGTAGGTAGGTAGGCAGGCGCCTCTTGCCCTGTTGTTAGCCAGGGTTAATGATGGAGCCTGCAACATACCTCTCAGCTTTACTCTACAGCATGGAACATGGATGACCTTTCTACCTGCAACACACTATCTTTGTTCCAACTGGCACCCTATTTCCTATATAGTGCACTACTTTTGACCACAGCCCCATGGAGCCTCGTCAAATGTAGTGCACTATATAGGGAATAGGGTGCCATTTGGGATACAAGCACTGATTCACTAAAACAAAAGCTGAAGGTCTCGTAGCTTAGCATAGGATTATATAGAGCTTTTCCTCCCAATCACATTACACATCAACCATACTGTAACACTATAGGGCAATGTGTTAGCTAGCTAGGCTGCTACAGGTAGATTGGCAAGGTGTTAGCTAGCTACTGTAGGCTGCTACAGGTAGATTGACAAGGTGTTAGCTAGCTAAGCTTCTACAGGTAGATTGGCAAGGTGTCAGCTAGCTACTGTAGGCTGCTACAGGTAGATTGACAAGGTGTTAGCTAGCTAGACTGCTACAGGTAGATTGACAAGGTGTTAGCTAGCTAGACTGCTACAGGTAGATTGACAAGGTGTTAGCTAGCTAAACTGCTACAATTAGATTGACAAGGTGTTAGCTGGCTAGGCTGCTACAGTTTGATTGACATGGTATTAGCTACAGTAGCTAGGCTGCTACAGGTAGATTGAAAAACAGCCTTGAAACATTGTAACAGTCAAGGTGGTAGCCAGCTAGGTTATTACAGGTAGATTGATAACAGTGCTGTACTGTGTGTTTTCATATATATTCTGGTGGCTTCTGTTGCAATATTATACTGTATGCTGCCAAATACTGAGATGTTTTAGTACAGTACAGGCAGCATAGGGAGTCAAATACAATGATGGTTCTTTATATCAGTTATGAATGATGTGATTAGACAGAGAGACAAAGGGGCCAAACCAGCAGAAAGGATTTGATAATAGAAAACACTGAGTCATTCCTTACCTCACACTGCTGGCTCCTGCCCTTAACATTAGGCTCTTTCCTCTTCACTCCATCTCTGCAAACAGAAGACAAGACAGCAAGGTGAGTGGTGATAAGAAAGGAGGAGAAAGAAAGGGAGTTGTTATAATAAGAGAGAGAGAATGAGAGAGAGAGAGAGTATAACGAGTCATAGGACAGAGAGTGAAAGAAACACAGGGAAGATGTGAGATTTTTATACTCCGCAGAATAAATGCACTCCGAAGTTGCACGTTGCCTGATCTATTATAACAATAGTATTTATATTTTACGACTACAGTGATACTGTGCAAAGGTAAGGGATCACAGCCGCTACCTTGCCAAGCAAGGTGTATGAATTGTGGACCAAACTGAAGTAGAGAGTCGATTCAGCAACTCCTGGAAGATAACAGAAGTAAATTAAAAAGCTTTTTTTTTACAAGTAAAACCTGATATTGTGAACAGCCTTTCTACCTCCATTGTGCAATCATAACAATGAACAAGGTGGCCAAAGAAAGAACAGATGTGGCCTCATTCATCCAAACTGCATACAATTCAAGCCAAATTCATGTTGATGTGGTAGAAGCAGAGAGCCAACATCTGATCAGTATTCTGCAGAACTGTTGCTGTACTAACCATAAACACTTCTGGAAGGTTGAGAATCTATTGATGTACGAGCAGTTCTCATTCAGACCCACTTACTGCATAAAAGGTCAAATGAAATTCTCCCATATCAAATTGAGTTTCCCCTTTCTCTGTTGATGAATGTGTTGCTATGGCTGACAGTGCTGATGCAAAATGACAGACTAAAAAACATATATTACCACCATGTTCTCATTTCTGTTGTGAATGATATTAAATTGAAGGAAGATGAATGTATTTAAAGAACCATAGAATAGTCTAATTATTTGATTAGCATAATGCACTGGATTCCTTTTTTTAAATGAGGAAAAAAACAGTGAGTAAATGGAATCAAACACTTGCCTGTATGACAGCATCTGGATGTGCACACAATAGTTTGATAAAGGTTTTCAGATCAACCTATATATAAAAGCAGAGAAAAGTTACTGCAATTACTGCTAGACTATTTTGCTCATAAAGGTTAAAACCCTGTGTAGGGTGTCTAAATTGGAAAGTAATTGAGAGTACAGTAATTTTAGAATCCAAAGTGCACATAGGGGTTCTGGAAACATAAAAAATAAATGTTGTTTTTCCACAACATGTCTTGTAATCCATTCTGAACCACTTCCAAGCTGAAGCCATTTCAAGTGCAAGCCAAGAACCTGCCATCTACATGTCAGCCTCTGTCAATCATAGAACCATACTGAATAGGTAAGTAAAGAATAGAGACAATTAAAAATAGAAAGGGAGAGAGAGAGGGAGTGAGTGAGAGAGGGGGGGAGAGATTGAATAAAGAGAGACAGACAGACAGACAAGGAGAGAGAGACAGTTTCCCCAACTTACTGCAGCCCTGTCACCAACCCTGACTGACAACTGGCAGACAACAATGCATTCTGGGTAATAGAGAGGAACTCCTCTCTTCACTGGCAGGAGGGAGTCTGTCTGTCTCAACCCCAGCATGTGCACTGTCACCTCAGGCTCTGACCCCTGAGAATCACAGCTGATTATGACTTATACACCCATGCCTGTCACCCAGGGGCCATTACAGTCAGAGTACACACAATACAGAAATCCACAGGGCTGACTCACTGTAAGAGGGACACAAGCATGCACAAAGACGCATGTTACCGCAAACATACATAAGAGCGTCTGCTAAATGACTTAAATGTAATGTAAATGTAATAAGCACACACACACACACATACATGCACACAAACAGGAACTCCTTAAACAGGTGGCCTGCCGATGATCTTTCACCACTTTATGAAAAACCCTTTATCATAGTGATAAATTAAACTGTTTGAAATCTATTTCACATCCCATCCACCAGGCACAGGCAATTTAGTCTGGATTCTGTGGGTGATTCCACATTAGGTGAGGTCTTTCTCACATTTACTCGAATGCATTTATCGCAGTTAGAAAACATACCGTTGTTCATAGTTCACTCCATTCATCTGAATCTGTAATCATTTCGCCATTTGAAATGCATTATGCAACTTTTCTGTGGGCTCATCAGCATAACATTAATTATTGCCATCATTACGAAGGGCAAAGCAGAAACACAGTATCGCTTAATTATTCACCAAATGAAAGAATGAAGGTAAATTATGGCACTTTTATTTTAGCTGACAAAAAGATTAGTCACTTTCTAGATTTCTCTCATTCAGGAAAATAAGACAGCACTAACAGTATAACTCTTATTGGATCTCTCCTTCAGGAAAATAAGACAGCACTAACAGTATAACTCTTATTGGATCTCTCTCCTTCACTAAGACAGCACTCTAGGAAAATAAGACTCTTAACTTTACTGGATCTCTCTCAGGAAAATAAGACAGCACTAACAGTATAACCCTTACTGGATCTCTCCTTCAGGAAAATAAGACAGCACTAACAGTATAACTCTTACTGGATCTCTCTCCTTCAGGAAAATAAGACAGCACTAACATTATAACCCTTACTGGATCTCTCCTTCCGGAAAATAAGACAGCACTAACATTATAATCCTTACTGGATCTCTCCTTCAGGAAAATAAGACAGCACTAACATTATAACAGCACTAATCCTTACTGGATCTCTCCTTCCGGAAAATAAGACAGCACTAACAGTATAACTCTTACTGATCTCTCCCTTCAGGAAAATAAGACAGCACTAACATTATAACCCTTATCTGGAAAATAAGACAGCACTAACATTATAACTCTTCAGGAAAATAAGACAGCACTAACAGTATAACCCTTACTGGATCTCTCTCCTTCAGGAAAATAAGACAGCACTAACAGTATAACCCTTACTGGATTTCTCCTTCAGGAAAATAAGACAGCACTAACAGTATAACCCTTACTGGATCTCTCTCCTTCAGGAAAATAAGACAGCACTAACAGTATAACCCTTACTGGATCTCTCTCCTTCAGGAAAATAAGACAGCACTAACAGTATAACTCTTACTGGATCTCTCTCCTTCAGGAAAATAAGACAGCACTAACAGTATAACTCTTACTGGATTCTCGCTCCTTCAGGAAAATAAGACAGCACTAACAGTATAACCCTTACTGGATCTCTCTCCTTCAGGAAAATAAGACAGCACTAACAGTATAACCCTTACTGGATCTCTCTCCTTCAGGAAAATAAGACAGCACTAACAGTATATAATCTCTCCTTACTGGATCTCTCTCCTTCAGGAAAATAAGACAGCACTAACAGTATAACCCTTACTGGATCTCTCCTTCAGGAAAATAAGACAGCACTAACATTATAACCCTTACTGGATCTCTCCTTCCGGAAAATAAGACAGCACTAACAGTATAACAGGATCTCTCCCTTCAAAAATAAGACAGCACTAACAGTATAACCCTTACTGGATTTATAACTCCTTCAGGAAAATAAGACAGCACTAACTGTCATGTCTTGTTATGTCTGTTCCTGTCCTTTCTCTTCATCTCTCTCCTTCATTCTTCAGGAAAATAAGACAGCACTAACAGTATAAAGCAAGCTGTCGTTACTGTCCTGTCCTGTCGGAGTCTGCCTGGCAGGTGCAACCTCACTATACTAACGGAAAATAAGATTAAAGAACAAAACCGCACTTCAAACAGAAGAATATACCCAGCGGCCCGGACCCTTTTCACTCCGCCGAGATCCAGGGAGCGATGCTAGGCAGACACGAGGAGGAATTGTCTGCTGCTCAACATGCCGAAAATACAGACAGGTTCACTACCTCGATCCACCGCCCACTTCCAGGGTTTCCGAGTCTCCGGAGCCCAGGATCAACAACCCGCCGTGTTACTCTGGGGAGCCCACTGAGTGCCGCTCATTCCTCACTCAGTGTGATGTGGTGTTCTCTCTCCAGCCCAACACTCAGGAAAATAAGACAGTCTGGGAGGCGAGGGCTAGTGTATTAACCAGTATCAGGACTTTAAGGAGGAGATGATACGGGTTTTTGACCGTTCTGTTTTTGGCGACCAGGGCCCTGTCTTCCCTATGTCATCTCTCCTTCAGGAAAATAAGACAGCACTAACAGTATAACTCTTTTGATCTTCTGGATCTCTCTCCTTCAGGAAAATAAGACAGCACTAAGGAGAGGGAACAGTATAATTTTGTCACCTCATGTCCAGTAAAAGCCAGAGCTCATCAGTAAGAGGAGGGCTCTGGTGAGCGCAACTCTCAGGCCTCCTTCAGGAAAGTGCCTTGATAAGACAGCACTAACATGTATAACCCTTACTGGATCTTTAACCTCACTGTCCTTCAGGAAAATAAGACAGCACTAACAGTATAACCCTTACTGGATTTCTCCCTTCGTTTAAGGAGGATACAATGGTTTTTGACCGTTGTTTTTGACAGGAGGCTTCCAGGGCCCTGTCTTCCCTATGTCAGGGGAATCGATCCATAACGGATTATTCTCCAAAATAAGACAGCACTAACAGTATAACCCTTACTGGATCTCCCTCTCTTCAGGAAAATAAGACAGCAATGTCTAACAGGAGGAGCCTATAACCCTTACTGGACTTTCTCCTCCACACCGGTCAGGAAAACTAAGACAGCACTAATTATTTGTCAGTATAACCAGAAGAAGGACGGGTCCCTGCGCCCACGTGGATTATCGAGGGCTGAATGACTAACAGTTAAGAATCCCGCTTCAGGAAAATAAGACCTTCGTAACGCACCATCTCGTGCGCATCACAGTAAGACGGCGTAACACCTTACACTGAATACCGGGTTCTTCCTTTCGGCCTCGTTATCCAGCTGTCTTTCAGGCTTCAGGAAAATAAGACAGCACCGTCTCTCTCGATTCATGTTCAGCAGTATAGCGCCTTTTGGAGAACTGTCTTTATGTGAAGGCTGAGAAGTGCACTTTTCATGCCACCTCTGTCCCTTTTCTCGGTTCCGTTATTTCCGCTGAGGGCATTAAGATGGATCCCGCTAAGGTCCAGGCTGTCAATTGGCCCGTTCCTAAGTAAGAGCCGCTTTCTGGGCTTCGCTACTACCGTCGTTTCACCGTAGGATGGCAACTTACTTCTGTTAAGACGTGCTCCTTCAGGAAAATAAGACAGCACTAACAGTATAACCCTTACTGATGATCTGCTCTCCTTCAGGAAAATAAGACAGCACCATAAACCTTGAGTATAAAACCCTTACTGGCTCGTCTGTTTTTCTCTCCTTCAGGGGCTCAAAATAAGACATCTCGTCTCTTCAGTTCTTCTGACTAACAGTATAACTGGGGAATTGAGAGGCTTACTGGATCTCTCCTTCAGGAAAATAAGACAGCACTAACAGTATAACCCTTACTGGATTCTCTCCTTCAGGAAAATAAGACAGCACTAACAGTATAACCCTTACTGTGGAGGGGCTTCTTTCAGCGCTCGCTTCTGACGAAAAGGTCCATCCTTGCGCGTTTTTCTCTCATCGCATAGAACGAACCATGATGTTGGTAATCCCAGCTCGCCATCCGCTAGCCCTGGTGGGCGACGTTTACCTTCAGGAAAATAAGACAGCACTAACAGTATAACCCTTACTGGATTTCTCTCCTTCAGGAAAATAAGACAGCACTAACAGTATAACCCTTACTGGATCCTCTCCTTCCACTCAGAAAATAAGACAGCACTAACAGTATAACTTCTTACCCGGTGTCTCCTGATCTCTCCCTCCTTCAGGAAAATAAGACAGCACTAAGTACAGTATAACCCTTACGTGCTGGATCTCTCCTCCGTTCAGGAAAATAAGACAGCACTAACATCTCCTCTATAACACTCTTACTGGATTAGGTCTCTATTTCTCCTTTCCTGCTAGGAAAATAAGACAGCACTAACAGTATAACATTCCTTACTGATTTTGGGTCTCACTCAAGTTCATCACTAAAAGTCAGGAAAATAAGACAGCACTAACATTATAACCCTTACTGGATCTCTCTCCTTCAGGAAAATAAGACAACACTAACAGTATAACCCTTACTTCAGGGAAAATAAGACAGCACTAACATTATAACCCTTACTGGATCTCTCTCCTTCCAGCACTAACAGTATAACAGGAAAATAAGACAGCACTAACAGGGAAAATAAGACAGCACTAACAGTATAACTCTTACTGGATCTCTCCTTCAGGAAAATAAGACAGCACTAACAGTATAACACTGGATCTCTCTCCTTCAGGAAAATAAGACAGCACTAACATTATAACCCTTAAAATAAGACAGCACTAACATTATAACCCTTACTGGATCTCTCTCCTTCAGGAAAATAAGACAGCACTAACAGTATAACCCTTACTGGATCTCTCTCCTTCAGGAAAATAAGACAGCACTAACAGTATAACTCTTACTGGATTCTCGCTCCTTCAGGAAAATAAGACAGCACTAACATTATAACCCTTACTGGATCTCTCTCCTTCAGGAAAATAAGACAGCACTAACAGTATAACCCTTACTGGAAAATAAGACAGCACTAACAGTATAACTCTTACTGGATAAGACAGCACTCTCCCTTACTGGATCAGTCCTTCAGGAAAATAAGACAGCACTAACAGTATAACCCTTACTGGATTTCTCCTTCAGGAAAATAAGACAGCACTAACAGTATAACCCTTACTGGATCTCTCCTTCAGGAAAATAAGACAGCACTAACATTATAACCCTTACTGGATCTCTCCTTCAGGAAAATAAGACAGCACTAACAGTATAACTCTTACTGGATCTCTCTCCTTCAGGAAAATAAGACAGCACTAACAGTATAACCCTTACTGTATCTCTCTCCTTCGGGAAAATAAGACAGCACTAACAGTATAACCCTTACTGGATTTCTCCTTCAGGAAAATAAGACAGCACTAACAGTGTAACCCTTACTTGTGATCAGTTGTAAAATAAGTTGTGATGCCAGACTCTTTTGACTGTTAAGTTCATTATTATGTGGCAAGATGTTGAGCGTTGCCATTACATTAAAGGCGCACTGAGCTTTGATAATCCTCTAAACAGCTACCAACAACACAGAGCCGTCGAAAAAAACGTGTGGTGAGCAAACATTTTCCCTTTTCAATCAGGTGGAGTACCACTTCTTATTTAGTTTAGTACAAAATATTGAAACAAAGGCATTAAAAGAGGGACAAAGTGCTGTTTTTTTTTGACTGATTTGCTTCATGATTTGTCAACTCGCAATTTATCTATCCTTCACATCCGAGTGCTGCAGGTTCGGTGCGTGCTTGACCAATCATATTCACGGAAATCAAGGGCCGCGTGGGCCGGGCACAACGCACACTCAAGTGCGCTTTCCACTTTACTCCGGTATTTATTTAGCCACCATGATAACACATCGCCCTGACAGACACATGCAAAAAACTCTTTCCATAAATGTTACATGACTGGGCTACTAATAACAGAAGCTGCATACAGCCTATGCACCCTGTCCATCTGGCCAGGTTAAATAAAGTGGTCAGGTTATGTATATATAATCCATTTATTTGTGTTAGGAGAAAATATGTACAGTATGTGATCAAATGTGGTTTATATTCAAACTTGGTGGTGACATTCTGTAGAATGTTAGTCATTTTTTTTATTAGACATACAGTTTTTAAATGTATTTTTATTGTTTAAATTGAAACTTTATTTAACTAGGCAAGTCAGTTAAGAACAAATTCTTATTTACAATGATGGCTTACCCCGGTCAAACCCGGACAACACTGGGCCAATTGTGCGCTGCCGTAAGGGACTCCCAATCATAGCCGGATGTGATACAGCCTGGAATCGAACAAGGCACTGTATTGACTCCTCGTGCACTGAGATGCAGTGCCTTAGACCGCTGCACCACTCAGGAGCCCTGCATAGGTGCAAAGCCCTGCATGGTTGCATAGGCCTACACTATTGAGTTCTATTGTCCAATCACAGTTGTTGTCTCTGTGTATGTAGAGGAAGCCCCTTTTAGACTCGTTTTAGACTAATATAATTCTTATGAACAAGTACAAAGTTGCTGCAGTTTGACAAGACGTTTGTCAAGACAAGGATGTTTTTCCAGGATTCTTTTTTTGACCTGATGACAATTTTTTTGTTGTCCCATTATACCCCACAACTGATTTAATCACTGTCATAGCTATCGAGTCTGAAAGAAAAATGCCCCACTGGGACCTGTTGTTCCACCTCTGTAACAACATCTTAGCTACCAGAGAACATTATACTTTTGACAATGTAAAATCACTGTAAAATATATCAGCACTTTTCCAACAGCAGCTATGGTTATTACAAATATCTAAAAGACCTGACTATCTGTGTAAGACCTGAGAGCATACAGGGCAGATCATGGATCAATTAGACATTCCGGTGTTAATTAGCTGAAATATGCTTCCCGCTTTTCCACTTAACAAAATAAAGTTACCATTCCTGAATCAATCAATTCCTTTAAATACTGTTAAAGCATCCGCGGTGTAACCATCTTCTTCCGTTGTCATTGCACATTACATCAATCGTAGCCTATTATGTGAACAAAACATTAGGTTCAATCCACACATCAATCTTACTGCATTATTATGAACCATATCAAATCAAGTACTGCCAATCACATCTATCTTAATGACTATGGTAACAGCGAGATAGTTGTGACAGCGATTAACGACTTTATATATCCTTGTCCGTCAAAGATGAACCACCAAAAGTCATGGACGGCTCTGGTATAGATGAGTTATGACTTCATGTTGATGGAAAAAGAACGACGTTGTGTCAGATTGTGTGGCGTCACCTGTCGATGAATGATACCCCCCTCCATCCTCCCCTTCAACCAGCCCTCATCATTCCCCCCTCAAACGCCATTGTAAGAACACGGCCTTGGTGACCGAAGGGCATCAGAAGCATCAGTCAAACCCGCCGTCTTCACTTTAAACTTTTCCATTGACACTCCTGCTCTCTCCGATCCTAATTACCGTGGAGAAGTGTGTGGCTGAAGGGCGCGTTCCGAATTCAAAGTGTCAGCGGCTCGGCTGCTAGGAAACGGATAGCGAGCGTCTGATCCAAAGAGGACCACAGGTGGGAAATGGGATGATTAACCTTCAGAAAAAAGTTTCTTAAGGGGGACCTGTCAGATGTCATTAGCGACGGGGAAGTGCCCGAAACAACTGTGTGAGCATCATGGAAGTGTAGGTGCTGAAACGTTCTCTAAGCGGTTCCATGAGATTAATGTCCTCAAAGTTGTAGGGTTGAAATACATCTGGGAAGATAGGGAGATAGCAACTCTGAAGTCAATGTGTTTTCAAAGTGGATATAATTCAAGGATAACAATGATGGGCTCTGTACTGTAGGTACTGTACCACAAACTCGAGCCAACATGAACCTTCCTATTCAAAACAATGTCTGTGTCACGTTCGTCGTATACATAATGAGCGGACCAAGGCGCAGCATGAGTAGAGTTCCACATAACCTTCAAAAAACAAAACAGAATAAACAAACGTGCAGTTCGTGGCACACATAGCACTAAAACTAAACAATATCCCACAATCGCAGGTGGGAAAAGGATCACACTAAGTATGATCCCCAATTAGAGGCAACGATCATCAGCTGCCTCCAATTGGGAACCATACTCACAGCAACATAGAAATTCAAGACTAGAACACCCCCTAGTCACACTCTGACCGATTGCACCATAGAGAACCCCAAGGGCTCTCTATGGTCAGAGAGTGACAGTCGGCCCCACGACCAGGTGAAATCATGTTTTTTGATCTTTGTCTACTCAACAAAGCTCTCAATACACTGAGCAGAAAAAGCCTCCATACACAACTCCATCTCTAGCAGTATTGAGATTCCTAGTGAAACACTACCCGTAAACCTGGAGGAATGATCTTCAGTCTGCCCTGATAGGCTCACATCCTGATGTTCGATGTTTACCGAAAGGAAGTGTTCCAATCAAGGTTGATCTTCGCACTTGTCACTCTTTAAGCTCTGCTCAGCGTTATATGTCAGATGCCCTTCAAGCTCAGATGCCAACAGAGATGTGCACAGCAGTGGAAAACACACAACTGATTGAATTGGAAGCACATCTCTCCCTTTCTTTCTCTCTCGCTCCCTCTGAACAGTGATCTACCATCCATTCACACTTGAGACACTGGATATAGTGGTTTGTTCTATCGGAAAATACTACAGAGCATGTTGTGGACATACAGTGCTTTGCAAAAGTATTCATCCCCTTTGGCGTTTTTCTATTTTGTGGCATTACAACCTGTCTTTTAAATATATTTTGTATTTGGATTTCATGTAACGGACATACACAAAATTGTCCAAATTGTTGAAGTGAAATTAAAAGAATTCCTTGTTTCAATATTATTTTTTTAAGACAAAAAAAGTGGTGTGTGCATATGTATTCACTCCCTTTGCTATGAAGCCCCTAAATAAGATCTGGTGCAACCAATTACCTTCAGAAGTCACATAATTAGTTCAATAAAGTCCACCTGTGTGCAATCTCAGTGTCACATGATCTGTCACATGATCTGAAAGGCCCCAGAGTCTGCAACACCACTAAGCAAGGGGCAACATGAAGACCAATGAGCTCTCCAAACAGGTCAGGGACCAAGTTGTGGAGAAGTACAGATCAAGATTGGGTTATAAAAAAATATCCGAAACTTTGAACATCCCACGGAGCACCATTATATCCATTATTAAAAAATGGAAAGAATATGGCACTACAACAAACCTGCCAAGAGATGGCCGCCCACCAAAACTCACAGACCAGGCAAGGAGGGCATTAATCAGAGAGGCAACAAAGAGACCAAAGATAACCCTGAAGGAGCTGCAAAGCTCCACAGCGGAGATTGGAGTATCTGTCCATAGGACCATGTTAAGCCATACACTCCACAGAGCTGGGCTTTATGGAAGAGTGGCCAAAAAAAGCCATTGCTTATTAAAGAAAAAAATAAGAACTTGTTTGGTGTTCGCAAAAAGCATTTGGGAGACTCCCCAAACATATGGAAGAATGTACTCTGGTCAGATGAGACTATAATGGCGCTTTTTGGCCATCAAGGAAAATGCTATGTCTGGCACAAACCCAACACCTCTCGTCACACAGAGAACCTCATTCCCGTCCCAGTGAAGCATGGTGGTGGCAGCATCATACTGCGGGGATGTTTTTCATAGGCAGGAACTGGGAAACTGGTCAGAATTGAAGGAATGATGGATGCTGCTAAAAACAGGAAAATTCTTGAGGGAAACCTGTTTGACTTCCAGAGATTTTAAGCTGGGACGGAGGTTCACCTTCCAGCAGAACAATGACCCTAAGCATACTGCTAAAGCAACGCTCAAGTGGTTTAAGGCGAAACATTTAAATATCTTGGAATGGCCTAGTCAAAGCCCAGACCTCAATCCAATTGAGAATCTGTGGTATTACGTAAAGATTGCTGTACAGCAGCAGAACCCATCCAACTTGAAGGAGCTGGAGCAGTTTTGCCTTGAAGAATGGACAAAACTCCCAGTGGCTAGATGTGCCAAGCTTATGGAGATATACCCCAAGAGACTTGCAGCTGTAATTGCTGCATAAGTTGGTATTACAAAGTATTGACTTTGGGGAGGGGTGAATCGTTATTCACGCTCAAGCTTTCAGTTTTTTTGTCTTCTTTCTTGTTTGTTTCCCAATAATCTTCAAAGTGGTAGGCATGTTGTGTAAATGAAATGATACAAACCTCCCCCCAAAAAAAACAATTTTAATTCCAGTTTGTAAGGCAACAAAATTGGAATAATGCCAAGGGGGTGAATACTTTCGCAAGTCACTGTACCTAGGGCTGTGGTGGTCACGAAATCTTGTCAGCCGGTGATTGTCAAGCAAATAACTATCGGTCTCATGGTAATTGACCGTTAATTAACATTTAGCATCTCCTGGCTTCCACACACAGCCTACAAGCCATTTTAAAAAGTGTAATAAATCAATATAATATAGCCTACAGCTTCACAATAAATCCATTATGTACTTTAAACAGGTCTATAGAAGGATGATATGAAGAAAATGTAGTCTATTTCAGAAGAACAAAATGGCATACTCTGAATTGTCCTTATGTTAGGTCCTGATGTGGCTATGCCATATGGCTGTGGGCTACACTAGTTCATTAAGCAGACAAGATTTGCATAGAATTCCGTGGCATTATTTTATTGTATGAAGAATACAATTGAACAAAGATAAAGAGAAAATATACATATTTTCTCCAAACGATTTGAAGGACTACACTGGAAGTCAACGTTCCTCTCCTCTTCTCCCATCCCCCCTCATTTCCTCCCCTCCACTCTCCTCTCCTTCTTCCCAGTATGACAAAAGAGCATCTGCGCTCCACAGTAAAATAGGTCAGGCTGGTCTAGATTCCCTCAGTAACCTTCTGGTTCATTGTCATCATGTGTAATGAGGGAAGTCGCTATCGAGGCATCGTTTAACATGGAAGTGTGTGCACCAGGGCCACTTCTTTTCCCCACCAGCGGGTTACAATCCGCAGCAAATAGCCAGAGGGTGTGTAGGCTGGTTGAAAAGCAGAATAATGGTCAATCGGTCTTGAGGAATGACTCTGCTCAGTCAACTGTATGATAAGCAGTGATTAATTTTTATTTAACTAGGCAAGTCAGTTAAGAACAAATTCATATTTGCAATGATGGCCTACCGATGAACAGTGGGTTAACTGCCTTGTTCAGGGGCAGAACGACAGATTTTTACCTTGTCAGCTCGGGGATTCAATCCAGCAACCTTTCGGGTTACTGGCCCAACACTCTAACCACTCTAACCACAGGCTACCTGCCACCCCACTAATAATGATAATGATAAATCATATGATTATGCTAAGGACTAAAGAGAAAAATGAAGAGAAACGGTTTTAGCTAGCTAAATGAGAAGACTTCGTCTATCTTGATGTCTACAGAAATTCACCCCTCACTCTCTATTGGCATTGCAGTGCATCGCAGCCGAAGAAGAGACAACCTTCCATTGATGTGATTTCCTTTGATCTTCCCGAAGCATCCCAACACCCCTCCCTCTTTCTAAGTCTCTTACACCTCCTCTCTCCCCTTCTCCCCTCTTACTTGTTCTTTCTGCCTCTCCTTTTCTTACCCTCTCTCTCTATCTCTGTCTCTCTCTCTCTGCCTCTCCCCCTCTCCTATCAAATAAATTCAAAGGGCTTTATTGGCATGGGAAACATATGTTTACATTGCCAAAGCAAGTCAATCTCTCTCTGTCAGGACTCTGATGCGTGGCATGTCTGTCTGCTTCTCTCCTCACCACTTGCACCTCATCCTGCCATGGACACCATTGCTGACTGTCCGTATACCCGGGCTCCCTTCATCCTCTCCCAGACCTAACGCCTTGCAAGTCATGTGGCCAGTCCACCGAGAGTGCTCTTCTCACTAATCGGAGCTGGCTATTCCCTCCGTCAAAGTGGAGCCATTAGTTGATGGTGAGGGGACCTTCCTTCCTCAGTACAGCCAATTGTCTCAATTACGGTACGGTGCTGCAATTGCGCGAGTGTGTGAGAGACTGGTATGAAGTATGGGAATGGCTTGCTTAGCTAAAGGGACATTGTGGAACCCCATAGTGTTTGTATGGGGTTCTTCATACATTGTGTACAAGACACCCAAAATGGTGGCATCTGTTAGGTTCAGATTGGGAAGTACAATGAAGGATGGAGAATCATTCCTCTCTGTCGTGTTTTGACTGATGTGTTTTGATGTGAGATCAATGCCTCCTCACAGCAGGCCATTTCAATCAACGTCTTTTCTTTTCTCTGGCTAGACTGGCTCATTTACTGTTTATATGTCTGATGAGACTGACATTTCTCATTACCTCGGTGTTCTCCTGCTCCTCATGACAAACCTCTCACTGCTGTTAGTCAAAGCCCTTTTCATTCTCTTCACTTCTCTATTGGACCCACATCCCAGTCTCCTGCTTCTCTATTGGACTCACATCCCAGTCTCCTGCTTCTCTATTGGACTCACATCCCAGTCTCCTGCTTCTCTATTGGACCCACATCCCAGTCTCCTGCTTCTCTATTGGACTCACATCCCAGTCTCCTGCTTCTCTATTGGACTCGCATCCCAGTCTCCTGCTTCTCTATTGGACTCGCATCCCAGTCTCCTGCTTCTCTATTGGACCCACATCCCAGTCTCCTGCTTCTCTATTGGACTCACATCCCAGTCTCCTGCTTCTCTATTGGACTCGCATCCCAGTCTCCTGCTTCTCTATTGGACTCGCATCCCAGTCTCCTGCTTCTCTATTGGACTCTCCTGCATCCCAGTCTCCTGCTTCTCTATTGACTCGCATCCCAGTCTCCTGCTTCTCTATTGGACCCACATCCCAGTCTCCTGCTTCTCTATTGGACTCGCATCCCAGTCTCCTGCTTCTCTATTGGACTCACATCCCAGTCTCCTGCTTCTCTATTGGACTCGCATCCCAGTCTCCTGCTTCTCTATTGGACCCACATCCCAGTCTCCTGCTTCTCTATTGGACTCGCATCCCAGTCTCCTGCTTCTCTATTGGACCCACATCCCAGTCTCCTGCTTCTCTATTGGACTCGCATCCCAGTCTCCTGCTTCTCTATTGGACTCGCATCCCAGTCTCCTGCTTCTCTATTGGACTCACATCCCAGTCTCCTGCTTCTCTATTGGACTCGCATCCCAGTCTCCTGCTTCTCTATTGGACCCACATCCCAGTCTCCTGCTTCTCTATTGGACTCGCATCCCAGTCTCCTGCTTCTCTATTGGACCCACATCCCAGTCTCCTGCTTCTCATTTGGACAAACATATCAGTCTCCTGCTTCTCTATTGGAGAAACAAATCAAATCAAATTGTATTTGTCACATGCACCGAATACAAACTTACAGTGAAATGCTAACTTACAAGCCCTTAACAAAAAATGCAGTTTTATGTAAAAAATAGATAAGTAAAAACATAAGAAATAAAAGTAACAAATAATTAAAGAGCAGCAGTAAAATAACAATAGCGAGGCAATATACAGGGTGTACTGGTACAGAGTCAATGTGCGGGGGCACTGATTAGTCGAGGTAATTGAGGTAATATTTACATGTAGGTATAGTTAAAGCGACTATGCACAGATAATAAACAGGGAATAGCAGCAGCGTAAAAGAGGGCAATGCAAATAGTCTGGGTAGCCATTAGATTAGCTGTTATGGCTTGGGGGTAGAAGCTGTTGACAAGCCAGTTGGACCTAGACTTGGTGCTCCGGTACCCCTTGCCATGCAGTAGCATAGAGAACAGTCTATGACTAGGGTGGCTGGAGTCTTTGACCATTTTTAGGCCTTCCTCTGACACCGCCTGGTATAGAAGTCCTGGATTGCAGGAAGCACAACCCTCTGTAGTGTCTTGCGGTTGGAGGCTGAGCACTTGCAGTACCAGGCAGTGATGCAACCAGTCAGGATGCTCTCGATGGTGCAGTTGTAGAAACGTTTGAGGATCTGAGGACCCATACCAAATCTTTTCAGTCTCCTGAGGGAGAATAGGTTTTGTCGTGCCCTCTTCACGATGGTCTTGGTGTGCTTGGACCATGATAGTTTGTTGTTGATGTGGACACCATCGAACTTGAAGCTCTCAACCTGCTCTACTACAACCCGGTCGATGAGAATGGAGGCGTGCTCTGTCCTCCTTTTCCTGTAGTCCACATTCATCACCTTTGTCTTGATCATGTTGAGGGAGAGGATGCTGTCCTGGCACCACACAGCCAGTTCTCTGACCTCCTCCCTATATGCTGTCTCATCATTGTCTGTAATCAGGTCTACTACTGTTGTGTCACCAGCAAACTTAATGATGGTGTTGGAGTCATGCCTGACCATGCAGTCATGAGTGAACAGGGAGTAAAGGAGGGGACTGAGCACGCCCCCCTGAGGGGCCCCCGTGTTGAGTATCAGCGTTGCAGATATATTGTTACCTACCCTTACCACCTGGGGCCAGCCCATCAGGAAGTTCAGGATCCAGTTGCAGAGGGAGGTGTTTAGTCCCAGGGTCCTTAGATGAGTGATGAGCTTTGAGGGCACTACGGTGTTAAACACTGAGCTGTAGTCAATTAATAGCATTCTCACATAGGTGTTCCTTTTGTCCAGGTGGGAAAGGGCAGTGTGGAGTGCAGTAGAGATTGCATCATCTGTGGATCTGTTGGGGTGGTATGCAAATTGGAGTGGGTCTAGGGTTTCTGGGCCAATGGTGTTGATGTGGGCCATGACCAGCCTTTCAAAGCACTTCATGGCTTCAAAAACGGGAGTGCTACGGGTCGGTAGTCATTTCGGCAGGTTACCTTAGTGCTCTTGAGCACAGGGACTATGGTGGTCTGCTTGAAACATGCTGGTATAACAGACTCAGGGAGAGTTTGAAAATGTCAGGGAAGACACTTATCATTTGGTCAGCGCATGCTCGCACTACACATCCTGGTTATCCGTCTGGTCCTGCTGTCTTGTGAATGTTAACCTGTTTACAGGTCTTACTCGCTATGGAGAGCCTAATCACACAGTCGTCCTGAACAGCTGATGCTATCATGCATGTTTCAGTGTCACTTGCCTCGAAGCGAGCATAGAAGTAATTTAGCTCATCTGGTAGGCTTGTGGGCAGCTCGCGGCTGAGCTTCCCTTTGTAGACTGTTGTCGTGTCTCTGACTATGATTAAATTATATGACATGCTACTTATCAAATTGATTACATAACGTTTAATTGATTACGTGATTGAATTAAAAAACATGCAACAATTCAACCATTAACCTGTGGCACCACAGAAGCATTCACTTATACAGAGTGGTTATCTCGCGATTCCACTCTCTTAAAGATCTGAAGATCTTTTATATCAATAGCAGTCAATTATTAATTGTCAACTCGATCAGTCTCATTATGATTGTCGTAAGTACTTGGTTATCTGCACAAACCCTAGCTAACAGGTTGAATGAGCAATACATAAACTGGCTTAATTATTTATTTACTAAAAACCTAAATAATCACACAGAATTATATATATATATATACACAGGATAATTCACACATCGATTGCTAATCATGTCATGAAAAGCCCCTAGAGGGCTAACCCGATATTATGGCCGGTTACACAAAGGAAGGGGGTTGGGTTTGAATGAAAGAGCAGGAAGACTGAGGGACAAAAGGATTGGGTCTCTATTAGACCTTGAGAAGCTATGCTACCGTAAATACAGAATCTTATGCATTCTAATAACCGCCCATTCGGAAAAGGAAAATGCAAGATTTATATTTACTCTGAGCTGCACTTCGATAGATGGGTCGAAGATTGGTTTGCCCAGAGATTAAATTGTCCTTTGTATAATCTTTCTGGTCGTAGTGTTGTAGAGCGGATACGTTGAAGTACGCTGTCGTTCTTAGGAGATTGTCTGTCCTTTTCTAGGCCACGTACGTTTACAGCTGCAGCTGATAATTCGATGTATCACTTCTTCTATAGTGAATAATAGTTCAAAGTTCATACCAAGTTGCCCTAATCAGCTCGTGCTGTATTCTGGATGGTCTAGTCAAAATTCACCTTTCCAGCGTGGTGATCGTCACCTCCACGTGATCTGGTCTCATGTAAATTTCGTTAGATAGAGTAGTCGTTCAACCATTCGCAACCACAGCTCACGCTGGGGTTTGCTTAGTTTAACGTGAATTGGGTCACGGGGGCTTTTGTACTGGGGAAGAGAAGGGAGTGTTTCATCCCTCTCCAACCAATGTCTGTTCACTTGGGCATGGCCACTGAGTGAGCATAAGTTTACTTATGAAAACAATTCTCTCATTTAGAAGCTAAAATCTTCTCAAAAATAGCTTCATATTTAAACATTTAAATTGCACAACAATTCCATGTGAATCTGAACTAGAATGTGTGTACTTTCCAAAATACAATTTATGTCATCCTATCATCAGATATAATGTCCCAGACAACAACTGATCTGACATCATATTCTTTGAGTACCAACGGACACTTTCAACTGGTTGAGAAAGGGAAATATTGTTTGATTCCCCAAACCATACTCTCTCTGTGGTAACACAGGGCTTTCCAAGAGTCCATTCTGTAGAAAGGAGAGAAAAGGGGGAAAGGTATTTATGGGGGGGGGGTCATAAACCTCACCCAATAGGGCAACGTCATGACACTGTAATAGTTTGCAAACCCTGCCACATCCGACGGGCGTTGGAGTCGGTGTAGTACGATTCGATCTTAGTTATGTATTGACGCTTTGCTTGTTTGTTGGTTCGTCGGAGGGCATAGCGGGATTTCTTATAAGCAACCCTCTGCATCCCTGTGATTGGACATGACATAATTATGATAAACATGAATTATATGAGTAACAGCAGAGTGTGAGCTGAACAGTGAGAGTTGATTGGAGTGCACAGACCTCATCACTGCAGGCTGCTATAGATGTTAATGGAGGGAGAGGGTAAACAACATTGAATGTTAAGTTCTCCCCTTGTCAAAGCCAGCGGAACAGTAGTGGGCTGATGAGAAAATTACGTGTTGCAGTAATGGAGTCTTGCTATGAAAACATGCTTTCAGACCTTGATCAATCAATTATATTATGCGGTGGCAGGAGTCACCTTAACCTGGTTAAATATGTAAATGAATGCACTTTTTGAGAATTAAATGCATAAATTGGTTTTAATAACCTAAATTATAACCATATTTTGTATGATGAATTGTCTGTGTGGAACAATGCCCTTGTGGTAACAATATTGTGACAAGGCAAAAACACACATTTGAATGAATCATGGTTTCTTATTAAGGGAAATATTATGCAGCAACAAAGTGTAAACAAAATTAATATAAACATACTTTTTATTCATTATGTTAGGAATTATTCCACGTAAGTTTAGAAATAGGGTGTATTTCTTCCACCATGGCGTAACATTTACCCTGACTGTCTACCATTATCTTTACCTATAATTCCCGAAATCCCAAATCCTTTTTTAAGACGCCAAAATGGTTGGATGACAGAAACTGTCCCCTCAGGCAGGAATAATAGTTATAGAGGGAACCTCAGAATGGAGAGGAGGTCAGAGTAAGCCAAAGTCATCTCTCTTCACTTCCCCAGAGCCATTAGAGACCTGCACAGGGCCTTCCTCTCAACAGAGCATTACAGCTGGCACAGTAACTTACAATTGTTTCCCCTCTGACTGAGCATTTTAACTAAAAGCAATGACCTACTAATCAGGAAAGACTTTGGGTTTCATTTTCAAACCAAAGCTAAGTGTTTACACAGCGCACACTAAACCCTAGGCAAATAAATACTTTCTTTCCCTAAAACACTTTGCCAAACAATCTGAGACGAAAATTGAAAAGTTAAATCACGTGTTGAATATATCTTGGCTCTATGGTAAAACGGGTAGGTCATCTGAGGTGAAATTTGTCAATACTGTGAACATTATCAGCACAATGAGACAACATAAGGAGAGAAGAATGAGAGAGACATATATAGAGAGAAAGGAAGGAGAGAGGGAGAGACGGGGACAGTGAGGGAGAAAGAGAGACCTCGTATAATGGAATGTGCGTGGGTTGCTGGGTTACTTTCTCAAGAAAACAGTTGAATTCACACCTCCGGTTTCTCTGGCACAGCACGCTAGCACTTAAAGGTGAACAGAAGAAAGGAAAGGCCAGAGGAAAAGGAAAGGCATAATCTGTCTTAAAGGGACAGTCATAACAACCTGCCTTGTGCCTCCTACCTAGACAAGATCCCAGGTCTTTTACCAGCTTACATACAGGAAGTGTTTCCCATGGTAGCAACAGCTACGGACACAAGGGAGTGAAGGTTACACTGCAAGGTGTGAGCGCCGAATTACTGGTAGCCTACTGAGTCACTATCCAAATGATGAGACAGAATGTGGTAGGCAGGAAGCAGCTCTCTAGGTGAATTACGTGTCCACTCTTGGTCACCTACTCGCGTCCGGATGCTGCCATGAACTGTCACCATGACAGAATCACAGCCGTGCCAAGGAGAGAGAGATAGATAGAGCAAGAGAGAGTAGACGGACTCATCACCGGACCTGTTGCTTCTTGAGCACCTCTCTACTAATGTGACTCTGTCTGTAATTCATGACTACCGCTTCCCCGCCACGCCTGTTATGGAAATATCCTGTAGATGAGATTTTAAAAAGCCCATTGAGGTAGTTTCGTTTCCCCTCTGTCCTCTTTGAAATGTGCCCGCTCAGATGGTAATCAGACACACATTGAAATACAGGCAGAACCCCAACACTTTCTTGTTGATTCTCTCACAATGTGATCATAAAAAGGGGATGGAAGAGGTTCAATGTCGTGGGTCGATAGAATTATTTGAGCTTTTAACCGTTTTTGAGTGAGAGCTCAAGGATACAATAGAAGCAACTAGGCTCCTAGGGACTACAGCGAGGCATTTTGCCTTCCCTTCGGTCGTCACAGACCAAAACAAACGAGACACAGAGAGAAGAGGTCTTCAGTGAAAGCTCTGTTGTTGCTTAGAAGCTCTCTGAAACCACCAGACAAAAGCGAAAACGCCCCGAGCTCGATACGAACAGCAGGCATTATGTGAGAACAAAAAATGAATGCACTTGCGCTTCGACATACAAGATGGAGTATTACTCATTCTAATTAGACACACTCTTTCTTTTCTTCCCTTTCTAGATACAAACAGCACACACACTATAAAAGACCAGTCTTTGAACGAGAGTGTGAATGGAAGCTATGCCCTCCAGACTGATATGGTAATTATGCTTCTTTTCAAAACAAACCAGTCAATAACTAGTGTAGTCGTATTCTCCTACCTTTTGGACCATTTAACCCACTGAGGTTGATGCTTTATAAAATGTCAATTATGACACGTGAACTGGATGAATACAATGTATCTGCCCTCCCACACAGATGTAAATAATCATCCTCACACGGGGCACCATTACACACGCATGCACCCACGTAGCCAAATGAGACAATCTGTCTTTCTCTATCTGTCTCTAGCTAAGCAAGAAAAATAAGATATTTCTGCACATGAATAAAGCAATGGCATAGCTGTCAAACTCACAATGGTGTTTACACACACAAGGAACAACTGTTGGTTATTGTTTCACGAGTCGACAAGTCACCCTAATTGCTCATCTTTTCACGAGGAGCCTGACACCCGTTCATTTATATTATCATCACTGACTAGCTGTTATTATTCTCAGCCTCCTTGTTAGCGCGGCAGAATGGCAACGGTCACTTATTTGTTTCCCCATGATTCCCTTTCTTCACGGCACAATTGGCTGAATCATATTTCTTCAGGAAATTGCACAGTGGCGGTTGGCAGGTGCTGGTCAGAAAAAAAACTGACCGCGTGCGTGAGAATGCAGATAGGAGGAGTGAGAGAATGAGAGAGACATCGGCTCCGTGGGTCTGACTCACTGAGCCCGGGCACACACATCAGCTCTGACACAGACGCACCAGATGGACAGGAGCAAAACAGAGGTAGGGCTTAAAAAAAAGACGCTGAGAAAACAACAGCTGTCAAGCCACGGAGCTGGCAAAACAAAGACGTTATTCCAATCCACCCTCGTAAAAATATCTATGGTCCCAACCGCTAATTAAGCCCAGGTAAACTGGCCTGATAGGTGTTGAATGATCTGTCCATCTCATCGGAATCGTGGAGAGATGAGTAAATAAACATGTCAAAATGTCATCCGGCTCGGAGCACTTTTCCTCTGGTAGCTGCCAGAGCCAGAGAGAAACATTTACATGTGTTCATGAAGCTGATTGGCGAGGAGGGGATAGAGGATGAGTAGTGCACAGATGGAACATAAGCACACCAATGGACCAACACACAAACAGTGCAAAGATGCACACATCCGTAAACGTGCAAACACTCAAGAGAGCACTTGGACTCGCATGTGCACACGCGCACAAACACTTCCGTCCATCCACCCACCCAGCAATCCATACCCATACGTCATTCTGATTCACCTAGC
This sequence comes from Oncorhynchus masou masou, assembly GCF_036934945.1. Lineage (NCBI taxonomy): Eukaryota > Metazoa > Chordata > Actinopteri > Salmoniformes > Salmonidae > Oncorhynchus > Oncorhynchus masou. The sequence goes on from NC_088218.1 coordinate 19,312,040, forward strand.
ATACAGTGAGTGTGGAAAGGGGTGATGGGGGTCCTCTCAGTCCACCATTCTCTCCCCCTCTCCAGGCATCTCTCCTGGATGTGGGTTATCAGGATCTAGCCCTGCTCCCAGCAGCTGCTGCTTCCCCAGCTCTGGACTGCAATGAGCTGTGTTTAATGATCACAAGCCATCTGCAGACTGTGCATACACTCAACTCCCCCTTTAATACATGCGGTGTGTACAGAAGGGTATTATATAATACATTATAAGGAGAATGTATACAATATGTCAACAAATGGTGAAGAGAAATCAACAAGGATTACTGGGCAACAAACATGGCTGCATCCAAATTGCAACCTATTCCCTATATAGTGCACACCAAATATTTCTAGCCCGGCCTAACAGAGGGAAGGGTGTTTCATTCATATTGCATGTACAAAGGAAAGGGAAAGGATGAAAGTGTGTTTGGTTAAATGAAACTGGTATGGATTTATTTATTCTGGAGTATAGGGACACTGATTAGGAGCATCAGCCACGTGTCTAGATGCTTCTAAGCAGAGGAGGCTTCACAACCCAATTGGTATTCATTTATGCAGGAATGCAGCGCCTGTGGAAAATAACCAGTCTAGTATATAGAATATTGTTTTTATAGTCTTTCTCCCAATTTCAAACTCTTTCCTCTCTCTCAATACATATTTGCTGTTTCAGTACTGTCACGCCCTGGTCTATATTTATTATGTTATCTTCATTTATTGGGTCAGGCCAGGGTGTGACATGGGTTTATTTGTAGTGTGTTTCGTCTTGGGGTTGTGTGGGGTGTATAGATTAGTCTATGGCTGCCTGAGGCGGTTCTCAATCAGAGTCAGGTGATTATCGTTGTCTCTGATTGGGAACCATATTTAGGTAGCCTGGGTTTCACTGTGTGTTTGTGGGTGATTGTTCCTGTCTCTGTGTTTGTTGCACCAGTCAGGGCTGTTTCGGTTTTTGACGTTTGTTGTTTTGTATTGTTCGTGTTCTTCATCATTAAAGATGTATCGAACGAACCACGTTGCATTTTGGTCCGATCCTTGTTCCACCTCTTTGTCAGAGGAGGAGTTGGAAGAAACCCGTTACAAGTACACATTTGTGAAGAACAATATATTGTTATAAAACATGTTGTTTGTATCCTGGATGCTGATTGGTTGATAGCAGGGAGTTATTAATGACAGTCCCTGGGTAATGCCTGTTAACAGGGCTCCTGAGTGGCGCAGCGGTTGAAGGCACTGCATCTCAGTGCTAGAGTTGTCACTACGGACCCTGGTTTGATTCCAGGCTGTATCACAACCGGCCACGATTGGGAGTCCCATAGGGCGGCGCACAATTGGCCCAGTGTCGTTAGGGTTAGGCCGTCATTGTTCTTAACTGACTTGCCTGGTTAAATAATTAAACAGTTTGAATTAACAATGTACATCCACTGTCCTACAACCCAGCCAAGCAATTCATGAACTTCATTACCCCTGGAAAAAAGCATCTAGACATTTCCCCATGCTTTTAGCATTTGATTCGTTTTTTTCTTCTAAACCAGACATTTTGAAAGTTAGAGACAGTGGGCCTCCCTTCAGAGACCCTCAACCACCCCCCCCCCCAGCTTAATGAGCGTGAAATTATGAATTTTGGACACTGTTCTGATTTAAAGCATTAATCTTCAGCTCCCACGTGTGGGCTTAGCCTTAATCATGCTCGACACAATTTAATTAACTTGCAACTGACTTATATATAAATATGGGGCACTCTTTTCACAAGTCGACATCGGCAAACCGCTCGCCCACACAACGCCATTTACGCTGCCATCTGTACGGTTGAATCCGAGATTCAGTCCTGAACGACAGTGCTGTGCTGAATGACCAGTTGAAGATCAGTGTGATTATGGTGGCCTAGAGGGGTTATGTATGGTGTGTGCTGCATGAGTTTTGCTACTTCAAATGGTCACACCCACCAAAGGGGAGCAAACATACCTCGAAGTCTGTTCAAGATCGTTAAAGAACGTTTTGGGGAAATGTGTCGTTCAGAACAAACCGTCACGCAACCTAGCAAACATTTAATCAAACTGACCACAACCCCATGCTACAAACTCCAGTTGTATTTGCATTTTTAAAACAATGCCATGCTCGCAATTTTAGAAGCTGAAAAATAAACGTGGTAGCACTGGAAAGCTAAAATATCCATTTTCCCCGCGATTGTAGCTAGAAATATGCCATAACATTTATTCATTATATAGAACTGAATACAGTTTGACTTGGCTTTCCTTTCACGTCTCCCCTGAAACCTCACCCCCCCCTTGGGAGGCGCACCATACACTTTGAAATCCTCTGGTCTCAACCTTGCTGCCTGCCTCTCCGACCTGTGCAACAATGTTACTGGGGTGTTTTTACGATCTCCACCGTGCCATAGAGAATGATCGTGTCCAGAGGAGACTCATTATAATGGATATATCCAAAGAAATTACAATCGAAATCAAGGTAAAACAAACTTTAGTTGGCTAGCTAGCAAAGGAGAAGTAGCCAGCTTGCATAGCAAATTTTTTAGCCTAAAATGGACGACCAGTCCGCTTGGTGGGACACCATGCCAATAGAATGGATGACCAGCCTGCCTGGCAAGCAACTTTGAAATATTTTTTTTTTTTTATGTAAACCTGTCTTTAAATCTTTTTTTAATATGTTGGCAACCATTTTATAAAAGCAATAAGGCATTCGAACCCGGGGATTATCGTGAATAACACCCTCGTAAGGGCTGTTTTCCCAGCCCTCAGCTTCAGATTCGGCCCCGGGTTCTAATGCCTTATTGCTTAAATACTCTCTTAGTTTCTCTAAATCTCTCTCAAGTTCTCCGCAGTCCTTGAATATATAGCTGTTTCTGTACAATGTTGTGAAGAACAATATCTTAATACTATTTTTCTTTCAAATGCTCTCTCTCTCTCCATCTCTCTCTGTTCTCTGAAATCCCTGTGCATGTTACTGTTTCAGTACAATGTTGTGAGAAACAATAGCCAAACTACCTCCAGCAGCCGCAGCCTGGAGCAAAGCTAAATAGCCTACATTAGTCTAAAACGAGGGCACTAAAATCCCAGAGGTAGGGAGGGATAGGGACCACTCTGGCAGAGTCCTCATTTACTCTAGACTCACAAATTGATGTGCATTATGGGAGTTCTCCCCGTGCCGAGGCTGTTCCTGCCTGCTCAATTACGGGTCTCATTTTCCAAGTTGGCTTTGCAAAAGTCCCAAATCACGAACAGCATGGGGACGTCAGAGCAGTTCATCTTCGACAACACAACTATAATGGCTGCACAGTCAGCGCACACATTTTTTGCAGCCCACTGTATGCGTGTTTTACTGTTGTATCAGCGGTGTATCAAGTATTGGACTAAATTCGGTAAAACAGTTATATTGCATCTGCTCAGTATACAGCAATAATGATATGTGACTGACGTTGGATAAAAGTAGAGACTCAGAGATAGAAAATTGTATATCATACACTACAGTTGAGGAACAATGTGAAAGTAATTCTGCTTTGAAAGTTGATAAACTTGTAACCTCACTTTTGAGAAATGGACCTTGAATGTTTTGGTACCTACTGGAGAGCTCTTCTTTGTCTACACACATTCAGCATCATTCACACCCTCTTAAGCTTTAGCCCAACCCATCTCTGTTTTTATGTTATCAATAGCATTGGTGACTGCAACTGTGCTGCAGGCAACAATATAATTATGCTTTTTTTGCCAAAGTTTACTGACACCAGCCATATTTAACAGGTGTTGAGTGTTCGTAAATTCATCAGTTATTCTGCTCGCTGGCCCACTCAGATGAGAGTGCTCTGATATCGGAGTAGAGAGCCAGAGTGAATTTACCAGCTATGTCTACCAACAGTGGTTGCAGTGACATCCTAAACATTCCATTGAAATAGTTACTTTCATATTGGAGACTTTTGTTTATACAGACATACATGCAACCATAGCAAGTAGCCAGCCAGCTAACATGAGCTAGCTAGCTAACAGTACACTTTAACTTGAAATGAAAATAACTTTCTGACAAAATTAGAAACGTGTAATATGTGAAAATGTAGCTAGCTAGACTCTCTCACCCGGATACATAGATGTAGCCTAGTGGTTAGAGCATTGGACTTGTAACCGAAAGGTTGCAAGTTCAAATCCCCGAGCTGACAAGGTACAAAATCTGTCATTCTGCCCCTGAACAGGCAGTTAACCCACTGTTCCTAGGCCATCATTGAAAATAAGAATTTGTTCTTAACTGACTTGCCTAGTAAAATAAAGGTAAAATAAATAGATGGATGTAATCCAGAGACAGGTTTTTTATACACCAGCCTTCTGTGTGTTCTCTTTTCGACCCTGTCTGCATATTTTCAATCAAACGCCAGATCAACCTGAACTCCTCTCTCGGCATGTCCAGCACACTCATCATCTCAGCCAATCATGGCTAGCGGGAAGGTTGCTGACTTTTTGTTGGCTAAACCAACAAGGCTCGTAATTTAACAATAGTATTCATACTTACAGATGGCATACAAGTTTGTTATTAAGGCACATGAAAGTTCACATGTTCTAGAAGGCATTTCTGCAAAAAAAAAAATGCATTTAGATTTTTAAAAACATGTTTACGTTCAACTGGCGCTCCTGTGAAGTAGTGATACGTGACATACGCCTAGTTTCCTGAAACGAGTCACATATCCTTTAGGGTTACCCACTTTATAACGGCAGCCCAAGGCACACTTAAACCTAATGAGACCGTCTACAGTATTACAGTACAAACCAAGCAAGGCTGTGCCAACCCATCACTCTTCTCCAGTGCACCTCTGAATCGTTATCCAGAAAAACCTCTTCTCAGTCTGTGTCCCAAATTGCACCCTATTCCCAATATAGTGCACTGCCTTATGGGTCGTGGTCAAAAGTAGTGCGCTACATAAGGAATAGGGTGACATTTGGGACACAGCCAGAGACTAGGCACTGTGCCCGTATTCTTTGTGCAGCATGACACCACGTCGCGAGGCTGAGAAACGTATTAGTCGCTGACAAGTGTTGTTGTTCTTCAAATGTTTTACCCAAGAAGACATAAAACGAAGACTGAGTAGAACACTGTAGGCGCAGGAATTAAATCCCTATTTTCAAGGACTGGAATACATGCAAATAGGATGCCATTGTCTTTCGGTCATCTTTCACAATAGAAACATTGGTATGTTTCTGTGCATTGTATGCAAAGACAAAGCCACTAAGCCAATGGGTGTTTATCTACCAATGAATCAAGTCAATGTCCAAGGCCTAGGCCAAAAGCAGCCAGCCAGGGAGGATGCAGTACAGTAACGTTCCAATGACATTCAGGAATGGAAATCTCACCACCAGCCCTCCTTCCCCTTGAATATGGAACAGGGCCATAAGTGGTTAGACCATTTTGAGAATAAATGAGAGAGCTTGCAACTGGAATTCTAATGTCCATGTTAACCGTTTAGCCAAAGTCCATTTGCCATTCACTTTGAGGGTCCTCGTGTAATTCCACTATAATGCAGCTCAACCTTTGATAATGTCTTACCCTTGTGTTCGGAGTTTTGCCAATCTATGTAATTCAAATCACAGCCCCCCCAGTTACATCAAGGGTTACAGGAGAGTATTTTAGTTTATTTAACTAGGCAAGTCAGATAAGAACCAATTCTTACTTGCGATAACAGCCCAGAAACAGTGGGTTAACTGTCTTGTTCAGGGGTAGTTACTTTGTCAGCTTGGGGATTTTTATCGAGCAACCTTTTGGTTACTGGCTCAAAGCTCTAACCACTAAAAATATACCGTTGTTGGCAGGATTCGAACCTGTGCGGGAAGATCCCAATGGATTTCTTGTCCATCGCCTTAACCACTTGGCCAAAGCTGTATCAAAGCTGTCTGAACTTGTGAGTGTGTGTGCGTGTGTGGACATCGTATAATTAATATGCGATCATCTGATAGCGTCACTGAGGCATAAATTCACATTCACACCATTTCAAACATCATCGTGCCAGGGTCCACTGACACATCACCGTTACATCACTACACCACAATCAGTCTAAACTCAATGATGAACAGTCAACGAGCTGCATACAGACACTTCCGGACAACACACTTTTCGTACAGACAGGATGAGACCTCCTCTTCCGAATGCCCTTTTATGAAGCAAACCATACAGACACCACACACACACACACAAAGCAGAAACAATCTCAGGAGGGAGATGGACAGAAAAGAAGAAGACAGGAGTGGACAGAGGAGTGGTTCCAGCAGCATGCAGGCTGTGTTGTCTGTGCCTCCAGGTGGGTGCTTATCTATTCCAGGGAGATAAGCGAAAAACAAGCATGCTATCTCCCCTGTGGGCTGGCCTGTGTTGGCTGGTTAACCTCAAGAGTGCCTCGCTGCAACCCACAGCAAATGAAACCTAGAGCAAGAATGATACAGCTGAATGCTCAAACATCTTCCCTTAGCACACCTATCACCTTGAAATTAGAAATCTATGCCAATAGAGCAAAATATGTTTTGTAGTAAAAAGCCATATCTTTAACATTCCAAGTAGCGAGTGGATGTTTAGCACCTTACTGCACTGAATAATAATGGTTTATGATGTAGTGGGCTGTAACATTATAGTATGAGGAAATTATGTTTGTGACAACCTGTGGGGGGGGAGGAGAGAGAGAGAGAGAGAGAGAGAGAGAGAGAGATCAGTTGAAAGACTGGCATTTTCATACCGCAAGAACATTCCTGGTTGGATGAAGGTTTGATCAAAATATACAGGTAAAACCATTGTACTATTTCTATATTATTAGCATATCAATTATCGCCTCATGTTACAATGTTTTGAGATACAGTAAGTCCTGCAGCAAGTATTGGGAATAATAGAGTAATTTCTGCCCATTCCAGTGCCGTTAAGTTGACAGAAAATGTCACTCTGGAGTCTCCTGTCAGAATACCCTAGGACGCAGTCCTCCATCCTCATTGCTGAAAAACAGAGTGTAGAGTGTATTTACATAAAAGAGCAATTAATCGCAAAGTCCCTCTTTGCCATGCAAATGAATTGAATCTCCCCAAAACATTTCCACTGCATTTCAGCCCTGCCACAAAAGGACCAGCTGCCATCATGACAGTGATTCTCTCGTCAACACTCACACCTGTGTTAACGAGGACAAGGCTGGAGATCACTCTTGTTATGCTGATTGAGTTCGAATAACAGACTGGAAGCTTCAAAAGGAGGGTGGTGCTTGGAATCATTGTTTTTCCTCTGTCAACCATGGTTACCTGCAAAGAAATATGTGCCATCATCATTGCTTTGCACAAAAAGCGCATCACAGGCAAGGATATTGCTGTCAGTAAGATTGCACCTAAATCAATCATTTATCGGATCATCAAGAACTTCAAGGAGAGCGGTTCAATTGTTGTGAAGAAGGCTTCAGGGCGCTCTAGAAAGTCCAGCAAGCGCCAGGACCGTCTCCTAAAGTTTATTAAGGTGCGGGATCGGGGCATCACCAGTACAGAGCTTGCTCAGGAATGGTAGCAGGCAGGTGTGAGTGCATCTGCACGCACAATGAAGCAAAGACTTTTGGAGGATGGCCTGGTGTCAAGAAGGGTAGTAAAGAAGCCACTTCTCTCCAGGACAAACATCAGGGACAGACTTATATTCTGCAAAAGGTACAGGGATTGGACTGCTGAGGACTGGGGTAAAGTAATTTTCTCTGATGAATCCCCTTTCCGATTGTTTGGGGCATCCGGAAAAAAGCTTGTCCGGAGAAGACAAGGTGAGCGCTATCATCAGTCCTGTGTCTTGCCAACAGTAAAGCATCCTGAGACCATTCATGTATGGGGTTGCTTCTCAGCCAAGGTAGTGGGCTCACTCACAATTATGCCTAAGAACACAGCCATGAATAAAGAATGGTACCAACACATCCACCAAGAGCAACTTCTCCCAACCATCCAGGAACAGTTTGGTGACAAACAATGCCTTTTCCAGCATGATGGAGCACCTTGCCATAAGGCAAAAGTGATAACTAAGTGGCTCGGGGAACAAAACATCAATATTTTGGGTCCATGGCCAGGAAACTCCCCAGACCTTAATTCCATTGAGAACTTGTGGTCAATCCTTAAGAGGCGGGTGGACAAACAAAAACCCACAAATTCTGACAAACTCCAAGCATTGATTATGCAAGAATGGGCTGCCATCAGTCAGGATGTGGCCCAGAAGTTCATTGATAGCATGCCAGGGCGGATTGCAGAGGTCTTGAAAAAGAAGGGTCAACACTGCAAATATTGACTCTTTGCATCATCTTCATGTAATTGTCAATAAAAGCCTTTGACACTTATGAAATGCTTGTAATTATACTTCAGTATTCCATAGTAACATCTGACAAAAATATCTGAAGACACTGAAGCAGCAACCTTTGTGGAAATTAATATTTGTGTCATTCTCAAAACACTTGGCCACGACTGTAAATACAGTTGAAGTCGGAAGTTTACATACACTTAGATTGGAGTCATTAAAACTAGTTTTTCAACCACTCCACAAATGTCTTGTAAACAAACTATAGTCTTGGCAAGTCGGTTATGACATCTACTTCATGCATGACACAAGTCATTTTTTCCAACAATTGTTTACGGACCGATTATTTCACGTATAATTCACTGTATCACAATTCCAGTGGGTCAGAAGTTTACATACACTAAATTGACTGTGCCTTTAAACAGCTTGAAAAATTCCAGAAAATTATGTCAGGGCTTTAGAAGCTTCTGATGGGCTAATTGACATAATTTGATTCAATTGGAGGTATACCTGTGGATGTATTTCAAGGCCAACCTTCAAACTCAGTGCCTCTTTGCTTGACATCATGGGAAAATCAAAAGAAGTCAGCCAAGACCTCAGAAGAAGAATTGTAGACCCCCACAAGTCTGGTTCATCCTTGGGAGCAATTTCCAAATGTCTGAAGGTACCACGTTCATCTGTACAAACAATAGTACGCAAGTATAAACACCATGGGACCACGGAGCCGTCATATCGCTCAGGAAGTACACGTTCTGTCTCCTAGAGATCAATATACTTTGGTGCGAAAAGTGCAAATCAATCCCAGAACAACAGCAAAGGATCTTGTAAAGATGCTGGAGGAAAGCAGGTACAAAAGTATGCATAGCCACAGTAAAACGAGTCCTATATCGTCATAACCTGTAAAGCTGCTAAGCAAGGAAGAAGCCACTGCTCCAAAACGGTTTGCAACTGCACATGGGGACAAAAATCTTACTTTTTGGAGAAATGTCCTCTGGTCTGATGAAACAAATATAGAACTGTTTGGCCATAATGACCATTGTTATGTTTGGAAGAAAAAGTGGGAGGCTTGCTAACCGAAGAACACCATCCCAACCATGCTTTGCTGCGGGAGGGACTGGTGCACTTGTGCACACGAAATAGATGGCTCATGAGGAAGGAAAATTTGGATACATTTTGTGGATAAATTGAAGCAACATCTAAGTCAGAAAGTTAAAGCTTGGTCACACAAATGGGTCTTCTAAATGAACAATGACCCCAAGCATACTTCCAAAGTGTCACGCCCTGGTCTATATTTATTATGTTATCTTCATTTATTGGGTCAGGCCAGGGTGTGACATGGGTTTATTTGTAGTGTGTTTCGTCTTGGGTTTGTGTGGGGTGTATAGATTAGTCTATGGCTGCCTGAGGCGGTTCTCAATCAGAGTCAGGTGATTATCGTTGTCTCTGATTGGGAACCATATTTAGGTAGCCTGGGTTTCACTGTGTGTTTGTGGGTGATTGTTCCTGTCTCTGTGTTTGTTGCACCAGTCAGGGCTGTTTCGGTTTTCGACGTTTGTTGTTTTGTATTGTTCGTGTTTTCTTCATCATTAAAGATGTATCTAACGAACCACGCTGCATTTTGGTCCGATCCTTGTTCCACCTCTTCGTCAGAGGAGGAGTTGGAAGAAACCCGTTACAGAATCACCCACCACAAACGGACCAAGCAGCGTGTCAACAGGCAGGAGCCACAGAAGCAGCGATCACAGGACTTCTGGACTTGGGAGGAGATATTGGACGGAAAAGGACCCTGGGCACAGCCTGGAGAATATCGCCGTCCCAAGGAAGAACTGGAGGCGGAAAAGCGGAGAGGCACTGGTTTGAAGAGGCAGCACGGCGGCGCGGTTGGAAGCCCGAGAGTCAGCCCCAAAAATGTATTGGGGGGGGCTAACAGGGAGTATGGCTACGCCAGGTAGGAGACCTGCGCAAACTCCCTGTGCTTACCGGGGGGCTAGAGAGACCGGGCAGGCACCGTGTTATGTTATTGTGCACACGGTGTCTCCAGTGCGGGTGCATAGCCCGGTGCGTTCTATTCCAGCTCTGCGTATCGGCCGGGCTAGATTGAGCGTCGAGCCAAATGCCATGAAGCCGGCTCTACGCATCTGGTCCCCAGTGCGTCTCCTTGGGCCAGCTTACATGGCACCAGCCTTACGCTCGGTGTCCCTGGTTCGCCTGCATCGCACAGTGCGGGCTATTCCACCTTGCCGCACTGGCAGAGCGACCGGGAGTATTCAAACAGGTAAGGTTGGGCAGGCTCGGTGCTCAAGAGCTCCAGTGCGCCTGCATGGTCCGATCTACCCAGTACCACCTCCACACCCCAGCCCTCCGGTGGCAGCTCCCCGCACCAGGCTTCCTGTGTGTGTCCTCGGCCCAGTACCACCAGTGCCAGCACCACGCATCAGGCCTACAGTGCGCCTCGCCTCTCCAGCGCTGCCGGAGCCTTCCTCCTCTCCTGCGCTGCTGGAGTCTCCCGCCTGTTTAGCGCAGCCCGAGCCTTCCTCCTCTCCTGCGCTGCCGGAGCCTCCCGCCTGTTCAGCGCTGTCGGAGCCTTTCTCCTCTCCAGCGCTACTGGAGTCTCCCGCCTGTTTAGCGCAGCCAGAGCTGCCAGTCTGCATGGAGCTGTCAGTCTGCAAGGTGCTGTCAGTCTGCAAGGTGCTGTCAGTCTGCAAGGAGCTGTCAGTCTGCAAGGAGCTGCCAGTCTGCATGGAGCAGCTAGAGCTGTCAATCTACATAGAGCAGCCAGAGCCGCCAGTCAGCATGGAGCAGCCAGATCCGTCAGTCAGCCAGACTCTTCCAGATCTGCCAGTCAACCAGACTCTTCCAGATCTGCTAGTCAACCAGACTCTTCCAGATCCGCCAGTCAGCCAGGATCTGCCAGAACTGCCAGCCAGCCAGGATCTGCTGGATTCAACTACCTGGCTGGGCTTCCTCTCAGTGCTGGGCTTCCTCTCAGTGCTGGGCTTCCTCTGTCCCGAGCTGCCCCTCTGTCCCGAGCTGCCCCTCTTTCCCGAGCTGACCCTCTGTCCCAAGCTGCCCCTCTGTCCCGAGCTGCCCCTCAGTCCAGTGGGGTTCTAGGTGAGGACTACTAGGCCATGGTCGGCGGCGAGGGTGGACAATCCTAGGATGCGAGGAGGGGGGACTAAGACATTCATAGAGTGGGTTCCACGTCCCGAGCCGGAGCCGCCACCATGGACAAACGCCCACCCGGACCCTCCCTATTGTTTTGATGTGCGTCCGGGAGTCCGCACCTCAGGGGGGGGTTCTGTCACGCCCTGGTCTATATTTATTATGTTATCTTCATTTATTGGGTCAGGCCAGGGTGTGACATGGGTTTATTTGTAGTGTGTTTCGTCTTGGGGTTGTGTGGGGTGTATAGATTAGTCTATGGCTGCCTGAGGCGGTTCTCAATCAGAGTCAGGTGATTATCGTTGTCTCTGATTGGGAACCATATTTAGGTAGCCTGGGTTTCACTGTGTGTTTGTGGGTGATTGTTCCTGTCTCTGTGTTTGTTGCACCAGTCAGGGCTGTTTCAGTTTTCGACGTTTGTTGTTTTGTATTGTTCGTGTTTTCTTCATCATTAAAGATGTATCTAACGAACCACGCTGCATTTTGGTCCGATCCTTGTTCCACCTCTTCGTCAGAGGAGGAGTTGGAAGAAACCCGTTACACAAAGTTCTGGCAAAATGGCTTAAGGACAACAAAGTCAAGGTATTGGAATGGCCATCAAAAAAAGCCCTGACCTCAAGTTTTGTGGGAGAACTGAAAAACCTTGTGCGAACAAGGAGGCCTACAAACCTGACTCAGTTACACCAGCTCTGTCAGGAGGAATGGGCCAAAATTCACCCAACTTATTGTGGGAAGCTTGTGAAAGGCTACCCGAAACATTTGACCCAAGTTAAACCATTTAAAGGCAATGGTACCAAATAGTAATTGAGTGTATGTAAACTTCTGACTCTCTGGGAATGTGATGAAAGAAATAAAAGCTGAAATAAATATTTCTCTCCACTATTATTCTGACATTTCACATTCTTAAAATAAAGTGGTGATCCTAACTGACTTAAGACAGGGAATTTTTACGAGGAATAAATGTCAGGAATTGTGAAAAAATGAGTTTAAATGTATTTGGCTAAGGGCTATGTAAACTTCCATCTTCAACTGTATGTCCTATCTAAAAAACAACTGGAAATGGGGAATGTAAATGAATTCATTGTTATTGGCGAGATACATGTAACAGATGGTGGTGAGTGAAGGTATAGCCTGATGTTCTGGCTATAGGGAGCGTCTTTGTGAGGTAGGAGTGATGATGTTTGCACCTCTCTCTCTATCTCATCTTTGTTCGAGCTTGATGTGCTTCCTATCACTCCCATACCCCACATCTGACAGTCGCTGTAGGGCAAAGAAGCATCCCATAGCTAATCTTTCTATCAACTGCGTTTGATCATTTGTGAACGCAAAGTCAATACAGCATTGGAATTTAATCGAAGGAATCTTCAAAGATAACATCATAAGGGAGTCGGGTATGACCCAGTGGCTACAAAACAAAGTCATAATGTTATTAATTACCCATGTGAATAATACAATCTACATTCAACTGTCAAGGATGGTTATTACTGTAGCTTTTGCTTGTGAAAAAGACTAAGCATTTTGGATAAAGGAGTATTAAGAAGATTACAACACTAATCTATCTCACAACGTAGTGAAGGAGCTGTCTTAATACAAGCCTGTCGGATCTTATGTATTTGAGTACTGCTGATTGGACAGCCGTGTGTTTCACTCTCCGATAGAGAGAATCACATGGAAAAATAATGCCTGCAAATTGCCACGAACTTCCATCCATGTAATTACAGTATTGAACATTTCCATGCGAAGGCAGCCTCTGTCATAATGTGAAATTAATGCATTTCTGAGACGCAAACGAGACACAAAAGATGAATGTTCACTGGAGGCTTCGTGGCCATGGATCATCACTGGAGACTCCGAACGTGGAGCCAGAACAGGTCTCAACGGACTGAGGAGACGTACTGGCAACCTAGTGAGTGGAGCTGCCACAACACGTCCTGGCTGGATACCCACTCTAGCTCGGTGAGAGTGGAGAGCTGGCACAGGACGCACTGGGCTATGAAGGCGCACTGGAGGCATAGTGCGTAGAGCACAATGGACACAGGACACACTGGGCTATGAAGGCGCACTGGAGGCATAGTGCGTAGAGCACACTGGACACAGGACACACTGGGCTATGAAGGCGCACTGGAGGCATAGTGCGTAGAGCACACTGGACACAGGACACACTGGACACAGGACACACTGGACACAGGACATACTGGGCTATGAAGGCGCACTGGAGGCATAGTGCGTAGAGCACAATGGACACAGGACACACTGGGCTATGAAGGCGCACTGGAGGCATAGTGCGTAGAGCACAATGGACACAGGACACAATGGGCTATGAAGGCGCACTGGAGGCATAGTGCGTAGAGCACACTGGACACAGGACACACTGGGCTATGAAGGCGCACTGGAGGCATAGTGCGTAGAGCACACTGGACACAGGACACACTGGACCGTGGAGGTGCACCGGAGGTCTGGAGCACAGAGCATAACTCGTCCTGGCTGGATACCCACTCTAGCTCGGTGAGAGTGGAGAGCTGGCATAACTCGTCCTGGCTGGATACCCACTCTAGCTCGGTGAGAGTGGAGAGCTGGCATAACTCGTCCTGGCTGGATACCCACTCTAGCTCGGTGAGAGTGGAGAGCTGGCATAACTCGTCCTGGCTGGATACCTCCTGTAACCTGGCAAGTGCGGGGAACTGGAACAGGCCGCACTGGGCTGTGCTGGCGAACCGGGGACACCGTGCGTAGAGCGTAGAGCTGGCACAATCCATCCTGGCTGAATGCCCACTCTAGCACGGTCACTGCGGGAAGCTTGCACAGAGCGCACTGGGCTGTGGATGCACACTGAAGGCATGGTGCTCAGAACCGGATAGCATGGTGCTTGTCCGGTCACTCGCTCAACACGGTAAACACGAGGAGTTGGCTCAGGTCTGTATCCTGACTCTGCCAATCTCCTCGTGTTCCCCCCCAAAAAATGTTTTTGGGGATGCCTCTCATTCCTGCCTTGCTGCTCCAACTCCTCGTAAAGTCGCCATTCCGCCTTTGCTGCTTCAATCTTCTCCTTCGGACGGCGATACTCCCCGACCTGCGTCCACGGTCCTTTTCCGTCCAGGATCTCCTCCCATGTCCACTCGTCCCTTTTCCCACGCTGCTTGTTCCTTTGGTGGTGGGTAGTTCTGTCACAGCTCTTGTCGGAATGAGTGTACCAAAACGCAGCGTGGTAAGTGTTCATGATATTTATTGATCAAAACACTCGAACAAAATAACAAAGTGAAAAACGAACAGTTCTGTAAGGCAAATAAACTATACAGAAAGCAACTACCCACAAAACCCAGGTGGGGAAAAGGCTACCTAAGTATGATTCAAAATCAGAGACAACGATAGACAGCTGCCTCTGATTGGGAACCACACTCGGTCAAAAACACAGAAATAGAAAACATAGAAATAAAGAAACTAGAATGCCCACCCTAGTCACACCCTGGCCTAACCAAAATAGAGAATAAATGCCTCTCTATGGCCAGTGCTTGACAGGAATAGAAACAAGAAGAAAGACAGGTTTTCTATTGAAGTAACCCCCACCCATGCAAGGAGAAGGTCTCAGGCTATGGTTGGGTGACCTGTGAGTGACTGTTCTGAAAAGTCCCTTAAGGACAAAAACCACAACACAACATTAACATTGCTATCTGGTGCTGCACAGCAGCAGTAAATCCAGTCTTTCTCTCAGGCTATTGTTCCATCTATGACATCACAGCCTTAACAAAAGCTCCCAATATAAAAGAGGCATAGACAAAAACAGAGAAGTAAACAAAACAAAAACATGAAGGCCTTTCTTCTGTGGAATACAATGGGATTATAACACCCCATTCCTCAATCGTCGCCATCCTCCATATAAAACCACAACAGCTTTCACGGCGAGATATCAAGCCGCTTTAAATGACAACTGTCTGTGTTTTGTGTGGTTTTCAATTTCACAGACCCAGGCCTCTGTGTTTTCTCATAAAATGGACAGACACTCCAAGACTGTCTTTTTAGAGTCCCGTGTGTGTGTGTTTACACGTTGTGCCTGTTAGGGAACAGTGCTCCTCCACATCTCTGTCTGCCAGGGTCACCGTGAAAGACAGGAAAGGACTTGTACGGTAATGTATTCCATGCTTCAGAAAATGTCACTGATGGAAACAGGAAGTATTGGAAATATTCAGATGTGGGTTTTTGCCTAAGATCTGATTTTCACTCTCTGGGGAAGGGCTGATTTGCTTGGAAAGCAGGGCTATGATTTGCCTGCTGTGTCTGTGCATTCAAGGGTACTCATTCAAGGGTTTTTCTTTATTTTTACTATTTTGTACATTATAGAATATTAGTGAAGGAATCATAACTATGAAATGACACTTAAGGATTCATGTAGTAACCAAAAAAGTGTAAAAATATCTAAATATATTACATATTTGAGATTCTTCAAAGTAGTCACTCTTTGCCTGGATGACAGCTTTGCACACTCCTGGCATTCTCTCAACAAGCTTCATGAGGTAGTCACCTGGAATGCATTTCAATTAACAGGTGTGGAATTTCTTTCCTTTGTAATGTGTTTGAGCCAATCAGTTGTGTTGTTACAAGGTAGGGGTGGTAAACAGAAGATAGCCCTATTTGATAAAACACCAAGTCCATATTTTGTCAAGAAAAGCTCAAATAAGCAAAGAGGAATGACCGTCAATCATTACTTTGAGACATGAAGGTCAGTCAATATGGAACATTTCAAGAACTTTGAAAGTTTCTGCAAGTGCAGTCGCAAACTATCGAGCGTTATGATGCAATTGGCTTTCATCAGGACCACCACAGGAAAGGAAGACCCAGAGTTACCTCTGCTGCAGAGGATAAGTTCATTAGTTACCAGCCTCATAAATTGCAGCCCAAATAAATGCTTCACAGAGTTCAAGTAACAGACACATCTCAACATCAACTGTTCAGAGGAGACTGCATGAATCAGGCCTTCAATGGTCAAATTTAGCAAAGAAACCACTACTACAGGACACCATTAAGAAGAAGAGACTTGCTTGGGCCAAGAAACACAAGCAATGTGTCCTTTGGCCTGATGAGTCCAAATTTTTTGATTTTCGGTTCCAACCACCGTGTCTTTGTGAGACGCAGAGTAGGTGAACAGATGATCTCTGCAGGTGTGGTTCCCACCGTGAAGCATGGAGTAGAAGGTGTGATGGTGTGGGGGTGCTTTGCTGCTGACACTGTCTGTGATTTATTTAGAATTCAAGACACTTAACCAGCATGGCTACCATAGTATTCTGCAGCGATACGCCATCTCATCTGGTTTGCACTTAGTGGGACTATCACTTATTTTTCAACAGGATAATGACCCAAAACACACCTCCAGTCTGTGTAAGGGCTATTTGACAAAGGGGAGCGATGGAGTGCTGCATCAGATGACCTGGCTTCCACATTCACCCGACCTCAACCCAATTGAGATGGTTTGGGATGAATTGGACTGCAGAGTGAAGGAAAAGCAGCCAACAAGTGCTCAGCATATGTGGGAACTCCTTCAAGACTGTTGGAAAAGCATTCCTCATGAAGCTGGTTGAGAGAATGACAAGAGTGTGCAAAACTGTCATCAAGGCAAAGGGTGGCTACTTTGAAGAATGTCAAATATATTTTGATTTGTTTAACACAGTCACAACTTCCACCGAAGTTGTTCCCTCTCCTTGTTCATTCGGCGGTCGACGTCACCGGCTTTCTAGACGCCACCGATCCATGTTTAATTTTTCCTTTTGTTTTGTCTGTTTGCACACCTGGTTCCCATCTCATAATTATGTTCCTTATTTAACCCTCTGGTTTCCCTTTCGTTTTGTGCGTGGTTGTCTTTCGTGTATTCCGGTGTGTTGGAATTTGAGTCCTGTTTTGTCCTTGTTTGGAACAGGATTTTGGATTGAGTAAATAAGTGTTTGTTACTCTTACCTGTGTCCTGCGCCTGACTCCTTCGCTATCTTCTAGATAGACTCTGCCAAACACTTTTTAGTTGTTTCATAGTATGAGTTGTTTCATAGTTTTGATATCTTCATTATTATTCTACAATGTAGAAAATAGTCAAAATAAAGAAAAACCCTGGATAAGTAGGTGTGTCCAAACGTTTGATTGGTAATGTTTGGACACACCTACTTCCAGTCCCTGGAATGAAACCATCCTCTCACAACTGTGGCTGTATGAAACAATAACCTCAACGCCAGGCTGCTGTACATTCAACAACAATATTTCCCATCTGTTTTTCACCCCACCATCCCATTGCTCACACTGTCCTCTAATGACACACCCTCTGGCACCTTGTACCAACATAAGGCAACCATATAACAAGGCAACAGTAAATATGTCGCCCTCCACGAATCATGCAGCGCCCCTCTTGGGCCAATCAGTGTCATTTTGTAAATTACAGATGTCTATGGCAAGACGCATCATACACCCAAGTTTGGTTGAAATCAGGAAAGTGATGTCTGAGGTGCGTACTCGTCCTGAGGTGCATGTTAGTCGGCTGGTGAAGTTGGTGCCAGCCTCACGCACCAGGCCTCCTGTGCACATCCCTAGCCTTGCACGTCCTGTGCCAACACTGCTCTCAAGATCTCCAGTACGCCTTCACGGTCTAGCCCATCCTGTGCCACCTCCACACACCAGCCATCCGGTGGCAGCTCCCCGCACCAGGCTTCCTGTGCGTGTCCTCGGCCCAGTACCACCAGTGCCAGCACCACGCATCAGGCCTACAGTGCGCCTCGCCTCTCCAGCGCTACCGGAGCCTTTCTCCTCTCCTGCGCTGCCGGAGTCTCCCGTCTGTTTAGTGCAGCCAGAGCCTTCCTCCTCTCCTGCGCTGCCGGAGCCTCCCGCCTGTTCAGCGCTGTCGGAGCTTTTCTCCTCTCCTGCGCTGCCGGAGCCTCCCGCCTGTTCAGCGCTGTCGGAGCTTTTCTCCTCTCCTGCGCTACTGGAGTCTCCCGCCTGTTTAGCGCAGCCAGAGCCTTCCTCCTCTACAGCGCTGCTGGAGTCTCCTGCCTGTTTAGCGCAGCCCGAGCTGTCAGTCTGCATGGAGCAGCCAGAGCTGTCAGTCTGCATGGAGCAGCCAGAGCTGTCAGTCTGCATGGAGCAGCCAGAGCTGTCAGTCTACATGGAGCAGCCAGAGCTGTCAGTCTACATGGAGCAGCCAGAGCTGTCAGTCTACATGGAGCAGCCAGAGCTGTCAGTCTACATGGAGCAGCCAGAGCTGTCAGTCTACATGGAGCAGCCAGAGCTGTCAGTCTTCATGGAACAGCCGGGGCTGCAAGTCTGCATGGAGCTGTCAGTCTGCATGGAGCAGCCAGAGCTGCCAGTCTGCATGAAGCTGTCAGTCTGCAAGGAACTGCCAGTCTACAAGGAGCTGTCAGTCTGCAAGGAGCTGTCAGTCTGCATGGAGCTGCCAGTCTGCATGGAGCAGCCAGAGCTGTCAGTCTGCAAGTAGCCGCCAGAGCTGTCAGTCTACATGGAGCAGCCAGAGCCGCCAGTCAGCATGGAGCAGCCAGATCCGTCAGTCAGCCAGACTCTTCCAGATCTGCCAGTCAGCCAGACTCTTCCAGATCTGCCAGTCAGCCAGACTCTTTCAGATCTGCCAGTCAGCCAGACTCTTCCGGATCTGCCAGTCAGCCAGACACTCCAGATCTGCCAGTCAGCCAGACTCTTCCAGATCTGCCAGTCAACCAGATTCTTCCAGATCTGCCAGTCAGCCAGACTCTTCCGGATCTGCCAGTCAGCCAGACTCTTCCAGATCTGCCAGTCAGCCAGACTCTTCCAGATCTGCCAGTCAACCAGATTCTTCCAGATCTGCCAGTCAACCAGACTCTTCCAGATCTGCCAGTCAGCCAGGATCTGCCAGATCCAAATACCTGGCTGAGCTTCCTCTCAGTGCTGGGCTTCCTCTCAGTGCCGGGCTTCCTCTCAGTCCCGAGCTTCCTCTCAGTGCTGAGCTTCCCCTCAGTCCCGAGCTGCCCCTCTGTCCCGAGCTGCCCCTCTGTCCCGAGCTGCCCCTCTGTCCCGAGCTGCCCCTCTGTCCCGAGCTGCCCCTCAGTCCCGAGCTGCCCCTCAGTCCAGTGGGATTCTGGGTGAGGACTACTAGGCCATGGTCGGCGGAGAAGGTGGACTATCCTAGGATGCGAGGAGGGGGGACTAAGACATTTATAGAGTGGGTTCCACGTCCCGTGCCGGAGCCGGAGCCGCCACCATGGACAGACGCCCACCCGGACCCTCCCTATTGTTTTGATGTGCGTCCGGGAGTCCGCACCTTAGGGGGGGGGGGTGTTGTCACGCCCTGGTCTATATTTATTATGTTTATCTTCATTTATTGGGTCAGGCCAGGGTGTGACATGGGTTTATTTGTGGTGTGTTTTGTCTTGGGGTTGTTTGGGGTGTATAGATTAGTCTATGGCTGCCTGAGGCGGTTCTCAATCAGAGTCAGGTGATTATCGTTGTCTCTGATTGGGAACCATATTTAGGTAGCCATATTCTTTGTGTGTTTCGTGGGTGATTGTCCTTAGTGTCCTTGTTCCTGTCGCTGTGTTAGTTTACATAAGTATATGCAGTTTCGGTTTTCGCTACGTTCATTACGTTCTTGTTTTTGTAGTATTTTGTATTGATTTGTGTTTACGTTTTTTGATTAAACATGGATCGCAATCTACACGCTGCATTTTGGTCCAACTCTCCTTCGCCTACAGAAAACCGTTACAATAATGCAACAGCAGGTCTGGAGGCAGGGTGAAGTACCCTGTACAGTACAAGACACAAGGACCTTGGTGAAAACATGTGGGTCAGCCAATTCATGTTGGAATACAGCCCTATCCTGCCTTCTGTTTTGCTGTGAAGAAGTGCGGAGTTTTACATGGCTACTATTTGCCTGAAAGAGAAAGAGATAGGGTGGGGGACACAAGGAGCAATGGTATGTTCAGATGAGGAAAGGAAGCCATATGATTGGTGGGCTGGGTTTCCAGCTGGGTGGGGCCAGGTAGATGGAGCAGGTGGAAGAGCAGCAGCAGGGTCCGCTCAGTTCCACACCACATTGACTGAGCACTAGGTCATCATGCAGAGGAAGAGCAGCTTCACTGGGCTCCTCGTCACTGCTTTGTGTGCAGTGGCCTCTGGGCTGACCAGCAAAACGTACTACCATGTGGATAAAATATTGACCTGGCACGACGCTCAATAGTACTGCCGAGTGCACTATACTGACCTGCCATTCATCAGCAACCAGGAAGAGGCAGAGCTGGTCTTTAACATTAAAGAAATGGAGCAAGTGACATGGATTGGTCTGTCCAGAGATGACAATGACCCAATTGGGTGGAAGTGGTCAGAAGTGGAGGACTCAAGAGTTCAGGCTTTGGGGAAAAAAAGAACCAAACAAAGGTAAATCTGAGACCTGCGCCAATGTGCTTGATAATGTATGGATTGACACATCATGCGATAATGAACACACTTTCATCTGCTATGGAGGGGAGGGTGAGCAGATCCTGGTTCAGGAGAATAAGATGTGGTTGGAGGCTCTGAAGCACTGCAGGAATCACCACGCAGACCTCCCCAGCCTACTCTCTGTGACAGAGCAGCTCCAGGCCCAGAGCAAGATGAAGGGGGCCCAGACGGACCACTTGTGGACGGGCCTGCGCTTCCATGCCGGCTACTGGCTGTGGGTGAGACCGGGGGAATGCTGCCCCAGGGCCCAGGCAGTTACCACTGTGGGACCCTGGCCAAAGAAGAAGAGTACTGGGGAGTTAGGGACTGTGAGGAGATGATGAACTTCCTCTGCTATAGAAAGTGATTTGACTCCATTTGCCAACTGTCTTATCCAGATGCCTCCAAGTCAAGATTTTGAAGGTTGAGGAGCACATTTTATTGCTGTGTGTACGAAGTGTAGCTATTACTTATTTACTGTGTGATAAACATACTGGATGCGTATATTCATACATTAATCAAGCTTTCTTTTACTATCAGAAAATACATACAAATATAAAGGAAAATGAGCTCCAATGGTTTCTCTTTGTTCCTGCTTCATATTGTAGACTGAATATTATTGTCTTACAGAAGATACAGTAGACTTTGCTTCTGCTGGCCTTTTACGAGGCTGGCAACGCTACATTAGAGTTGACTTGATAAGTGATAACTGT
The DNA here is from genome assembly GCF_036934945.1 of Oncorhynchus masou masou. NCBI lineage: Eukaryota > Metazoa > Chordata > Actinopteri > Salmoniformes > Salmonidae > Oncorhynchus > Oncorhynchus masou. The sequence continues at coordinate 19,333,638 of NC_088218.1, forward strand.
AACTTGATAACTGTGGCCAGAGTTGCCATACATGCAATATGTTATCGGTGTGGGAGATGTGCTATTCCTCTTCACGTAAGCGAATGGTTTCCCTATCTTCTATCGTAGGGATGGGCAACTTTAATGGGGGTGGGGGCCACGAAAAAAACGGAACTCATCATGTTTACAGTTTTTTAATATGATAACTGATGATCAATGGGCCCCACCCCGGGCGGTAATTGGACCATGCTTAGTACAAGTTTAGATAGCTGGCCGCTAGACTCATTTACCAATCACATTTTTTTAGCTGACATGGGCTAATTGAGTGACTGCTGACACACAACCAAATTTCGAAATTGCAACTTGTGTATTCTATTATTCTAACTCTCAACAGTAAGTTGAAACCCTGACTGAGTTCCAGTTATTTAAACAATGTATTGGTCCACGGGCCTACAAAAGAGGGGCCCAGTTGACCATCCCTGTTCGATAGCTTGCACTAGCTGAGACACAGGTAAACAGAACCGGCAGGGCTGGCCACCTGCTGTCACACTTCCTTTCCTACGTCTCATCGTCCGTCTCGCTCCAGGGCCTACCCGCTCTGTATGGTAGCAGCCTCATCAGCATTCACTCAGGGGAGCACCTGCTGCCGCTGAGGTGGATGCTCCACCGTTATTGGGTCGCTAATCTGTTCCTGGGAGGCCTTTCAGACAGGCGAACACTGGAGGAAACGGAAATAAGCCATCTACAGGGGCCGCAATGATAAACTTTGAGCACGGCAAGGCGTGAGATTAGAACAGCGGCCCAGACACGTCTGGGTTTGTGAAGAAAAAAGTAACAAAGACAGTCGTTTGGTTGTCGGTTGCTTGTCAGCTAGGCCCGGAGCCTTCCGGAAGCACAGAGTTATTGCTTTCATTTGAAGACTGCTCCGGCTTTCACCCCCCAATAAATCACAGCACTTGATATTGTAGCGGGGAAGATGGTGGAGGAACCTGGCCTGCCAACCATCTCTGTGTTTCACAGACTACTATGCCAATCTCCTGGAACATTGAGTGCTTGATCACTGGTGATGAATATACTGTAGCCTAGCTACCAGCGGAGAAAAATGTATTTCTCAAATTTGTTTTGACTTTACTGTACCGAGGCTGCTCTGTAAAAACCTCCAACTGTGACTCAAAGCGATTCATTCTCGCAGTGAAAATGATTCTCTTACAATGCACCTACAAATGACTGACTCTTGGAGATCCATGACATTTCCACCTCCAATATTCATTAGAAACCACTAAGGATGATGCCCTTGGTATTTCTCAATTCGGTAACACTTTACTTGACACACGGTCATAATCACGTCATAATATGTCATAACAGCTGACGTAACTTGTCATAACCTGTCATAATATGGTCATAACGCTGCCATGACACATATATGTACATCTGTTGTGACATATATTGCATTGTTTATATGGCTGGTTATGACACCTACATAAGTCTCGAAACCCAATTTTATTCAAATGGGTTTTATCCCTGCCAAGAAGTTTCCTTTTGTTGTTTTAAAGTTTGTTTCTTAAATCCCGTGTTGTTGTTGTAATGAATTATATGTAATCATGTTTTCTTCCATCATACTTTAAATAACTTGTAGAAAATACACTTTATGACACTGCCGTAAAGCATCACGACCATCCTGTGTCACTTTACTTGGACTAAGACAATACACTTTATGACAATGTCAAGAAGCATTATAACATCATAATCATATAAGTCAGATAGGCCTGTCACCTACATGCCCTTATGTCAGTCATCAGTCAAAAATAGGGTGTCTTGTCCTGCTCCTGAAATCTGCTTCTGCATTCATCCCAGTCAACAGAAACCGAGCATTGGGGACAGACACTCTTATGTAAGTGTCATAATAACCAACAATAAAATAACACAATATATGTCACAACAAGTCTAAATATGTGTGTCATGGCAGTGTTATGACCATGTTATGACAGGTTATGACATATTATGACATGGTTATGACCGTGTTATGGCGCTAGGTGTCGAGTGAAGTGTTACCCTCAATTCCTTTCTATATTGCTAGCCAATTAGTTACTTTGTCTCACTAAACCTCATCAACAGTAATGATGCAGTATAATGAAAAGAAGATGCCCCAAAAGAGAGAATAATTCTAGGAGAAAGTTCATAGAGAAAGATACAATCAAACATCTAAGCGTTGAGCACAAAGCCAAAAACTAAATGTCGGATAAGAAAGCAGATAGCTGTCATAAAACAGATTCTGCTTGGCCTAATGGCTGTAAGTTTGGCTTTTGATCAGCAGAACCCATTGGTTCAGTTATAAGAACCACAGTGTGCACACCATTTCTTTGATTCAGAGCTGTGATCAACACTGCAGGGCAGACATGGGCTGGAAAGCACTGGCGGTGTGCTTAATGGCTCTCGGTTGATGTTTCGCTGAGAAGAGTGATGCATGAATGGATCCTTGACGGGGTCTTTTTTTTACCAGACAAAATGATGGCATGTAGCCTCCGTCCTTTCGATCTCCAACCCCTGCCAGTCTTCAATGCCCCAAACTGAAATGGCCAATAAACGAATAACACTACTCTGTTGGCAGAGTACGGGGTCAATAATGGATCATTCATTATCGTTGAACAATGGTGAAGAGTAGCACAATGGTAAATGGCTTGTGGTAAGATGTCCAAGAGGAACAGATGGCGAATTAAAGTTGAGATAAGTTGCATGATGGTGGATGGAACGATGTCAAAAGTTACAGGTTTGGGATACGAATGTACTGCTACTCTCAGAACTGGTCATTTAAGCAGGAGTCTAAGTACAGTAAGAAAAGAGAGAATTAAGAATTGACAGAAACAATGAATGACCACGAGTAGGGCTGTTGCGGTGACCGTATTACCGCAACACCGTTTAGTCACGGTAACTAGGCTTCTCCAAGCTCTGATGCCGCTGATTGTCATTAGTAGCCTATCAAACTTGCTAGCTGGTACTCAGCACTCTATTGTCCCTCTAATCAATCTGACATCAATGCAAATGTAATCGAAAAACTAATCAAACACATAATGAGAGCCCATGAGCTTCTGTTGCACAACATTTCTATAGGCATGAAAATTAACCACTGGAAAAGCGTCCTCCATCTGCTATTTACAGTTGAAGTCGGAAGTTTACATACACTTAGGTTGGAGTCATTAAAACTAGTTTTTCAACCACTCCACAAATTTCTTGTTAACAAACGATAGGTTTGGCAAGTCGGGTAGGACATCTACTTTGTGCATGACACAATTAATTATTCCAACAATTGTTTACAGACAGATTATTTCACTTATAATTCACGGTATCACAATTCCAGTGGGTCAGACGTTTACATACACTAAGTTGACTGTGCCTTTAAACAGCTTGGAATACTGCAGAAAATGATGACATGGCTTTAGAAGCTTCTGATAGGCTAAATGACATCATTTGAGGTGTACCTGTGGATGTATTTCAAGGCCTACATTCAAACTCAGTGCCTCTTTGCTTAACATCATAGGAAAATCAAAAGAAATCAGCCAAGACCTCAGAAAAAAAATGTAGACCACAAGTCTGGTTCATCCTTGGGAGCAATTTCCAAACGCCTAACATGCTGACCAGACTGGACACGTCGTGTGCGCGAGGGTCGCAAAATAAATTTAGAAATCCAAGTTATTCAATTATTGCACCCACACTGGTCGCGCGCGCCAACGAGCGTCTGCTTTACCAAGGGCTAAAATAGAACTCCTTTCTATTTCTGATGCAGATCGCACTGAAAGTCCTGCCTCTCCCATCTTTTCATTGCTTTGTAGAAGCAGGTACCCACATGCTATCTCCTCATTGGTTATACCCACGTGGGTGATTGAACGACGAAATGTTTTGCCGGTTGTCGTGGTAAAAGTGTAGATGCCAATCACCATATAAGTTCAAATATGAAAAAGCCCAAAAGGAGGAGAGATGACTAGAAACGATTTGGTTGGCCATTTTATGTGTGGATTAATTGTCTGAGTGGAAGACCTTGTGCATATCAGGTAAAATAATAACTCATTGTTTATATCCCAGGACAAATTAGCTAGCAACAGCAAGCTAGCTAAATAGAACAAATTAGCTAGCAAGTACAAGCTAACTAGCTAAATTGCCATACATGTTTAATGTTTTTTGACCTGTCCCCAAATTAATGTCATTGGTTCAGAGTTTGTTTTGATATTTTAACCTGCGTGTCGTGATCTCGTTTGGTGTAGGGGGACAAAATAAATGTATGCACGATAGCGCAGGCGCGCAGACGGTTTGGGTTCCGTGTGATGGTACCACGTTCATCTGTACAAAAAACAGTACGCAAGTATAAACACCATGGGACCAGGCAGCAGTCATACCGCTCAGGAAGGATACGCGTTCTGTTTCCTAGAGATGAACGTACTTTGAGGAGAAAAGTGCAAATCAATACCAGAACAAGCCAGCAAGACGCAAGGGATTCCTTCTGCAATGCGATGCGTACCTCACTCGCTACGCCAGTTGCCACCGTCAACTCAGCACTGACCGGACGGGCCCTGGACTGGGATGCTGCGGTCTGGGAAACGGGCGGAACCGAGGTTGAGTCCTACGAGCGCTTCACTCTCCTTTTCCACTCCTCTTGATCATCCTGTGGAGGGCCAAGAGGGGAGTGAGCACCTACTCCGACTACGCCGGGGATCTAGGACCACCTAGGAGTTTGCTCTGGAGTTCCAGACCATCGTGGCCTCCACCTGATGAAACGAGTTGGCTTTGGTCACCGTGTTCCGCAGAGGACTGCGGGAGGACGCACAGATTGAGTTAGCCTGCTGTGATGACAACCTGTCACTCGACCAGCTCATCAGCATGGCGATCCAGTTGGACAAACTCCTGCGGTCCCGACGAATCCGGAGCCCATGGCTACACCTGCTCCGTGGCCAGAGCCGATGGAGTTGGGCTCTGCACGTTTGCCCGAGGCAGAGCATAGGAGAAGGAGGAATCTGGGCCTATGCTCCTATTGTGGAGAAAGGGGTAATTTCTCCCCGACCTGCGCTATCCAGAAATAGGCGAGGAATTCCAGTGAATTCGCCTGCTCCATCCCAGGCAGGATGCAAGATCTCACCTCCTGTCAACTCAACCAGTGTGTTTTCCAACTAAATTCCCTGAATACCCTAGCCCCTCACTCCCGTTAGCTCTGATTGATTCCGGAACTGCCGGGAATCTTTTAAAAAGCGCACTGGCCACTGCATTACGCATTCCTTTGATTCAAGTCCGTTAAGAACAACCTCTTGGAACTCCCTCTCCCGGATCCGGGAGAATTGTCATCAACTGACACTAATTAGCATAATGTAACGGACAAAAAATATTACTACAAAATATTCATATTCATGAAATCACAAGTGAAATATATTGAAACACAGCTTAGCCTTTTGTTAATCACCCTGTCATCTCAGATTTTCAAATTATGCTTTACAGTCAAAGCAAGACAAGCATTTGTGTAAGTTTATCGATAGCCTAGCATAGCATTATGCCTAGCTAGCAGCAGGCAACCTGGTCACGAAAATCAGAAAAGCAATCAAATAAAATCGTTTACCTTTGATGAGCTTCAGATGTTTTCACTCACGAGACTCCCAGTTAGATAGCAAATGCTCCTTTTTCCCAAAAATATTATTTTTGTAGCCGAAATAACTACGTTAGTTCTTCACGTTTGGCTGAGAATTCGACCGGAATTTGCAGTCACGACAACCCTGAAAAATATTCCAAATTAGCTCCATAATATCGACAGAAACATGGCAAACATTGTTTATAATCAATCCTCAAGGTGTTTTTCAAATATCTATTCAATAATATATCAACCGGGACAGTTGTATTTTCAGTAAGACCGGGAGGAAAAATAGCTACCTCTGTCTATTACGCAAGAATTACTCTGAGAGCCCTCAGCCAGACACTTACACAATGTAGTCGTTTACGCTCACTCTTCAACATAAAGGTGTGAAACTACGTCAAAATGCTGTAGACACCTTGGGGAATACGTAGAAAGGGGAATCTGGTTGATAGCCCATTCACTGCTCAATAGGGACGCATCGGAACTCAGAGCTTTCAAAACATGAGTCACTTCCTGATTGGATTTTTCTCAGGCATTCAGTTCTGCAATATCAGTTCTGTTATACTCACAGACAATATTTTTACAGTTTGGGAAACTTTAGAGTGTTTTCTATCCTAAGCTGTCAATTATATGCATATTCACATCACAGTTCCTGTTTCTCTGCTGACCCATGACACTCGTTTAGAACAGATCACCTTTTTGATTATAGACACCCCCACACACCCCATTATTTTAGTTCTCCCCTGGTTGAGTTGGCATAACCCTTTTATTTACTGGTCCGAGAGGAGACTGCTGGGCTGGTCGCAAAAGTGTCGGGGAGGTGTCTCACTTTGTCTGTCAACACCACTATGTTGGAAAGTCCGGACTACGCCCCCTCAAGTGGATTTACCGGAGGAATACCAGGATCTGCACCGGGTTTTCTCTAAGACCCAGTCGACACGCCTGCCTCCCCATCGCCCCTGGGACTGTGCCATTAACCTGCTGTCTGACACAGCTCTCTCCTATGCGGAGACCGAGGCCATGGAGACCTACGTACAGAAGAGCCTCCAGCAGGGTTTTACTTCACCAGCCTCCTCAAGCTTATTTTTTGTTAGGAAGAAAGATGGGGGACTGCGCCCCTGCATTGATTATTGAACACTTAATAAAGCCACCGTTAAGAGCCTCTTTTCTTTACCCCTCATCCCAACCGTCATCGAACAAATGCACAGGATGCAGTACATCACGAAACTAAACTTGAGGAGCGCCTACAATCTGGTCTGCATTCGTGCAGGTGACAAATGGAAAACGGCCTTTTCCACAACCACGGGCCATTACGAGAATCTCGTTATGCCCTTTGGCCTGTTTAATGCTCCTTCGGTCTTCCAGGCCTTTATTAACAAAGTGTTTCAGCACATGCTGGGACGGGGCGTAGTGGTTTATATAGACAGCATTTTGGTCTATTCTGCTGACTGCGCCCAGCATGTCTCGTTAGTCAGGTCTGTGCTGAGAAGACTGTTGGAGCATGATCTATATGTTAAACAAGAGGAATTTTTGTTTTTCCAGCGGTCCATGTCCTTTTTGGGCTACCTCATATCCACGGAGGGAGTGGAGATGGAGGAGCAATGCGTCAGCGCAGTCAGGCCATGGCCCATCCCCAACTTCGTGAGAGCAGTCTAGCGATTCCTGGGGTTCGCCAACTATTTCCGGAGGTTCATCCGGGCCTTCAGCACTGTGGCCACGCCTCTTACCTCCCCGCTGAGAGGGGAGGAGGTCTCCAGTGGCGTCGTTGGACGGCGGAGGCGGAGAGGGCGTTCGAGACACTGAAGGCACGATTCACCACTGCTCTGCACTGATGTGCTGGCACATCCCGACCCCTCAGTCTCCTTCACTTCATCGTCAAGGTGGATGCCTCCGAAGTAGGAGTCAGGGCAGTGCTGTCCCAGCGCACTGATGTACGATGTAGGGGACCAGGAAATCTTGGCAGTCAAGAATCAAATTAATCAAATCAAATTTATTTATATAGCCCTTCGTACATCAGCTGATATCTCAAAGTGCAGCCTAAAACCCCAAACAGCAAGCAATGAGAAGCACGGTGGCTAGGAAAACTCCCTAGAAAAGCCAAAACCTAGGAAGAAACCTAGAGGGGAACCAGGCTATGTGGGGTGGCCAGTCCTTTCTCTGTGCCGGGTAGAGATTATAACAGAACATGGCCAAGATGTTCAAATGTTCATAAATGACCAGCATGGTCGAATTATAATAAGGCAGAACAGTTGAAACTGGAGCAGCAGCACGGCCAGGTGGACTGGGGACAGCAAGGAGTCATCATGTCAAGTAGTCCTGGGGCATGGTCCTAGGGCTCAGGTCAGTTGAAACTGGAGCAGCAGCACGGCCAGGTGGACTGGGGACAGCAAGGAGTCATCATGTCAGGTAGTCCTGGGGCATGGTCCTAGGGCTCAGGTCCTCCGAGAGAGAGAAGGAGAGAATTAGAGAACGCACACTTAGATTCACACAGGACACCGAATTGGACAGGAGAAGTACTCCAGATATAACAAACTGACCCCAGCCCCCGACACATAAACTACTGCAGCATAAATACTGGAGGCTGAGACAGGAGGGGTCAGGAGACACTGTGGCCCCACCCGAGGACACCCCCGGACAGGGCCAAACAGGAAGGATAGCCAAAGCACAGCCCCCACACCACTGGAGGGATATCTTCAACCACCAACTTACCATCCTGAGACAAAGCTGAGTATAGCCCGCAAAGATCTCCGCCACGCACAACCCAAGGGGGGCGCCAACCCAGACAGGATGACCACATCAGTGAATCAACCCACTCAGGTGACACGGCATGAGAGAGCCCCAGCAAGCCAGTGACTCAGCCCCTGTAATAGGGTTAGAGGCAGAGAATCCCAGTGGAAAGAGGGGAACCGGCCAGGCAGAGACAGCAAGGGTGGTTCGTTGCTCCAGAGCCTGTTCACCTTCCCACTCCTGGGCCAGACTACACTCAATCATATGACCCACTGAAGAGATGAGTCTTCAGTAAAGACTTAAAGGTTGAGACCGAGTTTGCGTCTCTGACATGGGTAGGCAGACCGTTCCATAAAAATGGAGCCATAGGAGAAAGCCCTGCCTCCAGCTGTTTGCATTCTAGGGACAATTAGGAGGCCTCGTCTTGTGACCGTAGAGGTAGACGGCAGGACCAAATCAGAGAGATAGGTAGGAGCAAGCCCATGCAATGCTTTGTAGGTTAGCAGTAAAACCTTGAAATCAGCCCTTGCTTTGACAGGAAGCCAGTGTAGGGAGGCTAGCACTGGAGTTATGATCAAATTTTTGGTTCACAGGATTCTAGCAGCCGTATTTAGCACTAACTGGTTTATTTAGTGCTTTATCCGGGTAGCCGGAAAGTAGAGCATTGCAGTAGGAAGTGACAAAAGCATGGATTAATTTTTCTGCATCATTTTTGGACAGAAAGTTTCTGATTTTTGCAATGTTACGTAGATGGAAAAAAAAGCTGTCCTTGAAATGGTCTTGATATGTTCTTCAAAAGAGAGATCAGGGTCCAGAGTAACGCCGAGGTCCTTCAGTTTTATTTGAGATGACTGTACAACCATTAAGATTAATTGTCAGGGATCACCTAGAACAAGCATCTCTGTTTTATCCGAGGTAGAAAGTTTGCTGCCATCCACTTCCTTATGTCTGAAACTGCTTCTAGCGAGGGCAATTTTCACCATGTTTCATTGAAATGTACAGCTGTGTATCATCCGCATAGCAGTGAAAGTTAACATTATGTTTTCGAATAACATCCCCAAGAGGTAAAATATATAGTGAAAACAACAGCGGTCCTAAAACGGAACCTTGAGGAACACCGAAATTTACAGTTGATTTGTCAAGAGGCAAACCATCCACAGAGACAAACTGATATCTTTCCGACAGATGATCTAAACCAGGCCAGAACTTGTCCGTGTAGACCAATTTGGGTTTCCAATCTCTCCAAAAGAATGTGGTGATCGATGGTATCAAAAGCAGCACTAAGGTCTAGGAGCACGAGGACAGATGCAGAGCCCCGATGCCATTAAAATGTCATTTACCACCTTCACAAGTGCCGTCTCAGTGCTATGATGGGGTCTAAAACCAGACTGAAGCATTTCATATACATTGTTTGTCTTCAGGAAGGCAGTGAGTTGCTGAGCAACAGCCTTTTCTAAGATTTTTGAGAGGAATGGAAGATTCGATATAGGCCGATAGTTTTTTATATTTTCTGGGTCAAGGTTTGGCTTTTTCAAGAGAGGCTTTATTACTGCCACTTTTAGTGAGTTTGGTACACATCCGGTGGAGAGCCGTTTATTATGTTCAACATAGGAGGGACCACACAGGAAGCAGCTCTTTCAGTAGTTTAGTTGGAATAGGGTCCAGTAAGCAGCTTGAAGGTTTAGAGGCCATGATTATTTTCATCATTGTGTCAAGAGATATAGTACTAAAACACTTGAGCGTCTCTCTTGATCCTAGGTCCACGCCAGACTCAGGACAACTGAGCTTTGAAGGAATACGCAGATTTAAAGAGGAGTCTGTAATTTGCTTTCTAATAATCATAATTTTTTCCTCAAAGAAGTTCATGAATTTATCACTGCTAAAGTGAAAGTCATCCTCTCTTGGGGAATGCTGCCTTTGTCGGGTTTTGGATTGTTCTTATTGTCCTCAATTAAGTTAGGGACGAGCCGTAAGGGCTCTTCACCTGCACGGTACCTGACGGAAGACTTCCAGTTTGGTGTGGCGCACATGCCCAGGAAGCTCTTCAGAGCTCGGGTATTTTCTGTGTACCAGGGAGCTAGTTTCTTATGAGAAATGTTTTTAGTTTTTAGGGGTGCAACTGCATCTAGGGTATTGCGCAAGGTTAAATTGAGTTCGTTAGGTGGTTAACTGATTTTTGTCCTCTGGTGTCATTGGGTAGACAGAGGGAATCAACTTTTGATGTTCCTTGGTTGGGGTCTGAGCAGATTATTTGTTGCAATTGCAAACGTAATAAAATGGTGGTCCATAGTCCTGGATTATGAGGAAAAACATTAAGATCCACAACATTTATTCCATGGGACAAAACTAGGTCCAGCGTATGACTGTGACAGTGAGTTTGAAGGAAAGCCTTTTGGAGTGGGTCTGTGGACTTTTCCATGTGAATATTAAAGTCACCAAAGATTAGAATTGAAAGCATGACTGGCTAGGGGATTTCATCCAATGTTAGCACACTAGTGGCCAGGACCCACCCTTTCCTGGTGTGGACGGACCACAGTGATTAGTTCATCAACCTGGATCTAACATTAAGTATTTTGATCAGATTAGTTCATTGACTATGAGAGTAAGCCATTTTATAGATGAGGTATCATGATCTCTTTCAATAATGACAGGAATGGAGGTGGTCTTTATCCTAGTGAGATTGCAAGCAACACCGCCATGTTTAGTTTTGCGCAACCTAGGTCGAGGCACAGACACGGTCTCAATGGTAATAGCTGAGCTGACTACACTGACTAGGCTAAACCCGAGACTGGCTAGGTGGGCTCTATTCTTTGCCAGGTTCCAATTCACGCTTTCCTATAGGCCAGGCTCGAAGAATGTGTAGGCGAACGCCCTGACTCACCTCGATGACGAGGAAAGGCAGGGAGAGGAGACCCCATCCTCCCTCCAGTGCGTGTTGAGGTATCATCGCGCCAGTGGTGTGGGACGTGGGCGCCGACATACAGCAAGCCCTGCGAACGGAACCCACACCTGCACAGTGCCCGGAGAACCGTGCCTACATGCCCACGGGCGTGTGGGACCGCCTCCTTACCTGGGCGCATATGGCGCCTTTGTCGGGTCATCCTGGGATAAGCCGTACCATCACCTGCCTGACTGAGAAGTACTGGTGTCCCACCTCGGGTAGGGACGCCCGGGGTTACGTCTCTTCCTGCTCCATCTGTGCCCAGTCAAAGACACCCAGACACCTCTCTTATGGAAAGCTCCTTCTCCTGCCGGTTCCATAACGACCCTGGTCTCACCTCTCGGTGAACTTTGTCACTGACCTTCCCCCCTCCCAGGGGAACACCACCGTTCTCGTCGTTGTGGACCGGTTTTCCAAAGCTTATCGCCTCCTTGTCGACATATTTTTAATCATCATGAGAGTCTCATCATGCAGCCTTACAATGTATTAAACATCAAAACATAATGCTCAACGCTAGTAGAACAACTAAAGTTACATTAATAACTCTAAATTAAGCATACAGTATAGGAGCACCTATTTTTTTCAACACAGAATAGCCGCATGTGCGCACTCACTCAAATCATTTGGAGAAAATATTTATATTTTATTCTGCTTTGTTCAATTATATTCTTCATACTATAAAATAATATAAAATAATGCCACGGAATTGTAAGCAAATCTTGTCTGCTTAATGAACTAGTGTAGCCCCCAGCCATATGTCATAGCCACATCAGGACCTAACATAAGGACAATTCAGAGTATGCCATTTTGTTCTTCTGAAATAGACTACATTTTCTTCATATCATCCTTCTTTAGACCTGTTTAAAGTAAATAATGGATTTATTGTGAAGGTGTAGACTTTATTACATGGATTTATTGTGAAGGTGTAGACTATATTACATGGATTTATTGTGAAGGTGCAGACTATATTACATGGATTTATTTGAGTTCTAAACATGTGGACGTTCCAAAGGTCTGCATCCGTGGCTTGTAGGCTGTGTGTGGAAGCCAGGAGATACTAAATGAGTTTATGGTAATTAACGGTTAATTATCGTGAGGCCGACAGATATTTGCTTGACAATTACCGGCTGACGAAATGTCATAACCGTCACAGCCCTAATCATGAGCTCATCTTAATTTAGCTAGAAGGGCCAGGAGACATAAGAAATTGATTGATTGATGATAACAATCAATGACATTAATAAGAGATTGATTATTTGGACACACATCAGTAGATGATTGGGAATATGTCAGGATAAAATTATTCAGATGGCACAATTTATATCGATTTTTTAAAATGTATTCTTTGCTAAGGCAATGTGATAAGCACAGTAAACAGAAGTCTATTTTCCTATTAGCCAATATAAAGAGATCGATGTGATTCTGAAGCCTAATTTGGTTTATTCTCCATCATGTGGAGTTATCAGATCACTCATCATAATCACTCCATCCCTTCCCAATTTTCTGGGTCGCTGGCAGATGCTCCTTAGCACAATGAGATTAAATCAGTATTATATGAAGATAAAAGAGTTTGCTGTCAAAGATTTAATCAAAAGGAGGTTCATCACATATTTCAGTTTCCGAAAGACTCAATGGCATTACTTACAGTGGTGGAAAAAGTACCCAATTGTCATACTTGAGTAAAAGTAGATGTAATTGCAAAATTATACTTAAGTATCAAACATTAAAGTAAAAGTATAAAAGTACTTCTATTAGGCATTCCAATTGTTTTTGTGTGTTTTTTTTACAGATAGTCAAGGGCACACTAAAACACTCAGACATCTCAGACATTTACAAATGAAGCATGTGTATTTAGTGAATCCTCCAGATCAGAACCAGTAGGGATGACCAGGCATGTTCTCTTGATAAGTGTGCGAATTGGACCATTTCCTGTCCTGTTAACTGTTCATAATTTAACGAGTACTTTTGGGTGTCACGGAAAATGTATGGCGTAAAACAAAACATGATTTTCCTTAGGAATGTTGTGGAGTAAAAGTAAAAGTTGTCAAAAATATAAATAGTAAAGTACAGAAACCAACAAAAAAAATACTCCTGTAGTAATTTCAAGTATTTTTACTTAAGTACTTTACACCACTGCTGATGTATAAACTGGTGCTGGGTCAGTTGACAGCAAGGTGAAAGGTGCACAGGACAAAGTGGGAAAGGAAAGGGAAAGGGTGATACCTAGTCAGTTGTACAATTGAATGCATTCAACTGAAATGTGTCTTCCACATTTAGCCCAACCCTTCTGAATCAGAGAGGGCTGCCTTAATCGACATTCATGTCTTCGGTGCCCGAAAAGGGCCAAGGGAGCATAATATTTGTGTCTCAGAAGCAATCCTTGTTGCATTGAACAGATTCAATTGAATTCCTGCTTTCGTAAGGTAATTGATAGCGTCTGATATACATCTGAGAAAATAGCTGGAGCATTACCGACTCGTGGTAATCATAATGTATAATAGGTATACTCAAGACATAATCCAGTCTCTTCCCTTGTGTGAGTTCATCCCATCCAAGGCCCTGTGCTTATTAAATACGAATACATCATCCAGAAACTGTAATCAACTGCATCTTGAAAAAAGCATGGACGCAACAAAACGGAGATGATATTGTGTGCAACACATCACGGTGCCCGTATCATGAAGCAATGCCATTTTGTGTAGCCTGCGAACGGAAAATAAGGACTGAAGGAGACAGATGTTTTGCTTAGAAATGGCTAAATCCAAATATCTGGATTACAGTTGAAGTGCAAGCCAGGTCGTATTTACTATTTTTGACCGCAAGATGATGTTCTTTAAAACCTCGTTAAACTACAAAATGCAATACATTCAACATCCCTGTTCAAATGCCTACAGTACTGGGGGTCTTGTCAAGAATAAACTGTGAAAACTGTGACCTCTATATGTACAGTAGCCCCACATGATTAAACAAAAACAAACAACTACAAATTAAAAGGACAATAATATAAGTAGTGTACACAATTGATTACAAATTCCCTTCAGGGGGGATGACAGAGCAGTCCTTCATCCTTAAGTCATAGCTTTTCTTTCCCACAATTCCCAGGGTACAGTAAATACACTCCCCTCCGTATTTATTTGGACTGTGAAGCAATTATTATAATTTTTTTAAACATTTGGCTCTATACTCCAGCATTTTGGATTTGAGATCAAATATTTCATATGAGGTGACAGTACAGAATGTCACCTTTTATGTCAGAGTATTTTCACTTGATGAAAGAAAATTGACAAATTCACTTACATGTAAGTGTATTCAAGTATTCAAAATGTTAATATTTGGTACCATATTCCTAGCACACAATGACTATGTCATGCTTGTGATTCTACAAACTTGTTGGATGCATTTGCAGTTTTCTTGGGAGGTTGTGTTTCAGATTATGCTTTGCCCAATAGGAACTGAATGGTGCATAATGTCATGTTGAAGTCATTTTTATTGTAAATAAGAATAGAAGATGTTTCTGAACACTTCTACATTAATGTGGATGCTACCATGAATATGTATAATAATGATGAGTGAGAAAGTTACAAAAGAACAAAGATCACACCCCTCCCCCCCCAAAAAATACTAACTTCCCCTGGGAGGTTGGATCAGGGCCGGGCTACTGCATTTGGGGCTACGGGGCACCAGCCTCCAGCACATTTTCTGCAATTCTACACATTTTCCTAACACATACAATCTGACCTCCAGGGGTCACTCAACCCCCCGAAACTAAAAAACTATACCATTACTTGGTTAGGGGCCCCCTGGAGGTCGGGGGTCACAGGTCACGTGCCCTGCATCCCCGTTCGGTAATCCAGGCCTGGGTATGATCTCAAATCCAAAATGCTTGGGTATAGAGCTAAATGTACAGTGGCTCCTACTTTAAAAGTTGCGAGCTTACACCTCGAGGTACCCAGCATCACGGCTTCATTGCTCCAGACCACCACAAGGGGGAGTTAGAGCACTCAGTATGCATTTGGGTCCCAAGGCTTTTATATGACCAATCATATCGAGTGGTTCCAATGACAAAATTGATGCGAGCCACCCGTCGATGGTGACTTTGTTCAGCAAAGATGGCTGACAAAACATTACGGTGGAAGCAAATGGAAATTCAATTGAGAGGAATATATTAATATACAGACAAACGATTGTGCATATTTTTTTGTCATAAAGTTCATTTACGAAAATCCCTATTTAGCAAGTTAGTGTTATTACATGAGTTTGAAATTGTAATTCGTGTTGTTTATTGTTTTAGGGACTCCCGAGAAAACCAGCAAACCAGGCTGTCGCCTTGTGAAACAGTGGATGTAAAGAATCTAGCTAGCTAAAGCAATTACTGGAAATTGAATGTACGATTGTGTAAGCTTGCCTTGCTTATATTTGCCATGCAATGCAGCTAAAGTAACATAGCCAGCTAACTATTTATTTGCTTATTGTGTAGTGGAGGATGAAAATAACTGTATTCCTATGGATGTGTAGCTAGCTATAAAACGTATGATATGAATATTAGTTCAGAACCTATGAACCTCAGCTATCATAGTTGTTGTATCGACTTCAAGTCTGAATGGCATTAATGAAGCCTATGGATTGAGTAGAATATAATAACTTTATTGTGCCAAGGATGCAAGTCCTATATACACATATACTGTAGTTATTACCACACATGAAATCCCCACATTGTAGCCTGTATATTGAATATATTCACTGATCATGTACTCTTCCTTGGCAAATAAATGTATGGTTCAGGTATGAATCTCTGTGAGATATTCTTTTTCAGTCATATCCAATACCAGGTGTATCAAACTCAAATTCTTTGAATGATGCTGTGTCTGCATGTATGTATTACAACTATATACACTTCAACAGTGTTTACCACTCCTGCTCCTGGGATATCAATGATTACACATTGTAACTATGCAATAGACTAGAAACATGATTTAAGTAAGGCTGATTTGTAATTCATATATATATATATATATATATATATATAGAAAAAAACAGTACACTACACTTCCTATGCATATCTAACTCCCTTCATTTGCATTAATCTGAGGACACAGGATAGGTGTAGTATTTCAATGAGATACTTCATTTCAACCAGTGGAGAATATGAAACGCTTTATTGAAAGTTCATTATCCGGGTGTTATAAATACATAATACATGCATTATAAATATTATAATTGTAATACTATATCATAAATACAAGTTCAATCTGTTCTTCAATGCACATACGGTGTGCATTATAAAAGAAATAAGAAGAAATAGGAGATGTAGAAGACAGGAAAGGAAAGGGGTGAAACAGGGGAGCAGGGAAGACAGCATATGATTAATGATTTACAGTGCTACCCTAATATTCTCTCAGTTCATCACAATTACATAGTGTCTCTAGCGGTGTCTCCTAACCAGCCTTGGGCTCCCAGTCGGGTCGAAGGTTATCTTGTGAGGTGGCGATGACGCGACTGGCTTCCTCTCTCACATCAAAACATACCTGCAGACGACAGACAGATGGTTAGAGAGAGAGCATGATTAAGCTTTGTTTTTTAAAATTCTAACACGGTCAGTCATCATAATCTACTTCCAGGGGCCGACAGAGATGGCTGCCTCACTTCGCGTTCCTAGGAAACGATGCAGTATTTTGTTCTTACTTGCATTGTCGGAACTAAAAGCACAAGCATTTCGCTACACTCGCATTAACATCTGCTAACCATGTGTATGTGAGAAATACGATTTGATTTGATTTGATAATCATCAGGAGGTGAACTGCAAAACTGACCTTGAATCATTAACTCTGGGACTACTACATCTCTATCTGTATTTCAATGGAAATCATCTCTTTAATAATACTTCCTGTTGACCGGACCAAGTGACCTCTCACCTATGATCATGCTGTGCCCTCTGTGTCAGCCAGTTCAGATGCGGGAGAGGTTCACCAACGCAGCTGATATAACCTAGAGGATTTAGGGAGAAGGGGGAGAGGGATGAAGTGAAGGAGAGAGACTGTCATTGAGAAAAGAAGGTAGTTAAAGAGACTGTGTTCAACAGGAATGTGTGTGTGTGTAGACTCACCTGGTATCCACACTACGTGGCTACAGAAGTGTGTGGACTTACGTACTTTATGCTGTAAAACATGCACATGAGTACAAACAAAAGAAAAGAATGTCATTATTAGACTTGTACATTACCAGATCACAAATGAATACATAAATACCACTTGAAGCTTGATGATGACTTGATCATTTGTGTAGTGCTAAGGCAACAGCTGGTGAGGTGTCAGGTTCGCCGCTGTACTTAAAGTGTGATTATTCCAACTCTCTGTGAAATGCTGCAGATCTGCCCGCAGACGAGGCAGGAACACATATCTCACACAAAAGAGGTGGATAGATAAGAGCGTCTGCTAAATGACTTAAATGTAATGTAATGTAAATGTAATTTGACAGGTATCCTTCTTGCTCGACACTGTGCAGCAAGTTGTAGTACTGACATGCCACAGCACTCCAAACGTCTCTCCATAAGTGTTCCACTATAACAGAAAGAAAGAAAAGGTTTTGTGGGGGGGGGGGGTCTCTGTGGTCCCGTGGTCTTCCTCCATAAATAGTGAACACTGAGGTGGGGCCGAGGTTATAGAAATACAAGTTGTGTGTGTGCCTCTGAGTGGTTGCTGACTGTATGTGATGCAGACACCTATCTGAGTGTACCTGAAACATTTAAATATAGAAGGCTGTGTGTCTCACCACTTGGTTATTGACAGACTAACCCCCAGGGAAATCATGACTTGGCAGCAACAAGGGCTTGATAGTCCAGTGAAAATGGCTTAGAGTTTATGTGGTGTAAATCTGAAAATTAGCAGCTGACATATTAAGGTTTTTTAAATTAAAGCATGTGAGACAGGTTCCATGTACAAGACAGGCAGCGAGGAAGAGAGAAAAAGGACACAGAACCGTTTAATTACCTCTGGTTATGGACACTTTACCCAGCAATAAAGCTTCCACGGCCTGTTCCTCGGACAGTGAACATACATTCGGCAATATCTACATTTATGAGCCTTGATCGGCTCGCACTCTGAAAGTAAAGAAAATTGCTTATTTGTTTTGTAAACAATAACTGAGATATGACTGTTCAATCTAAAGCAGCAGATGTCATTTTCAGGATACGTCAATACAGCACAGAATGCTGAACACCAGACTGGTATTGTGGTTGTTCATTGGGTGAAGGGAAATATGCACTACGCATACAAAATAATAGTTCCTTGAAAATCTATATATTCCGCCAAAGGTGACGATGTTGTACCTTGAAAAAAAGGCATTGGAATTAAAAGTGAAATATTTAACTTTTTTAATTTTACCTTTATTTAACCAGGCAAGTCAGTTAAGAACAAGTTCTTATTTTCAATGACAGCCTGGGAACAGTGGGTTAACTGCCTGTTCAGGGGCAGAAAGACAGATTTGTACCTTGTCGGCTCAGGGATTTGAACTCGCAACCTTCCGGTTACTATCCCAATGCTCTAACCACTAGGCTACCCTGCCGCCCCATTAACCTGCTTCATTACTTATGTATTACCAGTTAATGAAGAACAACTTCAATTTCATCATTGAAAATGTGTCTACGAATAAGTAAGAACAAAAAAAGTTCAAATAACTTATTAGATTTGATGGAGACATTATACATCTTAGTACCTTATCAATTTATGATTTGTATCAATGTGGACGAGAGACAGGAGAGCAGGAACAGAGTATTATTGCCGAGCAATGCAACAAAGCTGGATTATTCTGGCAATGATACCTCCACCATCTACATGCTGCAGAGACTCCCTAACTCTTCGCCATTGTACACGATGACCCATTGCTTGGAGACTTCTTTGACCATTGTAAAGCCCGCATGGGACATCCTTGCCTTAATGGTCCTGACTTTCTGGTCAAACTCATCATCTGACATATCAGAATAGCATTCCCTGACAGACATATTATGTTCTTTCATCCTTCTGTAAAAAGCTAACCGTTACACTGTCATGAAATATGAATATTTATTGACTATGAAACAAATAGGACATGGCCTGCTTATGAGTTGCCATGAAAGAAAGTTAGATGAATTCAACTGAAAATGGGGAGAACAGGCGTTCGTAGCTAAATGTTTTGGTTAGCTTGAGAATAATAATTGTATGATTTGTCATTCTACGGTATGTATGTATGTATGTAATATAGAAGAATGTTATGAACCGACACTGAATCGTAGGAGCTAACTACTAGCTATGTAGAAGTTGGACGGAAAATGCCCAGTGCTGCTTACCTGAGATGCCATCATCACACAGTCCTTCGTAGGTGTCCACTGACTTCCTTTGTGTCGGAAAGAAAGGCTGAACAGTATTGGTTGTAGCCAAACTGACACTCAAAAAATGGCCAAAATGGACGGTGTTGATAGCGAAAGTTTTGTTTTCAAATTTAAAAAACATTCTCAAAATATTTTATCTGAATAAAATGCATAAAGTTTTGCGCTATATTACAAAATATTTGATTGCAAAAAAGTTGTTTTACCTTGAAGCCTCGTTTTTGCTTTCAAAACAATTATTTTTGATAGAAAATAAAAAAGTTTTGCTCTCGACAAAAAGCCACAAATGTACCTCCATAGCATACAACAATTTGCCCTTGAATAACCAGACCTTCATACAAACTTGCTATGCAGAATTCTTGATGCACAACCGTCATATCCTGCCAGCACGCCCACAAGCACGCTCACAAGCGAGCCACTCTGGTGGAGAATGACGCGCGGAAGAGGTCGAGGAACGAGATGGGAGTAACAACAATTTGTTGCAAGTTGGAGGGTGGGGGGGGGGGGACAATAGACGATTCAACCTTTACTAAAGAATAGTCTAATAGCCGAGCTAGGTGTGAAACCCCCCCTCCTATCACAGACCAGATTTGCCCTAATGACCAAGGGGGAGTTAGAGCACTGATTATGCTTTTGGGTCCCAATGCACTACTGTGTCTCTAGCTGACAATGAATGGGCAATACAAACCAAATAATAAACTGATAATTGTGCACAACTTCAAATGAAACAAGCAGGGAGCAGGTTTCGAACCCTCAACCTTCATGCCCGAAGTCGATAAAGTGCGTCCTCGCGGTGGCTTGCTACTCATTGTAATAAAGTAATGACTTTTCAATTAAGTTACCTTACACGTTATGTTGGCTGACAATTTGTTTGCTATGCTGTCCTTACGAACCACATAGCATATCATTACAGCAGTATATACTGGTATGTCAGCTATCTACCTAACGTCAAACATGCCAGTATATGAACTGCAGGCTATCTAATTACCCAATGTTTATTGACTTGATTATTCCTGTCATTCTTAACTCAGCTTTTGTAAATTCACTCTGGCTATCTACTCCGATTTCAGAGCGCTCTCGTCTGAGTGTAACAGAGCGCAGAATAATGAATTTACGAGTGCTCAATAGCCGTTGAATATGGCCGTAAACGTCGGCAACAAAGCATCATTATTGTGTCCAGCAGCACAGTTACAGTCACCAACGCTCTGGTTAACACGAAAACTGCCTAGCCAACTCTGCTAGGGTGAGTAAAATGGTCAGAGTGGTGTCATTTGTGTCTGGAAGTAGCTAGCAAGCTAGCCAACGTTAGCTTGTGTGCTTGACTGCCGTTGTAAGGCCAGAACGCTCAAATCTACCCTACTCCTCGGCCCAAATGTCCAGTGTTCGCTCCGAGAGTGAAACTGTCTGAATTTACAAACTGACAACCTGAAAATACTCTGAATTTATGAGCGCAGGCACTCCAGATTGAATTTAAGAACACACCCAAAGTAAAAAAAAACCTGAGGGTTTCATTTTTCGTTTTTCTCGGAATTAAAACACCATAATATGAATCAAATTAATTAAGCCAAATTTCTTAAAATCAATCCCATATACTATGTTATTACAAAAAAGGTTTTAAATTCTCTGGTAATACCAATATGGAAGACTATCAAATGCTTCTCAAAGATGCCCTCATGTGGTCAAACAGAAAAAATGTCTGACAAAATAAATAACGTGCAACAGAATGCTGCAGCAGCCCACAAGGTGTGCTGCAGTATGACAAAACTTTTAAAGGAGGATCCACTGTACACATTTTAGCTTCACTGTCCCAAAAAAATAAGTTGGGGCATTTAAATCCTTGGTAAAATGAACTACTTGGAAAACAGGCAAAATGAGTACCATGCTGTAATTATATCTACAGGACAGAGTGGTACCAAAAGAAGACATTTTTGGGTCAAAATTGTAGCTGGGGAGTCTGACTCCATCCCTTAATATGCTCCGGGAAAAGCAGTGCATTACTTTGCTTATTGGCTTTCTTCCAGTCATTTCATCTCACCTAGCTAACTACGGTAAACAGAGAACAAAGAGGGGGGGGTGATACCCCTCCCCATTACCCATTACACAACAGTAGCTAAGATGGGGAGAAGTCTGCCCATAATAAAGTGCTTCTCTGCCTTCTTAACAACACTATCAACAAGGCAGGTCCTACAGGTCCTAGTTTCGTTGCACCTGAAGTTCTGTTCAGTCGTGTGGTCAGGTGCCACAAAGAGGGAAAATTACAATTGTCTCAGAACAGGGCAGCACAGCTGGCCCTTAAATGTACACAGGGAGCGAACATTAATGATATGCATGTCAATCTCTCATGGCTCAAAGTGGAGGAGAGATTGGCTTCATCACTACTTGTTTTGTAAGAAGTGTTCACAAGCTGAATGCACCGAGCTGCCTGTTTAAACTACTAGTGCACAGCTCAGACATTCTTGCATACTCCACAAGACATGCCACCAGAGGACCCTTCACAATCCCCAAGTCCGGAACAGACTACATGGAACTCAATTCCACATCAGGTAACTGATGCAAGCAGTAGAATCAGATTTTAAAAACACACCTTATGGAACAGCTGGACTGTGAGGAGACACACACACAGGTACAGACACATGCATACGCACACAAATGCTAGCACTCTACACAAACGTACCTTGAAATAACATTGTATGGTGGTATTATACATTTTTGTAGATATGTAATGATGTAATAATGTTATATGATGTACTGTTTAATCTTTTGTTTTATGTGTGATTTACCTGCCTTAATGTGTTTGGACCCCAGGAGGAGTAGCTGCTGGAACTAATGGGGATCCATAATAAACTCCAGGAAGAGTAGCTGCTGCCTTGGCAGGAACTAATGGGGATCCCTAATATTTACAAAGAACTCTAATTTTCTTTTTCATAGAAAACACCTGTCTATGTGTGTTCAATGTGTGTTTTTTCAAAAGTGATCTTCAATCGTTTGGTTCATTTCAAAGTCAGTCAAAGCCTTTATAGAGCACCTCTGATTCATAGAGTGTTTAAATCCCCTAGTACTAGTAGGTCATGTGGCCATCGGGGATAAGACAGGGAACAGACATATTAAACCTGCCTCTGTTCAAAATCAATTTGAGAGGCATAATTCTGAGAGGAAGGCAAATGTCAAATTGACATGCAGATCTCAGAGGATAACGGAAGCTGAAACATGCGTGGGCTGCTGTAGCAAACTAGCAAACTACTGTTTGCAATAACAAAATACTGTTAGGTCTACTCCATCCTATATACTGTATAAACAATCAGAATAGTGCATCAGTGGAGGCTGCTGAGGGGAGGACGGCTCATAATAATGGCTGGAACGAAGCGAATGGAATGGCATCAAACACATAGAAACCATGTATTTGATTTTGTTGATACCTTTCCAACTATTCCGCTCCAGCCATTAGCACTTGCCCATCCTCCCCAATTAAGGTGCCACGAACCTCCTGTGTAGTGCATAGCCTATTGGAGTGAACAAATGAGTATTCAAATGGAACATTGTAGTCCACTGAGCTGTAATATTGTTTTGTTCACCGACTCACAGCGTGGAAACAGACTAGAATTGACAACGTGAACAAGGCTACCCAATCACATCTAAATGTAGCACGTCCTTCCAACAAGCCATAATCCTTCAATGTGGCATCTGGGGGCTATAGTGGTCTGTACATGGCTTCAGATATGTAAAGTAACATGTATGGACCATACCTCCTCTTCCTCATCCTCCCTTTCTCTCAGTCTCTCGACCTCCAACCCAGGCCCATCATGAGTTTGGAGCCGTGCTGTGCTCTAGGAGGATTAAAAAAAAACAATTGAGAGCTTAAATGGTTCTAATGGCGCGCTGAGCCTGACCCTCTCTTTCTAAATGGCACAGGACCAGAGACATAATGTATGTGGTGTGGGTGAGACATATCAACTTCCACATACTGGAAATATAGGAGCAGATTCAACAGCTGCTATTGTTGGAAAAGGGGCACTTGCCAAAGTTTAACACATGGAGGCAGAGAGGGGACCGCTCGTTCCCCTGAAGGCCCCTCTCTTGTATGACTACTGCAGCGCAAATCCAATCATGCACTTGACCAGGGGAGCTGGGAGCCGTCCGCCTCCAGTGGCCAAGTTGGCAAACCAGCAAATGCCTTTCAGCAGAACCCAATTATACCCGAGACCCATGAGACACTCAGAGCTTGGAGCTCTTCCCTTCTCACAGCTAACAATGGTGCGGTGGCCTATGCTCAGTAGGCTGCTCATGTACTGTACTGATCTACACACCGACACCGCAGAGCGCGGACCAGAGTCGGCGTTCAGTCCCAGCTGTGGTGGAGGCAGGGCTGCAGAAAACAAAGTGGGCTGTGGCTGCTGATGGGGTGGAATCGTGGTGCGCCTCCTCTTTATCTGTTGTCCCAGATTGGCTGCTGAACACTGTGATACCAGCTCTACGAGCTCCAAGGACATGCTAAAAGGGAACCTTTGTCCTAAAGGTCCTCGCATACTGTCTAAAGCACTCAAAGGAAGACTGCAACTGCAAGTTTACAGTTCAGATCCACACATAATCAGCCGTTGGATTATATTGGGAAAGCTAATGGACTGAGTTTATGTCGCTGCGTTCATTAGACATCGCATTGCTACCAATTCTTCCGATGGCGGTAGCTCACCTCGTCAACCTCGGATGTGTGTGTGGTGTTGGCGTGACAGCCGCTTGGCTCCGCTCCGACACGTTCGCATCACATCACACGCTGTTCAATTGTTTCACAGAGAATGAATGTGGACGTCTGCCATTACAATGCTTACGGAGGATAACAACGCTATGTTTGCCATTCATTCTTGTAAACAAATATGGTAAACAATGCTTGTGTCTATAGCCTGGCTTAGCATAATCACTGATACAACGACCATTCAGATACAGTACAACACAATCAACTTGACTCTGTACCTTCCTAATCACTAGCATCGAAAGCACTCTGGTATACAACATGGCGTTGTGGTCCTGTATGCCTCAGTTGGTAGTTGTGGGTTTGGTTCCCGCGGGGGACCAGTACGAAAATATATGCCCTCAGTACTCTGGATAAGAGCGCCTGCTAAATGTCAAATGTGTCTAGCCAGCACATTTTATGAAAGTGTCAAATTAAATAAAACACAAAAATGGTAACACTGTCACTGTGGTTGACTGATTGTGTGCTGCTGTCACACTTGGGCCTTGGAAAGCACAAGCAGGACGGGAGCCATGTGTGACTGTCATAGCTAAAGGGATTATCTAGTGATCCAATAAACTCTGGACGGCAATGACAAAGATGATCACGGCCGAGCATTGAGTCAGACGGATGAAATGTACAGTTGCATTTGTTAGTGACTCTGTATAGAGGAGGACAGCGCAGGTCAAATCACATCAGCATGAAAACATTGGAGACGCTTGGAGAATGAAAATCCCTAAAGGAAATGTGAGGAATTGTATTATAGCTGTACTGTGGTTCATATTAAGACTAGACTACACAAGACTAGTGCCTTTTATGCATGGTATAACAAACACAAATGACATTACCAGCAGCAACACATAGAGTACTATGGCAAAACAAGTGAACCATTGCTTTAGGCAGAATATAGTCCCACATAAACGTTGTCACAAAAATAATATATAGCCAACAGACTACAGGTACAGTCTTAGAAAAAAAGGTGCTACCAAGAACCTAAAAGGGCCCTCCAGAACCTAAAAGGGCTTTCCAGCTGTACTCATAGGAGAACACTTTGAAGAACCCTTTGGTTACCTTGATAACATGCAGCGACACAGATTTTCCTTAATTGCTTTGATAAGAAAAACAACAAACGCTGAAGTGCACATGACATGGGAACAGTGTAAAATGATATTTTGCAATACACATTTCTATTGCTCTCTTATTGATGCCATCCACCACCCTTTTAGGTTCCAGGTATAACTCTTTTGTGTTCCATGTAGAACCCTATTGGGAAAGGGTTCTACATGGAACCCAATAGGGTTCAACCTGGAACCAAAAAAGGGTTATGCTATGGGGACAGTAAAGAATCCTAGTGGAACCCTTTTTCTAAGAATAGTCAAATAAATGACACTCTAAGTCATATTAATTCAAATGTAAGGGGTAAACTGTATTTATTGTAAACAGCCAAGGACACATAACAGGGAGAGTTTATGCTCCTGCTAGGCCCATTACTAAATCAACCTGCCAGCAGGCTTTTAAAAGGCCTTTATCTAAAACAACCCCAAATACTGACCCAATATGCAGACATCCACAAGGTGTTAATAAAATGGCAACTGTTTCAAGCTGCTTCTGTTTGGACAAAACAACATTGGCATTTGACAAGCTCAGGCCGGCTAGACTTGAAAGAGATGAATATTCCCCTGAGGGAAAAAAATAATACGTTTACCGTAATAACATGCAACAACACAGATTTTCCTTTTAAATTGCTTTGATAAGAAAAACAACAAACGCTGAAGTGCACATGACCTGGGAACAGTGTAAAATGATATTTGGTGATCCACATTTCTATTGTTCTCTTATCGATGCCATCCACCACTGTCACATAGTGTTGATCTCTTGAATGAACTATTAACCTTGTAGATTCTTATAAATAACATTCCACCACAGCACACACATGTAATTAAGAATATGTAGCTGTTGGCTATTATATTATCCCTGTGGGTAGAAGAGCATTCAATGTTCCATTCCATTAGAACTGTGGCAGTACACTGTTGCATTGTTCTGAAGTGTTTATTTCAAAGGATCAATTTCTCAAGTCAAATACATCCTAGATGTAGACCTACATGTTCCCTACACGAATGGAACAACGCATACAATGAATCTTAAGCAAGTAGCAAGTGGAGAGAAGGACCATAAACACGCAATCAAATGCCCCTCGGAGAGTTAAGGCATAGGGTACAGTGTAGCTTCTCCTCACCAGTGTCAATGGGACATGGCTTACGGTAAAAGATAAGTCGCTATTTATAGATAAGAGGGGTTGTGATATGACCTGGGACGGTACACGTTCAATATTGCAATACATTTGATGTGAGTCAGTGCTTCTAAAACAAATGCACAGGATGTTTCCAGAGGCAAATCGTTGCTTCCCAGTCGACCACCACTGTTAACGTCAGGGAATCTGCATCCAAGGCTATTACGGGGTTACTATTACACTTGACCGATGCACGGCCTGCTGACAGCACACGGCTACTTACTGTATTGACTTACCACTGATCTATATCTAAGGTAATGCAAACGTGAACATAGACGCTGTAGGGTACAGCCAGGTGAAATATGGCGATTTCGCTTTGATCATAGCCCATGATCGCTCTTGAAGGAACCGTAATCTTTCAATGCAGTAGAGTAGAATAGGCAATTATGATAAGTATGATATTATTGAGATCAGTCAATATGGCAGTGTTTAGATGGATCAAACCAATTCAGCATCTCAATCCCTTGTACATATAAAGACCCCTCCTCTCTCTCTTCTCTCCCACAACCTTCATTGTTCTTCCATCTGTCTAAGATACCTATTTTGATATGTCATTGTTTAATTGAGATTCAACTGCTGCCTTTCTTGTCAAATTAGATAAATGGGGCACTGAGGATGTTTGAAATTAAATGGGACATTTTTTTTCACCCGTAAAATATCAGTTACTGGTAGGATGCCAGAACGCAGGCTTAAATGAGGGAATTCTGGCAGGACCGGGGGAATTAACGACCAGGCACTGTAAGGTCGAGAGAGAGAGAGACGCTGCGCTTACACAATATGGACTATGCTTCCTGCTACAGCATTTCTCTCTGACAAGCAAGTGTGAAAAGTATTGATGTAGCAACTTCAAACAGTCGTGTAATTCCAAAAAAGGATCAGCCGCACAGTGAAAAAGTCTTTGAGACCTATTGCGTTTCGCCCCACAAAGGCTCTGTTAGAATACGTCTCTGTCAATAGATTTCCCGAGGTTTAGACACACTGTTCACAGAATGACAAGACGCTGCAGCTTAAATGGTCACTATGCCCTATTGGCTACAATCAACAGTTCTAAAAACGGAGGCGTTTTTTTTTGCTCCGATTTACTTTGTCATGCTTGTGTATACTACACCTAAATGGTAAACAGTGGTGATTCTCTAGTCCTGCACAGTAAACAGACCAACGACCTACTTTTGGCTATGTAACATTTGTTGTCCACATGCAGTTATTGGCTTTGTATGTGCAAGGTCATTGTGGTAGAACAAGTGCGTTGAACCTAGCTACTGCAAACAGATGCCACTAGATCAACACTGCTTGTCCTCTCCTTCCCTCTGATATAATTAAATACGTATTTTTCAAGTATAGCAATTACATTTTGTCGAAACATTGATGCTATCACCAAAACGTAAAATGAAAACCAATAAGTAAAAAGTGAATATACTTTGCATAGGCAATGTTGATATTAAGAAACCATTCATAATTCATGTGTTTATGCTTTGAATATGATGAATCCTTGCCTCCCAGGGCTTATAGGTTCTCACTTGATGAGGGAGATTCTGAGTAAAATATACTGTTAGCGTAGCCTATGTGTGGTATTTAAAACAGTAGTTGTATTGTAATGTATGTCCCTATGCTGAACGCCCTGTCGTATGTGGATGACATACAGTAAGTGCTAGTGGACTTGTTCTTGAGGCATGTGCTCAGTATGATAGCCTCTATCAACAAACAACAATATGATATTAAGTTCAAAGTGAGATAAACATGTAGGCTAGCCTTGCGCAATTCACTCCAAGCAGGAGCAATAAAATGGTTTCAACTCATAGCTATTTGGTTCGCGTTGCATCAAAAGCCGTAGGTTACATCAAATCTGCCGACAATCCTGGACCACAAAACATCGCAGCATCACTGCTAATGTGAGACGCACTCTTCAATACAGAACATTCCTTTGGAGTCCCGGACGGTCCATCAGAGGGCAAAGCCAATAGGACAACAGCAAACAACAGACGATGCATTTCTAAACACAAAGAAGCAGCGACCGAATGGTTTGCACTGTCACTACAAAACGATTATATTCTAACCACAAAGTAGTCGCATGCACGAAATAAAAAGGCTGAATGACGACGAAAGCTTGTACAAAGTGTTCAGTCAGCTGTTGTGGGCTGTCGCCACTAAATAAACACAAATAGCAGCAATAGGATTCAGTTTACAAAGCATTTGTACCTACCAGTCTCGTTGTCTACATCCCACCAAGACAAGTGGTGCTGAAACTGTGTCCGTCGTGCGCTGGGCTCCGCATCTGATCTCACCGCGAGAAAGCAGTGGGGGAGACATGATAGTGACTGTATGCGGTACTGCAGCTGACAAGAGAGCTGTCCAATCAGGATAATTTGCGAAATGAATAGTAGCCAATCAATCCGTCTGGAAGTGAGGATTCCACATTCTTTAGCAAGGTTGACTGACATTGCTGCTAAACACATTTGCAATGCATGACTGATGGTTTCAAGGAATTACACTGCAAAAGCTGAGAAGTTTGAGGTAGGCTAATGTATATTTTTTGTAGAGTTTCCATGTATATGATGCTCCTCATAACAGACAATTGGAATTAGACCGTTTTAGGCTAAATTAACTAATGCCTCGATTTTACAGTGTGGCCATTTTGCTTTGCTAAATATAAAAGTCATCCAAAATTGGGATAGAAAAAAACTGCTAGTAAGGGTGACAGAGCCCTGCAGTGCCTTCGGAAAAGTATTCACACCCCTTAACTTTTTTCCACATTTTGTTGTGTTACAGCCTTAATTTAAAATTGATACCCATCATGTCAAAGTGGAATTGTTTGTAGAAATGTTTTGAAATTAATAAAACATGTAAACCTGAAATGTTAGTCAAGTATTCAATAGCTTTGTTATGAAAAGCCTTTCAGAATTTAAAATGTGCTTAACAAATTGCATAATAGGTTGGATGAACTCATTCCGTGTTCAATAGTAGTGGGTAACATGATTTATGAATGACTAACTCATCTCTGTACCCCCACACATACAATTATATTGAAGGTCCCTCAATCAAGTAGTGAATTTCAAGCACAGATTCAACCACAAAGTGCAGGGAGGTTTTTAAATGCTTCGCAAAGAAGGGCACAGATTTGGTAGATGTGTAAACAGACGCTGAATATCCCTTTCTGTATGATGAAGTTATTAATCAGGCTTTGGGTGGTGTATCAAGTAGAGGTCGACCGATTATGATTTTTCAACGCCGATACCGATTATTGGAGGACCAAAAAAACGCAGATACCGATTAATTGGCTGATTTTTATATATATTTGTAATTATGACAATTACAACAATACTGAATTAACACTTTTATTTTAACTTAACATAATACATAAATTAAATCAATTTAGTCTCAAATTAATAATAAAACATGTTCAATTTGGTTTAAATAATGCAAAAACACAGTGTTGGAGAAGAAAGTAAAAGTGCAATATGTGCCATGTAAGAAAGCTAACGTTTAAGTTTCTTGCTCAGAACATGAGAACATATGAAAGCTGGCGGATCCTCTTAACATGAGTCTTCAATATTCCCAGTTAATAAGTTTTAGGTTGTAGTTATTATAGGAATTATAGGACTATTTATCTCTATACCATTTGTATTTCACAGACCTTTGACTATTGGATGTTCTAATAGGCACTATAGTATTGCCAGCCTAATGCAGGAAAGTGCTGTTTGAATGAATGCTTACGAGCCTGCTGCTGCCTACCACCGCTCAGTCAGACGGCTCTTTCAAATATCAAATCATAGACTTAATTATAATATAATAAACACACAGAATTTCGAGCCTTAGGTCATTAATATGGTCAAATCCGGAAACTATAATTTCGAAAACAAAACGTTTATTCTTTCAGTGAAATATGGAACTGTTCCGTATTTTATCAAACGGGTGGCATCCCTAAGTCTAAATATTGCTGTTACATTGCACAACCTTCAATGTAATGTCATAATTATGTGAAATTCAGGCAAATTAATTACGGTCTTTGTTAGGAAGAAATGATCTTCACACAGTTCGCAACAAGCCAGGCGGCCCAAACTGCCCAAACTGCTGCATTTACCCTGATTCTGCTTGCACAGAACATAAGTGACACAATTTCCCTAGTTAATATTGCCTGCTAACATGAATTTCTTTTAACTAAATATGCAGGTTTAAAAATATATACTTGTGTATTGATTTTAAGAAAGGCATTGATGTTTATGGTTAGGTACATTGGTGCAACTACAGTGCTTTTTTCGCGAATGCGCTTGTTAAATCATCACCCGTTTGGCGAAGTAGGCTGTGATTCGATGATAAATTAACAGGCACCTCATTGATTATATGCAACGCAATACAAGCTAGATAAACTAGTAATATCATCAACCATGTGTAGTTAACTAGTGATTATGTTAAGATTCATTGTTTTTTAAAAGATATGTTTAATGCTAGCTAGCAACTTACCATGGCTCCTTGCTGCACTCGCATAACAGGTGGTCAGCCTGCCATGCAGTCTCCTCATCGAGTGCAATGTAATCGGCCCTAATCGGCGTCCAAAAATGCTGATTACCGATTGTTATGAAAACCATGCCGATTAATTGGTCGACCTCTAGTATCAAGTCATTACACCCAGTCATTACAAAGATACAGGCATCCTTCCTCACTCAGTTGCCAGAGAGGAAGGAAACTGCTCAGGGATTTCACCACGAGACCAATGGTGATTTTAAAACAGTGACAGAGTTTAAGGGTTGTGGTGTGAGAAAACTGAGGATGGATCAACAACATTGTATTTACTCCACAATACTAACCTAAATGACAGAGTGAAAAGAAGGAAGCCTGTATAGAATAAAATATTCCAAAACATGCATCATGTTTGCAACAAGGCACATAAGTAATACTGAAAAAATGTGGCAAAGAAATGTTTTTGTCCTGAATACAAAGTGCTATGTTTGGGGCAAATCCAACACAACACATCACTGAGTACCACTCTTCATATTTTCTAGCATGCTGGTGGCTGCATCATGTAATGGGTATGCTTGTCATATGCAAGGACTAAATAGCTTTTTAGGATAAAAAAGAAACAGAATAAGCTCATGCAAAATCTTAGAGAAAAAACTGTTTCAATCTGCTTTCCAACAGACACTGGGAGACAAATTCACCTTTCAGCAGGACAATAACCTAAAAACCCAAGTCCAAATCTACACTTGAGTTGCTTACCAAGATGTCATTGAATGTTCCTGAATGGCCAAGTTACAGTTTTGACTTAAATCGTCTTGAAATTCTATGACGAGACTTGAAAATGGCTGGTCTAGCAATGATCAGCAATCAACTTGATAGAGCTTGAAGAATTATAAAAGAATAATGGGAAAATATTGTACAATCCAGGTGTACCAAGCTCTTAGAGACTTACCCAAAAATACTCACAGTTGTAATCGCTGCCAAAGGTGATTCTAACATTTATTGACTCAGGGGTATGAATACTTATGTAAATGAGATATTTCTGTATTTCATGTTCAATAAATTAGCAAAAATGTCTAAAAAACATGTTTTCACTTTGTCATTATGGGGTAGTGCGTGTAGATGAGTGAGAAAATATATATATATTGAATTCAGGCTGTAATACAACAAAATGTGGAATAAATCAAGGGGTATGAATTCTTTCTGAAGGCACTGTACATTTTAAAATCTGTATTCCTCCTACAACCCTCTGGCTCCCTCAATGGAAATAAATATGGCTCTAATTTAAGAGATCACAGCTGGCCAACCTTACAGACTGTAGACCAAACTACACCTCTACACACAATGTTTACCTTAGTATCTCTTCCCCCCACTGATTAAAAAGTCATGTACCAGAAACATGTCAAGTCTTTATTAATAACTACATTACTAATGTAGAAACAATAGAATAGGAAAAGTAAATAATCAGACTCGGAAGATTAAACCTCACAGGCATTCTTTCCAACAAACCAAGCAAATCGAAAACCCTTATACTGTAGCAAGAAAGTATAATGAATGTCTTGAAAAAGATGAATATGTTCTGTTTTGATGGTTTTAAAATATCAGAATCAACGTATACAGAAAAACATGGAACAGAAAATCCCTTTATAATCTTTTTTTAACTGCACACCAGGTGCTTTTAAACAGCAAGATCAAATCTATATATTGTAATAAAGAGCATCGATATCATTGCTAAAACACAGTACAAAATAGTTATAGGGAAGTTGTGATATTAGCTTGATTCATGTCTCCACAGACAGAAATGAAATGAGGGATTGTATGAGGACAGAATTGACTAATTAAGTGATTAGAATCATGGATTAAATGTTATCAGATTTAGGAGTTGTCACTGTCGTCCTCGTCATAATATCTGTTCCTCTTGATTTGTTCCTCCACTGACAGCGAGTCATAATCATCTTTCCACAGCATGTTGCTTATCCCCTCTGCACAGACATCCTTCATGGCAAAGCTGTCAAGCGGTTCATCCCCGTTCCGCCCGTCTTTGGGTTTATCTGTGTTTCCTCTTGACTCCATTCCAAAATCCAAAAGGTCGTCCAGAGATGACACCAAGGGCCTCTCACTGACAGACTCACTGAAGAGGTCAGACTTGAAATCAGACAGGAGGATGGAACTGTTATCCAGACCAGCAAAAATGTCCTCCAGGAAGCTAGAGGTGCTAATCTTTGTTTCCGCTTCAAAAGAAAATGTACTTTGAGTCGCCTCTGTGAAGACATGTTTACCTAGACTGTCGTCTGTGGCCTCCATACATTTGGCACCCATTGGCACAAAATCGTCCTCCCTCTGCGCCATGTCTAGGACGTCGGTTGGCATCCATCTTAGTTCTTCATCCCCGAATATGCCCTCCTTAAAATCACTTTCGGCAGCAGCTGGTTCTGTGGACTGAAGTATTACATCTCTTTCTTCCATTTTGTAGTCATCAAGCACTTTGAACTTTGGTTCATGGTCAAATAATAATTGTCCATTATTGTTGTTGTTGGAGTTCGCATTTACTGCTGGCTCACCTGATGCCTCACCATCTATCATTGTGACCTTGACCTTGTCCTCCTCACTGCCATTTACTATCTCCATTTTCTCCTTCTCCTCTTTATAAGGGTTCTCTGCCTCAGCCTCCCCGCTATGCCCATTTACTCTCACATCTTCTACCTTCTCTCCGCTTTCCTTTTCATCTTTCTCTGTCACATTCCCACTTTCCACAGCTCCTTCCTCATTCACCTCGCGTGTCACTTCCACATCGGGTTCCACTTTCCCAGCTACCTCTATGCCACCGTCTGTTGGGGGTTCATGGGTGGGAGTACTCTCTGGTACCTCTACTAGGTCTACAGGGGTGGTCAAAGTCTTCTTCTCTGCTGGAGTTTCTACAGTTACAATGGCACATTCCCATGCAGTTTCTTGAGGACAATTTTGTGTTTTTATAGCAGGGCTGTCGTTTAATGAAGGTTCATTGATCTGGCTTTTATGGGCATCGGTCTCAGTCTGTGGAGAGCTATCCTGGGGGGGCCATGAGGGTTTAACCAGCTTCACCTCGTCCTCCACCATAAACACTTTCTTGGGAGAATCATTTTGAGGGGGCCATACAACCGCAATCTTACTTGTGGGCTTTTTGTTTTCATCCTGTGATTTGCTCACTTCCTTTTCCTGTGGAGGTGGTACCTCTATCTTTGTCGAACTGACACTGCTCCTGGCTGTGGAATTTCTGGAATCTAGTTTTTCAGGGGACGGTGATTTTAGCTTAGTCTTTTCATTTTCAATGGAATACTCTTGATTTTTAGCACTCCAAAGGTCTTTGTGAGGCTTCTGTCCGAATCCTTCGTCATAATTTCCTTTGGACTTGAACAGTTGTTTGAAGTGTGGCTTGCAGTACATTCGTCCATGGAGAGAGGCGTAGTTGCCAAGGCTGCGAAAGACAAAATGTTGTTGCTACAGTATTCAGACAACATTTGAAATAAGATAGTTGTTATTATTTGTACTGGTTATAAGTCGAAGTTTGTGGTTTACCTTAGTTTGCCACTGCAGTGCTCACAGCGGAAGCAGCTTTTATGGAAATTGTGTTTGTCTGCGACCAGACACTCCATGGGATACACCCTCTTCCGACACACCGTGCACAGTTCCGACTCTGGAACTCGAATTTTCTGCAAGAGAATGATAGTGTTAGGTCATTCTTTTATTTACCTTTTCAGTAAAAACAAAAGTGAATCAAAGCACAATTAGTTAACACTAGCATATCAACACTGTTAGTTAATAATGAGTTATTATCAGTAAACATACTGGACAGTAAATAAAGTATGAAATACATGAAAAAATGGTTCTCACTTTAAACAAACTACAAATTATGAAGGCTTTATGTAGCATATACAGTGAGGGTAAAGAGTATTTGATCCCCTGCTGATTTTGTTTGTTTGCCCACTGACAAAGAAATTATAGACTGATCATTTCTTTGTCAGTGGGCAAACATACAAAATCAGCAGGGGATCAAATACTGATTTCCCTCACTGTATACAGTAACATCTTGCTAAGCACTACACAGATGCTTCACAAATCTGTGTAGTTCATTCCATAATCTATAAAGGGTTTAGAAAAGGTGACATACATAGACATAGTCTACCATTTAAAAAATGTTTAACGAGGCAAATCAGTTAAGAAAAAAGTATTATTTTACAATGACGGCCTACCCCGGCTAAACCCTCCCCTAACCCAGGTCTGCAGTGACGCCTCGAGCACTGAGATGCCGTGCCTTAGACCACTGCGCCACTCGGGAGCATCTCCCTATGTACTGTATAGTAGGCTGCATTGCCAAATGTGACTTAACCAAGACAGACATAACACACACCGACATACAGATGTTACCAAGCTAAGCTAAGCAGACCTCATAAAGATGGCGTTTGTGCTGATGTTAATTAAAATCAAATCAAATCAAATTGTATTAGTCACATGGGCCGAATACAACAGGAGTGACCCTTATATTGAAATGCTTACCAACGAGCCCGTAACCAATAATGCAGTTTCAAAAAATATGGATAAGAATAAGAGATAAAAGTAACAAGTAATTTAAGAGCAGCAGTAAAATAACAATAGCGAGACTATATACAGGGGGGTACCGATTCAGAGTCAATGTGCTGGGGCACATGTTAGTTGAGGTAGTATGTACATGTAGGTAGAGTTATTAAAGTGACTAATCATAGATAAGAACAGAGAGTAGCAGTGGTGTAAAGAGGGGGATGGGGGTCAATGCAAATAGTCTGGGTAGCCATTTGACTAGATGTTCAGGAGTCTTATAGCTTTGGGGTAGAAGCTGTTTAGAAGCCTCTTGGACCTAGACTTGGCGCTCCGGTACCGCTTGCCGTGCGGCAGCATAGAGAACAGTCTATGACTAGGGTGGCTGGAGTCTTTGACAATTTTTGGGGCCTTTCTCTGACACCACCTGGTATCGAGTTCTTGGATTGCAGGATACTTGGACCCAGTGATGTACTGGGCGGTTCGCACTACCCTGTAGTGCCTTGTGGTCGGAGGCCGAGCAGTTGCCATACCAGGCAGTGATGCAACTAGTCAGGATGCTCTCGATGGTGCAGCTGTAGAAGCTTTTGAGGATCTGAGGACCCATGCCAAATCTTTTCAGTCTCCTGAGGGGGAATAGGTTTTGTCATGCCCTCTTCACGACTGTCTTGGTGTGCTTGGACCATGTTAGTTTGTTGGTGATGTGGACACCAAGGAACTTGAAGCTCTCAACCTGCTCTACTGCAGCCCCATCTATGAGAATTGGGGTGTGCTCTGTCCTCTTTTTCCTGTAGTCCACAATCATCTCCTTTGTCTTGATCATGTTGAGGGACAGTTTGTGGTCCTGGCACCACACAGCCAGGTCTCTGACCTCCTCCCTATAGGCTGTCTCGTCGTGGTCGGTGATCAGGCCTACCACTGTTGTGTCATCAGCAAATTTAATGATGGTTTTAGAGTCGTGCCTGGCTGTGCAGTTATGAGTGAACAGGAAGTACAGCAGTGGACTGACCATGCACCCTTGAGAGGCCCCTGTGTTGAGGATCAGCGTGGTGGATGTGTTGTTACCTACCCTTGCCACCTGGGGGCGGCCTGTCAGGAAGTCCAGGATCCAGATGCAGAAGGAGGTGTTGAGTCCCCGGGTCCTTAGCTTATTGATGAGCTTTGAGGGCACTATGGGGTGGAACGCTGAGCTGTAGTGAATGTATAGCGTTCTCACATAGGCGTTCTCACATTGCAATAGAGATTGCATCATCTGTGGAGTGCAAATTGGAGTGGGTCTAGGGTTTCTGGGATGATAGTGTTGATGTGAGCCATGACCAGCCTTTCAAAGAACTTCATGGCTACAGACGTGAGTGCTATGGGTCGGTAGTCATTTTGGCAGGTTACCTTAGTGTTCTTGGGCACAGGCACTATTGTGTTCTGCTTGAAACATGTATTACAGACACAGACTCAGACAGGGAGAGGTTGACACTTGCCAGTTGGTCAGCGCATGCTCGAATACACGTCCTGGTAATCCGTTTGGCCTTGCGGCCTTTTGAATGTTGACCTTTTTAAAGGTCTTACTCAAATCGACTGTGGAGAGCGTGATTACACAGTCTTTAAGAACAGCTGGTGCTCTCTTGCATGTGTCAGTGTTATTTGCCTCGAAGCGAGCATAGAAGTAGTTTAGCTCGTCTGGTAGGCTTGTGTCACTGGCAAGCTCTCAGCTGTGTTTCCCTTTGTAGTCTGTAATGGTTTGCAAGCCCTGCCACATCCAACAAGTGTCAGAGCCGGTGTAGTACGAATCAATCTTAGTCCTGTATTAACGCTTTGCCTGTTTGATGGTTTGTCAGAGGACATAGCTGGATTACTTATAAGCTTCCGGGTTAGAGTCCCGCTTCTTGAAAGCAGCAGGCCTAGCCTTTAGCTCAGTGCGGATGCTGCCTGTAATCCATGGCTTCTGTTTGGGGTATGTACGTACGGTCACTGTGGGGACGACGTCATCGATGCACTTATTGATGAAGCCAATGACTGATGTGGTGTACTCCTCAATGCCATCAGAGGAATCCCGGAACATAATCCAGTCTGTGCTAGCAAAACAGTCCTGTGCTTAGCAAAACAGTCATGTAGCTTAGCAACAGTCCTGTAGCTTAGGTACTATTTAATGAAGCTGCCAGTTCAGGACTTGTGAGGCATCTGTTTCTCAAACTAGACACTCTAATGTACTTGTCCTCTTGCTCAGTTGTGCACCGGGGCCTCCCACTCGTCTTTCTATTCTGGTTAGAGACAGTTTGCGCTGTTCTCTGAAGGGAGTAGTACACAGCGTTGTACGAGATCTTCAGTTTCTTGGCAATTTCTCACATGGAATAGCCTTCATTTCTCAGAACAAGAATAGACTGACGAGTTTCAAAAGAAAGTTCTTTGTTTTGAGCCTGTAATCTAACCCACAAACACTGATGCTCAAAATACTCAACTAGTCTAAAGAAGGCCAGTTGTATTGCTTCTTTAATCAGACCAACAGTTTTCAGCTGTGCTAACATGATTGCAAAAGAGGTTTCTAATGATCAATTAGCCCTTTAAAATTATAAACTTGGATTAGCTAACACAACGTGCCTATGTAGATATTCCATAAAAACAATCTGCCGTTTCCAGCTACTATAGTCATTTACAACATTAACAATGTCTGCACTGTATTTCTGATCAATTTCGGGGCGGCAGGTAGCCTAGTGGTTAGAGTGTTGGACTCAAATCCCGAGCTGACAAGTTAAAAATCTGTTGTTCTGCCCAGTTAACCTACTGTTCTTAGGCCGTCTTTGAAAATAAGAATTTGTTATTAACTGACTTGCCGAGTAACATTTTTAAAAAGATGTTATTTGAATGGACAAAAAATTTGCTTTTCTTTCAAAAACAAGGACATTTCTAATTGACCCCAAACTTTTGAACAGTAGTGTATACTTAAGCAAATAAGGCCTGAGGAGGTGTGGTATATGGCCAATATACCACGGCTAAGGGCTGTTCTTAAGCATGACACAACATGGAGTGCCTGGACACAGCCCTTACCCGTGGTATATTGGCCATATATTACAAACCCCGAGGTGCCTTATTGCTATTATAAACTGATTACCAACTTCATTAGAGCAGTTAAAATAAATGTTTTGTCATACCCGTGGTATACTGTCTGATATACCATAGGTATTAACCAATCAGCATTCAGGGCTCGAACCACCCAGTTTATAATTAGAAATATGCAACCACATCCTCACACAAGCATGAAAACATTAATCCATAACTTCCCATCGCTCCTTTTTGCAAAAATAGCTCTATACAGTATCTTAGGCATCAACAAAACCACCCCCCCCCCCCGTAGACAAGCATATCATGAGGCACGCTCTTGCTGTGTTTTAATGCATTCTAAACAGGCTGCCAGTACCCATTAGATTCATTATGCTTTAGAAGTGTTAGTGTCTGTCAGATAAGAATAAAGACGAAGAACAACAAAGGGGAAATGCATAATTAAAAACAGTGCCAATGCAAAACGTTAATGCTGAATTTGAAGGCACTGTTAATATTTTTTACTTTCACACAAAAAATATGTTAAACACACCATCACTCTCTATTAGTCTCCCCTCATGCTCCATGTGTTGGTTTACCCGTCACGACAGTCTCCTGCTGGTGTGTTACAATCTGTGATGTCCTCTGTTCTGAGACACTGAATCCCAGATTCTGGAACACACTCTCTGTTTCAGCCCAGGAGTGGTTGAAGCTCTTCAGTACGTCCTCTGTGGCGGCCTTCACAGGAACTGCCATCTCTTCAACCGTCCCTTTCACCACGTCGGCATAGGAGGGAGGGAGGGGGCGGGACATGTGGCTCTCAGAGTGCATGCTGGTCTCGCTCCTCACCCCGCTTGTTATGTTGCCAAATTCATCCATGCCAGAGAACTCCTCAGTGACGGACTTTGTTTCGAATGCCCCGTCGGTTCGGCAGACTCTGATTCTCTCCTCTCTCTCTCCTCTTGTTTCTCTCTCACTTCTTTGAGAGCATTATGATCACCCAAGTCAAAGGCATTCTTGATGGCCTTGATGTTGAAGGCAGGTGTTTCATCAGTTTTTGGCATTTTGGGGTCTGCCTCTGGATCTTCAGTGTCACTTCCCAGTCTATCTGTGATGATCATGGGATCTTTTCTGATGAACAGCTTTGGTTGTGGTGATTCAAATTGATTGACCAGCTTTGACAGGTCAAGCCTAGGGAGATCCTCTTTCATTATGTCTATATTCACACCCTCAGGAACTTCCTCTAGATCCTCTGGACCCAGGCGCTCCGGGATTTCAATGGGGTCCTTCCGCATGTATGTCCTGCTAACCTCTGCCTTCTGAGCTTCCTCAAAGAAGAACTTCTTGTCTCTGACAGTCATCATGGAGTCAACCATATCAGCCACATCCGGAGTTGTCGTCCCAGTCTCCATCTCCTGTGTCTGCATGTGGATCTCAGGTTCAATCAGCGCTGGGGAATCCTCTCTGTCAGAGGCTTGCTCTGTGGTCAGAAACTCAGGCATGGGTGGGGGAGGGGACATGCCCCTAGAGAGCTTCGCAGTGGTGTCCTTCAACTTGGCTAGCTTCTCTGAGCTGCTCAAGGTGGGAGAGGGTGTGGCCCTACAGAACCGAGAGGTAGGGGTGCGTGGAGGGGGAGGTGGTGGGGTTGGGGTGGCACCAGACCTGTATGATGGAGGAGGTGAGGGGGTCACCATGAGGGGTGAGTCTGTTCTCCTCACTGATTCAATGCTGATGAAGGTAGGTGAAGGTGTTCGCGTTGCAAGCATAGGAGAGGGAACTCTGGGATCAGGACCTTTTACTTCAGTCAGCTCCGGCTTTTTGCTCTCACGAGAGATCTTCTTCTCCTCAACCACTTTCTTATGGGTTTCGACTCTTGATGAGCCAATGCTTGTTTTAGATATCTTGGCTGTTGCTCCTCCAAATCCTTTATTCTCAGATGCTGGTGCAGGTGGTGGTGCAGGTGATGATGCAGGTGGTGGTGCAGGTTGTGGTGCAGGTGGTTGTGCAGGTGATGATGCAGGTGCCGGTTCTCTATCCTGTTTTGCCATGGCTGCCATTTGTCCTTCTAAGTTCACAAGTTTTGCTTGTGCTAGGTTTCTCACATGGAAAATGATCTCTGTGAGCTTCTTCTTATTCTGCTGAACAGCAACCTGTGTTAAATCACACTTTTCCTCCGCCCTCATCAACCAGACAGGGACCTCACTAAGTATTGTCCTCACTGAGTTTGAATCCATTTTCCCTGGATGAAGCTGCTTAATGTTAAATAGCAGCTTCTGTACCATTACACATTTCTCTGAATCTGTGCTCTCCACTGATTGAGCTGAGCTTTCCGCCATTGATTGAGCTGCTTCTGTCTGTGCTGCTGCCTTCCCTGCAATGTTAATGGAGACAGCTGTAGACTCTGCCTTCGACCTCTCCTGATGCTGCTGCATTTTGCTTACTTCTCCTTGTTGTTGGAAAGACTTGACCTGCTGCTTCTGTGTGCGAACCTGCTGTTCCTGTTTCTGGAAGCTCTGTTGAACTACTCTCTCATTAACAATCACTTGCTCCTGCTTCTGAATGTGCTGTTCCTGCATGCTCTGTTGACTATGGGAGACAGATATGTGGCAGTGCCCTGGAGCTTGAGCTACTGGCATGGGAACTAGCTTTGGCTCTTTGGGAAAAGGGACTTTAATGCCTTTCTGCTTTGCCTTTGTCGTCATTTGGATCTCCGGCTTTGTTTCCTTGGCAGCTGCAGTTTTTTCAACCTCCTCAGCTTTCTCCTGTATCACATTCGTCGCCACCTTTACTTGATTTTTTGCTGAGCTACTGGTGGCCATCTGCGTGCTCTCCTGAACTACTCTGGTCTCACTCTTAGAAATAGTTTCCATACCCATTTGATGTACATGTAATTCGTTTTTCACTGCTCGTTGATCTTTTTCCACCACCTCGCTCTTCTCCTCCTTCTTCTCTGTCGGCAACTTTACAGTTCTCACCTTGAAATTTGAGGTCACTTTTGGAATTTTGATTTTGGTGGGCTGAGATGGAATCTTTTTAACTTTCTGTGTGAGAGAGGCGTCAGTATTATTTTCCTCCTCTGCTTCGTATGTGACGGCGGATTGGGATTGAAGATGTACATTTTCCTGGACAATGCTCTGAGTGGAGATGATAGACCGTGAGCTAGCATTCATACCACTCTGCTGCTCAGCTACTGAGGATGAAATCAAATTAGCGCCAGAATGGACTTTAATGTGGGACTCATGGTGAGGGTGAGCAGCAGGGACTGAAACAGACTGATGCTCGCCAGTGGAAACAGACTGATGCTCGCCAGAGGAAACAGACTGATGTTTTCTGGAGACAACAGATGAGGCGAGTTCTTTCCCAGAAGAGACCATAGAGGACTGATCAGTGGTAATATGTTTCTTATCTGAGGAAATATTTCCAGATCCAGAGGTTGATTTCTTTTCCCCCACTGAGAGCAAAGGTTTGCTCAGGGGGATATGTGATGGAGCTTTCTTCATGGGC